>NC_064547.1:19832568-20150901 GCF_023856365.1 Brienomyrus brachyistius | reverse complement strand
TCACGGGCTATGTAAGTTGTATCACAATTAGTGGCCTGCATTTAATGGTCTAATCTGCATGATCTGGGAAGAGAAAGCAGATGATTAATGACTTCTGGGGCAACAAGATGAGCATGTTTTGACCGCGACAGCGGGCAAACTGAGGGCCCTTTCCGCTTCTATGCGGCAGTGAGCTGCCTTTGCATCATTTATAACCTCCTTTTGTGCTGATTGCCCGCTTGCCCCTATGATGTGCAGGCTCTCCACTGAGGACCAGGCTCCCGTCCATAAAGAGACCTGCATAAATAAATACGAGTGCTCCCCAATCCATCAGCCTCGTCACTGTAGACGCGTGCCCAGCAATGCCGCACCTCCTGCTTTCTGTCTGAAAGGGGGACGGGGTCCAGCTGCTGAGCCGCTGTGGACTGGGGGCAAGTCCTCCTTCCGTGCCTGTTGGTGGACCTAAAGCAAGAATGTGAAGCAGAGCCATCGACAGACAGACGGATCAAACCCCAGTAAGCCTTGCCAAGCGTCTGTCTGATCTTCAGACAGATCTTCCAGATCTTCAGTTGTTTGTGATGCATTTTTTTACCACATGGGAGAAGGCGACAGCGTGTCATATGAGCAGAGCTGATGTTCAGATGTTCTTCTCGTCTTTAAGGTCTCACTGCACATTCTGGAAGGACTGGATTTCCTCACCCAGCTGTCCGAGTAAATCCAGAGTGAGCTGGATGGTGGCTCATCTTCAGCTCTGAAACCGGGCTGAGAGATCCGTAAAAATATCATGAGGCAGCCCGGCCAGAGTGTTCTGCTTTGTGGGGGATGTGTTAGCCCACAGACAAGTGCAGACAGAGAGGGAATTTGTTCGAAACCCTCTGAAATCACCGGGTTAAATTTCCTGTATGAATGACACCAACTTCAGGATTCTTGGCTGCATTTCTTTCCTCTTGGATTCTGGATGCTAAGCTCTTTCCCAGGCATCTGCTTAAACTGAATTTGAAGATAAATACGAGTTCTACTAGCGACTGGACTAGATGAGTTAGGGATCTGAACCCAACAGCCTTCGTATTAGTCTGCTCAATAATCGGCTGATATTCTTGTGATTTTACACTAGAATGAAATGCTTAAAACCTTTTTGCAACTGCTCTTTCCGCACGGCCATCTACCTGGCACAAAAGCGTTACGGTTGCATTTTCCCAGCATGCATTTCTCAAGCTTATGATTTGACATATTTCAGGAAAAAGGGAAAAGAAAAATTCTTCGGCTGTTTCATGTGGACTCTATTTACAGAACCTCCAGGAAACGTCGAGCCCTCCTCTGATCACTAACGAACGGATTGTATTTAATTAAGCCTCACCGGCTGCACAATCTGTCACTGCCAGGGCTAATTTGTTAGCATGTGCGCTATGATTAAAGGACCTTGTGGCCCGCAAACCGCACTTGGCGCACAAACTTTCCCAATTTTGGGAATTCTCCAGGTATGAGGCGATGGCCGAGGCCGGGCTGAGCCGAGCCATGCCATGCCAGCAAGCCGGGGCAAACTCGCCGTGCCCCTGGCGCACCTTGGGCGCAGTGGCGGTAATTAAAGACACCCCAGCTGGCAGCCCATTAATCACGCTTTACTTGGACTTTGAAGCTGTAATGAAAAACAGTCTCTCGCCGGCCGGTTCTCCACTTTCCCGGCGCAGTGCCGTGGCGTGACCGTCTCTCACCGTCCCGTCAGTGGGCGTTTGGGGCCGTTTCCTTCAAAGTCTCCCCAGTGAATCCTGCCTCCGTTAGCCTGCTTTGGGGCTGGAATAGCACACAGACTCTAAAGCCAAGCGCACAGAAGCAACAAGTGACTGTAATGAAGCATCCCAGAGGCCTATTAAATGCCGTCGCTGTGCTTCATCTGAGCTGCAGCCCCACAAACATCGTGCCAACATGCTTTCACTGCCCACCCGACTCTCTGAGCGCATTTTTCTCTGAGCGCTAAAACAGGCGTCAGCTTCCGGAAATATTTGCGGCCAATGGTGGTCCGGCTGCCGCGGACGGCAGCCATTGCGCGGGGGGGGAACGCCGCGGCATCTGCAGGATCTCAGGCGCACGTCTGGGAAGGAAATGAAACACTGGGAGCATCCGTATGATGCTGCCCCCACGGGCGGGAGGGGAGGTTGCGCCACACCACTTTGCAGACATGCTCAGTGACCCCTGTCGTCCGTATGAACACAGGAGAAGACATTTAAAAGCCATTAGTGGGACGAGAGGGAAGAGTAAAATCTAGAGATGACTTCTGCTGTCCCATAAAATCTTCATGGCGTTTCATTCAGTGCCAGTCCCCTGAAAACACAGACATCTGGGCTCTAGGGCCCCTCTCAATAATGGAGACCTACAGCGCGCAGCTCTCAGCAGCTAGGCCGCCCCACTCCGCTGCCCTGTTTTGGGGTCTGAAACGGCCCCTCAGCCGAAGAGATCTCCCTGCCAGTTGAATCCCGACCCCCATCTCCACGCCTCTCCCCCAAATTTGGGACAAAGGTTTGGGCTGAAGAATCACGGGCCGGTTGCTGTAGCCTCACAGCCACCCGCCAGCTGCCCGGTTTCTTTATTAAAGTGTGCGTTGCAGACCCCCCCGCCCCCCGGGTGTCTGATGAAAGTTTAGTGCTCCTTCGAAAAAACTTACCGGGGAAACTGCCAGCACCATGACCGGCTCGCGGCTACGCTGTTTGTTTGACAGTCGGCTACTGTTTCGGGGCCATGTGGCTCATCAGCGTCCCCCGCAAAACGGCTCACTCGGCCGTCCCGGAAACGCACCACTGATCAGTCCCGCCGCCGCCTCCGCAATACTTTCATGGCAGTCAAAACAAAATTAAGTTCGTTTATTATCTTAGAACAAGCTTTCAAACGGCCCTCGTGCAGCTGACGTCAGCCACCCCCCCAGCGAGCCAAGGGATTTTACCGATGTCCAGGGGGCTGTTTATCTACCATTCGTCGCTGGTTTTATGTCATTCTCTGAGTGACATATCAGATTCGCGTAAAAAGACTGCAGCAGCTTTACTTAAATAATGAATAATTTAATGTCCCTTTATTTATTTCAGTGTCTGTCTTCCAGTTCCCGAGTGCTCACTTCTTTCCAGGACCCAAACAATCGATTTGGCGGTAAAAGGTCCCATCTGGCTGGAACGTCTTCATAAATATACTCCGTATTACAAAGTATTGCTTTACCTATATTATTATGCATTATTAAAAGGGTGAAATTCATTTGTTCACTACCGAATAAATACCTGATGTATTTTTATGCCGTCTCCCTTATTAATCAATAAAGTTTCAGGTGAGGCAACAGCGACACCTAGTGCTCATAACCTGGAATTCGCATTAGACCGCACCGTTTTCGGAGCAAATAAATTGCCTTTCCTTTGTACACATTAAAATTCAAATTAAACTGTCCCATTCGTGTTCTTGAGGCTTCCTTCAGCAGAGTGGTGTCATTGCTGTAAAAATGTCCTCATCCGCGGAGTCCAGCCAAGTGGAACGCCCTGCTGAGCTTCTAGTCCGTCCATCACATCAGCCATGCGAGCTTCTAGTCCGTCCACCACATCAGCTATGCGAGCTACTCTTCTGGGGTGCAGGACGGAGTAGTAGAGAGAGAGGAACAGGAGGCCCATGACAGTGCCTGCTGCTATGACAAAGACCGTCTGCCAGAAAAAGTCCAACTTCTCGGCAGCTGGTGTCAAGAAGAAGATCATCAGAGGCACCAGGAGGTTCTGCAGAGCAGACATGGCATAGTAGACAGTCATGTGCACTTTTGTGTCCTGGCCTTTCACGTTGAAAAAGGTGAATATGAGTATGACAGCCACAACAGCCCTGTAGAACCACTCCAGACCTTTGGACGTGCAGAAGTCTGTCTGGACTGCATGCGTCCACAGGAAACCCAAGAGCCAGAGGAGTAG
This sequence comes from Brienomyrus brachyistius, assembly GCF_023856365.1. Classification (NCBI taxonomy): domain Eukaryota; kingdom Metazoa; phylum Chordata; class Actinopteri; order Osteoglossiformes; family Mormyridae; genus Brienomyrus; species Brienomyrus brachyistius. The sequence goes on along the minus strand of NC_064547.1, from coordinate 20,146,996 downwards.
CAGGGCTGAGAGGCAGTAGGTGCTGAAGAGCAGCAGCATGCTGAGCGTGAGCACGCGCGCGCACACCGTCAGCAGCTTGTACAGCAGGTACACCACCAGGGCGGCGCCAGAGGGCATCTCAGGCAGATTTGGCATGGACCGTCGAAAGCACCGCCAGTAGTCCACGGTCGCCCAGGCGATGTTCAAGAATGAGCCGACGATAGAGATATCTGGGGGGGGATTTGAAAAGCCATAAGCCGAGCTGATCATAAAACAGCATGATGATTAACTGCCCAATGTGATAATTAACTAACCGCGGGAGGAGAGGGACACCCACGGTGGGCGGGACTGACATGTGCTGTCAATCACCATCTACTTTGATTTCTCATTGGTTACTGGAAGGCCTTTTCGCTTCTTTAAACATGCTCAGTCCACAAACAGCTGGCCCAACAGACTCACACTGAATTATGGACCTCTCGTCATGGCCCAGGACGATGTATAGCTGCAAGACCAGCTGGGGGGCGCTCTCAAGGAAGGTCTCAAAGAGCCGGAGCATGCTCAAGTCGGCAGCCTGGCCGAACAGCTCCAGGTGGAGCTCATCCTCGTCGTACCCGGCGGACTGTTTGGCCCACAGCACCCTGCAGGCCATCTTCAGGTGCTGGACGTACCTGCAGTAAGGAGGCAGTGCACATGTTCTCAAGGAGGTAAACTTGAGGCCACCTGGGTGTTTATCTAGTATCTTCTAGTATCAGTGACACCTGCAGGGGGCAGAATAGAGCCAGACTCTCAGGTGCCCTCAGAGGTCAGACTACAAGCAATGAGCAAACAGAACTTCTGGAATAAAATCATTTTAGGGTCCGTAAAACTTTCTAGTCAACATAACAGTTGTGATTTTTCAACCTGCAAAGAAAACACAGGCAGCTACTAAGAGGAGCCACAACAGATGACTAATAAAACTGTAAGTCCTTATGGGAGGAATGCTCATCACGTTAAGATAAGAGGCGTTTTATTGTGTCAGAGTCACAGCATACAGACCGGAGCCTAACTGTGTTGTCATTGGACTGCAGGGGGCGCTGGATGGAACGCAAAGGAGCCCATTAAGGCATATAGCGCCCCGTAGATTACTGACTAATGTTATTAAATCATCCCATCGGTACAGCCATGATGGGCCGAGGGCAAACACACAGGAGAGACAAAAAAGTAAAACACAGGATAAAGACAGCAAAGAAATAGATCAACAGGCATACGTGTCTAACGTAAAGGACAGGAATAAAGGTACAACAGAAATGACAGGCATGCAGGTCCAACACAAAAGACAAACACAGAACCAACACATGGATTTAACATAGGAGCTTAAAACAGCTGGACTGACATAGGTGTTCAACACCGAGACTTTGGACAGACATTTTAAACAGAGCATTGACACATGAATTCAACATAGAAATTTCATGCAGACAGGTGTGACACACAGGCTTGGCAGCTTATACAGTAAAGAGGATTTACATCATTATTCCCACACTTTCACAGAGGGACTGGCCACATTTCCACGTAACTTCTTTCAAAGTCCCCATAACACTGCAGTAAGGAACAATGAGCTTTGTTAGCTGCACACAACAGCAAGCCCAAAACGTCTACGCGCTGTTTGGAAATCCTAACCCTACTCTTAGAGCGTGTGGATGTCATACTGCTGCCCTGGTTGGACTTTAGTAGGTTACACAACGTCATCGATAATAAAACGTGACCATCATATGATGTCAGGAAGGGCATAGTGCTGACCCTGTTACTGAGGTGTGGAGGGACAACTTCAGGGCTTATCAGAGAAGCTCTTTATGATCGTAATAGCAGCACATAGAGCCGGAATGACATCTGCTAGCTGTGAGCAGAGCTAGCTGGGCTGTAAAAAAATGCACGATGTCTGGATATGTGGTACCTCAGCATCTCAGCATTATGAGGGACAGGGTCTGTTTCTGAGGACAGCGAGGACCTGCGGAACTACCTGGTGAAGATGCCCAGCTGGAGAACGTGCAGTATGACCTGAGAGGGCTTGCAGTTCCGGCCAGTCGAGGTCTCCGCAGGCGAGTCATCACAGAACCAGGCATAACTGAACACCTGGCTGCACACAAACCCATTCAGGACAAATAGGAGGGTCATGGAACCCCAGGCAAAATTTCCATTGCTGAAATACTGTCCCGCAACCCAAACATCAGCAATGATGTCTGCCACATAAAGGAGCAAGCCCGCAACAGTGCGGAACCACCTCAATTTCGTGAAACGCATGGTAGGTTCACGCTCGAGGCTCAGTCCCTCCCTACATGTCCTCAGTGTGAGGAGCCTGTATAGAGCGCCCCCTAGTGTGCCGGAGGTCACACATGTCTATACCACTGGAGCAAAAGCCTGTCCTTGTCACCCATTGTACATCTTCATAAAGGTTCTCATCAGTCAGCATTTCCTGTCATGTGCTCCAATCCTGAGGACAGAAGTAAGGGCAGATTAGGTACTTAGAATGCATTCAGCCATTTAGAAACACTCTGAAATATCATGGAACTTTCAACAATCACAAAGTGGTAAACAAACAGCCCTAACGCAATTGCGCATAACAAAGAAGGGCGTATACACGCTTGCAGTGTGTAACCTGTGAGTGCCAATCAGATTTTCGTTTCCTCTCCCTTGTTGTTGGTAGGAATTTAACACGTAGGCTTTCGCATAAAGAACATAGCAGCTGTCACGTCTATTTCCTGACGTTTGATCGTTGTTGAAATAAGCAAAGGAATGGAGTGTGTGGAATGCACGTGCTAGATAAAGCACGCACCCCATCTGAGAATAATCCGGAACTGTCTCAGGCTGTCAGGACCAGCAACGGTGTGTTTACACACTAATGAACACTCCTAATGAGTCAGTGTGTTTTCTGTGTCCTCCGCTGGCCATTACGGTTACCTAATTTGTGAACCGGATCCACAAAGATCTTCAACTCAGACTCAACACAGAGATTCGACACAGAAGTTAAAGACGTATTCTATACAGAGAGTGAATATGAATTATTGACGAATTTCCCACTGGGATCAATAAAGGATATCATCCATCCATCCATCCATCCATCCATTCATTCATCCAGCCATCCGTCTATCTATCTATCTATCTATCTATCTATCTATCTATCTATCTATCTATCTATCTATCTATCTATCTATCTATCTGTACTGAAAGATTAAACACAGAGGTTTAATGCAGAAACTTTCAGCACATATTTAATACAGATATTCCAACATGGATTTAACACTGAGCATGACATTCCATAAACGGATTAAACACTGAGTTTTAATAGAAACTTTCACCGGCTTTACTAGAGTATAGTATATTTGTTAAACACACACACACACATTAATCTGTTACATACACTTGCGTGTGAAATCAGCACAGAGCCGAACTGACAATGACAGACTTACCTGCACGTCCTGCTCGCGGCCGCGTTGACTGCCGTCACTGTGCCGCTTCCCGGACGGAACCGCATCCCCGCCTCCGATCATCCAGCCTCCATCCCCGCCTCCGATCATCCAGCCTCCATCCCCGCCTCCGATCAGCCGTTCTTTTCTGCTGACTGGTGCTTAGTGACACAGGGCGAAGTGTTGTCGGCTTATCACTTTCTGGGTTTGCCTGCGTTTTCCCACCCTGATACAGCCGAGCACAGAAGGGAAATATGAATGCCTCTACCAGATATATTTGCTATGACAAGTATTCACCTGAGATTTTAAGATGTCTTTAAATGCCTGAAGTGCCTGATCGGACTCGTATCTTAACTATGCTGCGAAGCCCTCATTAAGTGATTCACGAATGCGATTGAATTCTAACGAAAAATATCAATGTAGGTATGAAAGATTGATCTCTAAGTTTATTCATAAAGTTATGCTTGGAATCGTAAAGTTATGAACACACCATGGCATATACGTAGCTTTTTTCTTCCTTTCCTTTTTCGTTATGTTTTTTTTTTTTTTTTTTTTGTTAATTGATGTTTTTATATTTTATACCAAGCGTAATGTAAAATAATGTTATTCCGGAAATTATACGGTTTAATATAATTATATTGAATAAAGTAATATACGTACAGACATACCAATCATAAGTTAAAACATTGCTAAATTTGGCTGAATTATACACGCCAGAATTGGTACTAAATGGAAAGTCGTTTGTGAGCTGAAAGAGTCGACTCTTACTGCTGAGCTTAATTTATCTGGCTCACAAAAACGAGGAATTCCCATCACCAGTACACAGGGCACGTGAAGCAATGCTCGGAATCGACCGCTTGGAGGCAGTGTTGTATTACTGTCAGCCTAAGGTGGAAATGGCAACGCTTACGTTTACAATTAATCCGACTAAATATTCACCAGGGGTAAAGACAAGGCTGGAATAAAGGGCAGCACGATGCTGCGTTGGTTTTTAAAAATAAAACGGATGGATGGATGATGGATACACAAATAATTTAAGGGTTGATTAAAATAAGAATGTCAGTCTAGCGTTTAGACTATAGATATGAGTTTCTCTGGGACATGGTTTATTAATCATGGTTTATTAAGCATCCCGTTGTATGAATTTGAAACGGGAAGATCAACCTGGGAAAATCAGAATATCTGAATAAAATAAACATGTCTGGGTTTGTACCTGTCCGAGGGTAGCCAGGCAGTTTGGCAGATCAGGGTTTTATTGCGGCATTTTGTAGGAACTGAAACTTGTGCAGGCGCCTGTAACAGCGGCTAATGTTATTACGGAAAGCGCTCGGTCTGTACAGTGACATAATCCACAAATTCCACAAAGTGCCAATATGACTATGTGTAAACTGTGGCAGAGAGAAGGTTGAGCAATTTGGAGGGATTTCCCAGTGGTCATGGCTGTCTTTGTGCTTGCTGACTGCCTGTGACCACGGTCTCATCTCAGCGCGAGCGTAAAGCTCTGTCACACCTGCCGAACAAGGGAAAGCATGCTGACAGAACAACTCCATTGAACGACACCAAGAAATGAACTCCTCCCTCCAAAGATCAGCTCAGATTTCGTCTCTCATCTTAAGAGTGGACAATGAAATCTGGCATCGGGGACTGGCATGGGAGTTAGAACAGAAGCGTATTAAACATTATATATATAAAAAATGGGATGTCATTAAAGTTCATGTGTGTGTAAAGGCAGGTGTCCCAAAAATTTGGCAAAATAATGTAGCTGAGAAAGCTACAAATATATAAAATAAATGAAAGGAATATGGCAGAGTAAAGTGGAAGGGAGTCCCAGAGAAGCTTATTGTGTGGAGGCGGCTGTGGCATGTGAGAAAGAAATGTTTGCATAGGAACGTGCCCTTGGAAGGGATGGAACATCAGCCAGCAGCGGCCTGTTTGTATGGCTTGGATGTTCTATATTGCTAAAGACCTCGTCCTGTATGTTGAGCAGGGATGGGATCAAAGTAATTTCTTGGCAAGTCCGAGTCAAAACATTGCAGTCCAAGTCAATTCTCAAGTCATTTTCCCTCAAGTCCAAATCAAGTCCAAGTCTTTCGATCATTTTTGCTGTCCAGTCACAAGTCATCAAATTTGTGACTCGAGTCCAAGCCGAGTTATGAGTCATGTAACTTGAGTCCCTACCTATGTCAGTTTTTTACCTGTAGAGATTAAAACTTACTGCAGCAAAAACCTGCCACAGTAGGTCACAGGACATGTTCTTTACAGGCAGAGACAGGGTGAAAAGAGAGTCTCCACTCATGGTTTTCCTCGTGCAATTCTTGTCTGTGCATATGCAGAGAGTGATGCATCTTCTCAACAAACTCTCTCAGGAGACTTTCAATTCAACCAATTGAAAATGCAAACAGCGGAGAATTAATATACAGAGAACTTATAAAACGAACGTTACATAACCAGAGGGGGGACTATAACCTCAAGCCTTCTTGAATCACAGGGTCTTTCCATCAGTTTAGCAGAGACGAGTCACGAGTCATCAAATTTGTGACTTGAGTCCGAGTCGAATTGCGAGTCAGTGACTGTCTCTGGTATTGATGGCGAAGATCTGAGTGTACAGGAGGTTTTGCAGTCTCACCATCTGCACTGCACATGTCACGGGGGACGAGTTTTCAATGCGCATGTAAGGCTTTGCTGTTTTTGCCATGTCATTTCGGCTACAGGAAGCTGCAGGAAACGGCCATTTTCAATGGCTGCAGGCAGTATGTGTGCGTGGTCTTTCTGTCAGAGATATTGACCGTGTTCCAGCATACTTCCTGTCTGGACTGACCTCTAGTTCTTTAATCTTACACCTATTTTAAGAGCCGCAAAGTTCAAGGTAAGGCTGTTTAAGGCTCAAGCCACTTTCAGCAGAGCATAGCGCTACTCTCTCCTCAGATCAGTTCATGCTGAAGACTAGTAGCTGTTGGCCGTTACACCAAACAGCTAACTCTGACATAATTATAAGTTTTGTAGCATGTTGTCGTTGGAAGTTGGACTTGATCTATATGAAATGTGTCACTGCGGACGTGATAAATGCACACCAGGACACAGAGAATATAAGACACTACCGTTGTCACAGACATTGTTTTAGACATCCATGGCAATTCTAAATAGGTGAAGTGTTTGTCAAATTGGTAAAATTATCTTGGAGAAATTCGGGATTATAACAGAGGGACATGCAGTCCTCCCTCAGTCATTTTAGGTGGGAAAATGAGTCCTGCTGTGTTCTGGTTTTATTTTTTACTAGGAAAAGATCAAATCCCTAAGCTGCTCCTGCATTCAAATGCCAAATGGAAAAAAAGAAAGTATCCATTTCCTTTATACTAACTGTGAGATTAATGATTAATTTTAGTACAGCGTACACAAGGCATGGACTTTCTCCAAAGAAACAGACCCAACCTTCGTTACATATAACAAAGCATATTTACTATGAGTGGGTACTGAAATACTTGAAACAAGAATGCAAATAGCCTATAGCTTAGGATATAACAAGCATTTTACACTGAACAGTCTTGACGGGACCCCCTGCCCGCCCCCCCCCCGACTTCATCACGCCGACTCCCCAGTAGAGGGTCGCTGTATTTCTCGGCCTCGCTGTTACTGGGGCTGTGTGTGAAATAAGCATGTGCACATTTCTGAGCGACTCTGTCGGGCCGGGGGCGCCGTAAGGTGGGGGGAAGTTAGGATAATTCCAAGGGCCCCTGAGTGACAGGGCGCCTTGAAAATTTGGAAAAGAACTGGATTGCTCAAGACTGGGGGGGGCCCCGATATGATATGCCCTCATGTTTGTGGCCCAAAATGTCTAGCAACGTTCCTGTGTCTGGGTATCACGTCAATTACCTGTTGAAACTGGTCTGCAGAAGCCATATCCATCGCAGGTGTGACAAAGAGCTTATCGGCTGCGGGGGGGGCGACAAACCACCCACATTAAAGCCCCACTAGCTCTTAGGTACATGATCACACTTTACTGGTAGGGAGTCCCTAGATATAGGTCTGTTGTCATCTGGGGGTCACTGTCAGAGAAACCTGCTATAACTCGAGCATCATTCCAGATCTTTCCGGTGAGCCTCGCCATCCATCTATCACAGTACCTGGATTTATGCAGCGATGTCGAAAAAATGCATTTAGGATGATAGAATTAGGAAATATGTTTGCTGTGCGGAGAGCCTAATTGGCTGCCGAGGTTTGTATTAATTCTGTTTAATTGCTTTTTCATTAATATCAACCCCAAGTGTAGTTTTGTGGAGCCCAAGCTGAGCTCTGGAGGAACGAACATTAACTAAGCAGTTATTAAAATCCCTGTTATGAGATCTGCACATTCAAAAATCACAGTGATGTTAATTTGTTACTAATTCAAGAGAGAAAGTGGGACAGAGCAGAGCCCTTTTTACTCCGAACATTTAATACTTTGTACCAAACTTTTGAGATGATGTTTCTGATTAAATCGGCTCTCCAGTGCAACCTCATGTTAACCAACCCTAATTCAGCCTCACTAACTACATGTAAACGTCCCAAATTTTAAAGTGAAAACACACATTTTGACACAAAGGTCACATGATCCCTTCTTATGTATCAGAAGTAGGTTCTGAAATGTCATTTAATTGGTATTACATTTTATATAAAAATGCAATCATCTGACTCAGGATCTTGCGACCTCATCGGGGGAATAACCGTATCCCTCCCGGGCTGCACACGGCTACGTCAGGCACAAGAAGCTTACCGATCTGAAGTCTGCCGTTGCCATTGCCTGTCCACAAAAACTTAGAGCATTTGCAGCTGAATATTCTGCTGTCTGGTTAAGCCAGGCTCATAGCCGTGGCTGGGACGTGAACCAATGCTCTGCAGGCTACAGATCAGTGCCCTTCATACCATGCGCCACACTGAGGCCACTAAGGCCACCCACTTCACGTGGGAAACCAGCCTTTGCTGCTGTGTGAACAGCCTGCTTCTGTGTGACCCGTAAATCCAAGAGCCTGCAGTGATGTGACAAGTCTCAGGACTACGTTGAGCTGCCAGTGTTCCCCGAACAGCACTTTTTTGTCACATCTCTATGTATGCAGTAATTTTCCATGCCCACTTACCCAGTGCAGAGCTGCGGTGGGCTAGGTGGGGGAGTCCTGGGTGGGATTTCTGGCAGTTGCAGGGCACACACTCATGCAATAATAGCACCCTGAAGGCCAATATGGATACACCAACTAACCATAACAGCGGGGAACACAAGCGGCTCAGTGTATTATGGTGTTGAAGCCTGTGATTGGAAGGCTGCCAGCTCAAATCCCAGAGTCGACAGAGTGATGTCACTGCAGGGCCCTTGAGCAAGATCCTTAACCCCAGAATTTGAATCATCTATCTGGTAAATAAAATATAAACTCAGTGGAGAACTGAGCCAGAAATGAAGCCCGCAACCTTGGAGAAAAAGGGTACAGTTGTGCCACGATAACATGCAGAATTTATCTAGACTCTTTGACTGTTCCATTTACATTTTATTCTTATCTTCGCACTGATAAGGTGGCTTTCACATCAATCTATAAGAAGCCTTGTAAGGCTCGTTTACCATTGCGGGCGCACTACATTTCCACTGCGATACTTCTTTTTCTGTCTCTCTTCGCCAAGCGCACTGCATTGCGTCCTCCGGATCTGAAGGGGGCACCCGCCCAATTGACGTACCCCTGGCATCACTCCCCCGCCCCTCCTGTCGCTCGCCTGATAGTTGGCGCTGGCAGGCCGGCGACTGCTAGTAGCGGGTTGGTCACCGCAGGAAGCGCAGAGCAGGAGCGGTATCAGCATCAGCAGCCCCGCAGACGCGAGTCGGAGTACCCATCCGGTGATCGGCAGCATGGGCGTTCGGAAGAAGAGTAGCAAGAGCCCGCCGGTGCTCAGCCATGAGTTCATCATCCAGAACCACGCCGACATTGTGTCCTGTGTCGCCATGGTCTTCCTCCTAGGGCTCATGTTCGAGGTGAGTTCTGCGCCCGCAGCCCAGCCAGGCTGGACCAGAGCAAACCGCATCGCTCACACGGAGCCCGTCAGGTTGAACCAGGTGCTCGTCCATCCGAATCGGAACCGGAAGCGTGTGCATCCTTTTAAGGGGAGCTTTGATCACCTTTAACCTCGCACCCGTGCGCTTCCCGGCGCCTTTATGCCGTTTTTAGATCTTTTCAGGGACATTTCTGCCGGTTTCACTTGGGACTGTGAGACCGCAGCCTGCCTGGTTAGAGGTGCCGCGGCCGCTCGCAGCCCCGACACTTTAGCGTTACGTGGCAGTCTGTCAGCGGTCGGCCGGGGCGGCCGTCCAATAGGCCGGAACCTGCCTTCCCCCTGGCTCACCGCTGCCTGATCCCGCACAGGGTCTCTTTCAGAGAATATCTAATGCTCTCTGGAACCGCTGTGAGGGAAAAACGCCACTTTAAATGCGTTTGCGAGTGTTAGGCCGCAATGCGTCATGGGAGTTGTAGTGCCGCCCCCCCCTCCGTGCTTGTAGTACATGAAGAAAAGTACACATCATGCTACAGCAGTACACTAGTGGCGTGCAATCTGGCTTTTGAATGTGTTGATTACGAAGCATAACACCGCTATTAATAACGTAACAGGGCTTTCTTTGCCAGGTTTACACACACAAGAGTCGTCTTTTACTTAACCTTTTACTAAAACACTGACGTGTCAGCACCACCGTAGCCTACAGTACTGACCACAGCACTTAGCATCCGTCTGTCTGACGCATTTGCTCTTCTCTGTCTTGCAGGTAACGTCTAAGGTGGCCGTGTTGTTCATCACTGTTCAATACAATGTCACCATCACGTCCGGTGGTGAGTATGCTTCCCCTTAAGGGTCCGTTTAGGGGTCGGGACCCCGGCACACTGTTGGCTGCTTGCTTTTGCACCTCGGTAACGCAAACTGGCTGGGGATTTTCTCTTTTAGCACCCTCTCTGAGCTACTTGCTTATTTTTATCCTTCAACGCATTGCCTTTTATACCCTAGAGCTGCCTCGTTTTGCTTTAGTTCTGCGCGCGGGGGGAGTGGATTTGGCATGTTACTCAGTTCAGCCTCAGTCCTGTGAAGGCCAGGTGCAGAGCGTCCCCTCGTCCACGCCCCTGCATCCCACCGGCCTTCCTACCTGCTGCAAGCTCCCCGTTGGCTCTCCGCATGCTATTTGCAGCATCTGATTTGTTGAATCATCGCACCGGCAGCCTGGCGTAGTAGAAAGCAGGTTAAGATGTGGTACCGGCACTTTCTGTCCTTGCTCCTTTGAAATAGCTTCCATGGCACGTGGTCCCTCCGGAGATTTGCTGTATCCCAGAGACGTGGTCACAGAGCGGTCAAGCGCGGCAGTCACGAGTGAACCGTGTTGTTCGAACGCTCAAACTATATGGGTCACGGCACCGAGGTGAACCCGACTATGCCGTTCAGAAGAATTGAGTAGTTTATTTTAGCGGTGAAAATAAATATATACGCAGTTTATTTGGTGATCAAATGAAGGCCATTTAGGATGCAGTCTTTTTTACCCTGGCCTGGATCCTCACAAACATGGAGTTATTATTGTCAAGGCATGTCATGCTGGTTCTCAGATTTCTGGGGGAAAAGGTGCATCTTCTACGGAAGCTTCATCCAACTAAAAGTGTAGCTCACCCTGTTTTGTTTTCACTGTTTGCATATTGTCGGTTGGATTGCTGAGACTTGACTTCGGCGTGGGTAGCATGCTGTTTGTACGCGACTGAGAGGCTTCTCTGTTAGTGTTATTCCGGTCTGCCTTTTCTTTGTCGGTCTGGTTGTGATTTGCAGACTGTCCAGTGCACTCAGTGGCCTGTTTTTGAGAACGCCATCTCCAGCAGCACCTTCTCGCTTCCCCTTTTACCCTGGTCGATGTCCGCTTGCCACTTCCACCCTGATTCAGCAGACGGCTTTTGACACGGTATCTCTCTCCGTCTCTCAGAGGGCTCGGAGGAAACCTCCACCAATTACTTTCATCACGGACTGAAGGACCTGGCCACGGTGTTCTTCTACATGCTCGTCGCCATCATCATGCACGCCATCATCCAGGAGTACGTGCTGGATGTGAGTGACGGCGCCGCCCTGTTGGCCACTCCCACTTCCTGCGAGTGAACCCCGGGATGGGTGTTTTCCTTGTGAACATGATCCTGGTTGACACTGAGTATTAAAAAGCCGTAGATCAGGTGACCAGGTTGTCTGCGTGTGCCCCCCCCCTCTCCATGCAGAGGCTCTGGGGGGAGGCACCATTAACCACTTCCTTCCTTGTAGCCTTTGTCATGTCACTCATTTATTTTTTTTGTTCCCTAACTGTGTAAAGAAGATAAACAGGAAGATGCACTTCTCCAAGACCAAGCACAGCAAGTTCAACGAATCAGGCCAGCTGAGCGCCTTCTACCTCCTGTCCTCCGGGTGGGGCATCAGCATTCTGCACTCAGTAGGCCCCCCCCGTCCCCATACGCCACCGTGTCCCTGTCATTTTCTCCGTCTAGAGCGCGATTCTGAGCCTATTTTCTGTCCCTCTCTCTCTCAGGAAAACCTTCTGTCAAACCCTGTCAGTCTATGGGAAGGGTACCCACACACGTTAATGCCGTAAGTAAGCCCCGCCCCCCGCACCCCCAGCTCCTCCCTTGGTCATTCTGCCTACCCTTCACTACCCCCAAGAGCCCAGAAGTAAAGCCATTAAATGCCAGACTCTTGCTTTTATCACATGCTAGTGTGTGACATCGCAGTGCCCGTAGCCCTCAGTTGGCGAGACAGCGCCCAGTCTGTGCCCCGTGTCAGGGGTAATAGCTGTGCCACCTGCCTGGTGACTGTGATTCATGGCCTCGTGGTTTGTGTGCAGTTCTTTCAGCTAGTTTTACTTTTAAACCTTTGATCAGAGGGTGGATGGATGATAAGGATATTACAGGTTTACAGTAGCAGAATGCACACATTTAGACGTTACAAAAGACGTATTAAGTGAAAGTAACAGTGCAACAGTGTAATAACAGTGCATAGAATGTCAGATAAATTATTGCATGGAGTTCCGTAGTTACAGGAGGCAGTGTGTTCGCGACTGTGACGGCTTATGCTGCCGCGTTCGGCACGTCCTTCCTGGGGTCCTTTGTCCTGGGTCGTCGGGGAGACCTCCCTCACTCCGGCTCCTCGCGTTGCGCCTCTGCTGTCTGACGCGGTGTCCGTTTTCTGCCCACCAGATTCCAGATGAAGTTTTTCTACATCTGCCAGATGGGTTACTGGTTCCATGCTCTTCCTGAGCTCTACTTTCAGAAGACCAAGAAGGTGAGTGCCGTGCCCCGAGCCGCGGGGTCGCCCGGGGTCCTGTGTGCTGTCTGCGCTCCCCTGACTGATCCCGTCATTCCTGCAGGAGGACATCCCGCGGCAGCTGGTCTACATCAGCTTGTACCTTGCACACATCATCGGGGCCTATGTACTGAAGTAGGAGCCTCCCTCTGCCGCCCTGGCAGCCAGGCGCCCCCTTTAACCTCCCTCCGCGCCAGTGTGCCCCCCCCTAACCCCCCCTCCCCGCCGCCTGTGTGCCCCCTGCAGTCTGACCCGCCTGGGACTCGTGTTGCTGGTGCTGCATTACTTCGTGGAGCTGCTCTTCCACGTGTCACGCCTCATCTACTTCAACAACGAGAAGCGGCAGGGCGGGTGAGCAGGCTGTTCATACCCCCACGCCACCCCCCATCCCCCCCACGACCCCCCACTAACACACCAGCGTGTTGCAGGTTCACAGTTTGGGCTGTGCTCTACGTGCTGGGCCGCCTGCTCACGCTGTCCCTCTCCGTGCTCACCGTGGGATTCGGCCTAGCGGGGGCGACACAGCAGGGCCTTGACTTGGTCAGCGGAAATTTCAACGTGCTCTTTGTCCGGTAAGTGGAATGGCGGGGGGCCGCTGGCAGGGAGGGGGACCTTCTGGCCTGAGCCTGGGTTCAGCTTTTGCTCTGGCTATGATCAGCTTATGGGGCATCTGCAGATTGTACTAAATAACTGGTCTGAGGCGGCGAACCTGGAGCAGCTTCTATCTGACCCGTGCAGCGTGTATCAGAACATGGACCTTCTCTGATAGGCCGTCCCTGAACCCGCCGGTGGTCCCCCACTGTGGTCCTGCATGTCCATGACGGTCGCCGCCTCTTGCATGTCCTCCCTGTGCAGGATCACAGTCCTGGCTGCTATCTGCCTGACCCAAGCCTTCATGATGTGGAAATTCATCAACTTCCAGCTGCGGCGATGGCGGGAGCATGCGCAGCTGCAGGCCCAGAAGAGGAAGCCGGCTGCGACCAAGGGCAAGGCCAAGAAGGACAGAGGTGGTGTGGGCACTCGCCGGGCCCCGTCCAATCGGCCGGGCCTGAAAAGGCCGCCGTGTCATTTCCTGTTTCGAAGGCATTTAATCTGGCATAATTTAGTCTCTCGGTGACAGATATAAAGCAATTATAACGTGTTAAATCAGCCCTTCAACGTAGCTTAAATTCCTGCTTATGATATGAGAATTCACATTGACCTGGCTGTGTGCTTGACTAGTATGAGCTATGTTGGGGTGTTTGACTACATTACCCAGAACCCCCCCTGTGCCCCTTAGCATGACTGGAGAATTGTGTCCCATATTTTACCATGTACCACTGGTTCCTATCGCCATCCAGAGGCACGGGGCATACATGCGGTCAGCCACCCCTCTATTGAACCAGTTTTTCCGTCTTTTTCAGCCAATGGCGTGAACGGCGCCCTGAACGCCAACGGTGCAGACTCACCACGGGGCCGTAAGGAGAAATCCTCCTAAGCAGGCCGCCAGACCCCGGCGGCGAGTCCAGGGCCCATGGCTCCGTCCCACGTTTCCATCCGCTTCGTCCTCATCGGCGCCTCCAACTGGACGGACCTGGACTCCCTCCCAACTTTTTCTTTTTTTTTTTTTTTAATTTTATTTTTTAATTTTTATTGCTATTCTGACTATACGGTGCCATTAAAAATGTGCATAGAAACTGACGTTAAGTGCCTGAGAGCTCGGCTCTGCGTGTGCGTACCCCCGCACACCCCCACATCCTCCTTCAGGACCGCCCCCGAAACCTCCCGCTATCGTTGCTGTTTTAATGCGACATCAGGTGTCGCAGCATAAGCCGTCCTGCATGTAATGCAGGACAGGAGTCATTTGTTATTGCCATTTGAATGCTGCCTCATGACCCCCCACCCCGAGTTCCCAGATGAGGGTTTGATGGAGCAGCAGTGTCCCTTTCCCTTCTGCCACCGGCCCATGTCGTGGGGGGAGGGGCGGGTGGGATGGTTGATGCTTTGTTTGGCCGCGCCCGTGATGAGCCTGACCGCGACACAGCGTGTTGGAACAGCGCCGCTTCCTTAGTCATAATGAAAGTGAAAGCGGGCCGTTCGGGGACCTCCTCCTCACGCCTGGGCGTGTCTGGCCGTGTTTCCGATTTCACCAAGGCACCCGCGCATGCGTCAGCTTGGTGTAAGGGATGGAAGACATGTCACGTGTACCGTCATTGAAGTCCTGCCGTTCCCCCGAGGCAAAGTCCTCGATCGAATCGTAACACTTGTTTCTCAGTCACAGCCGCTGTGTAGTGAGCCAACGCCATGTCCAGCTATAAATGGAGGATTTGTTTCATTATTGGTTTATTTTGCTTGTTTTCTTTTTAAGTGTTGCTCTGTATTCTTGCTCAGACCTTTTGTGTAGCTATCAAAACCAGTCGCACTTTACTAATTGCCGATTGGGAGTAATTTTTATGACTTTTCCAGCCCTCCGTGTTCAGTGTCCTCCACGTTGATGCCCCCTGGGTGGGCGTCCTTAGGTTTATGCTGGGCCCACGTTCAGCCATTTTGTTTCCATCTTCACATTTCAGGCCTTGTCAGTCGAGAGCCTCCACAAACACGCTGTTCTCAGGGATGGGTCACTTTCGTCCGACACCAGTTACAGTGGTCTCACTGACCCCCCCCCCCCACATACACACTTTGTTTAAGGTGGTCTGTCTGGTTGTCTTAGCTGAAAATGTCCTTGTATAGTCTGAAAGAATAATTACTAAATAGGAATTGTTGTTGCGCCTCTAGCAAGGGAGGACCAAGCACGCTGTCGCGGGCCTCATACAAGCCCGTTTTTCCCGTTCTGGCTGTCGGTCAGGTATTTTTTTTCTCGAGGTGACAGTTTTCCATTCCATCAGTACCAGAAGTGCTCTGTGTGTGTCTGACCAATCGGGGTGTAAAGTAACGTTTTGGAATAAATGTTTGTCTCGGAGCAGACTGGCCAGATGCACATTTTGTCATGTCCATCACTTGGTTGGATTACAGTTTTCCTTGTACGTTAAGGAAAAATCTGCTGCATCAGTTTTATAGGATGAAACTCAAATTAAGGACCTTGATGCTGCTCCTGGTCGTCTTGGGGCTGGTTTTTGTTCCGTATCAGTACTTGGGTATGATGTCATTTCCTTGGTGGGGGTTGCTTGATAACAGAAAGATGCCCCCCCCCATTCATACCTGGGCCACCTATTTTTAAATATGTATCTTTATATAACTCTGAAAGTAGATATTTGGTTATGACTGTGTGGTCAGTCACCAAAAAACAAGCATGTCCTCACTAACCAGATTTAGCACATTCAAGGGGAAAGCTGAATGGGTTTAACATGTTGGTTTCTGTGCAGTTTAAAAGATACGCCCCCCTCAGGTAGTAATGGGGAAGTGCGTCACTGCCAACTTCTCAGCATCAGATCTGTAAACTAGTCATTGAAAGGTTCGTGTTATTCCTTTGTACACTTATAACAAAAAAAACTACACCATTGTGTTTAAATTTATTATTTTAAATATCGATCAGGAAGGCATTTACGTGTTAAAGCGTCTCGCTTATAAGCACAATCTCAGCGTGTCCACGAGCTGGCTGCCTGATAATGGTTTTATTTGACGGCGGACATTCCCCTTTGCTTTCTGGTTGTATGATCAGATGAATCAGTACCTGAGTCTACCTACCCGTCCAGTTCGTTCTCATGAATGTAACACGAGTGAAGTTGGTGATGCTTTATTAAAGCTATCTGGGTAACGACTTCATGCTTATGTTACTGTCTACTCCTTCCTCTGCCGGCGCCACCCGCTTACGGACAATCTATACAGGTCCCACATGCCTGTCTGTGCCATAACGAAGTTTGGGTATGAAGATGTGACACCAAAACCTGCAGGTAAAATTTTAATGCTACTCCTCGCTCACACAGCTTCACTATCCTGTGGGGTCGCAGGCACCATAGACGCACCCTGCAGGGGACACCAGTGTATCACAGGGTTGTATCAATTCAATTAAGGAGACATTTAGTTTAATTCAGCCCTCGAGCACTTAGACAGCATGAAGGTGAGGGATCCGAGGTCGCCTTGAAAACGGCTGATGTTTGTCTGCTCCGTGAGCAGTACCGACTGCTGCCGAGCGGTGGCGCTCCAGACCGCCTTTTTGCGTGTTATTGCCGAATATAGCGCACGGCTCCGGGCTTCTTCGGTAACCTTGTTTCACGTCAGAGCGGATGGTCCTGCGTATCAGCCACTTTTATCGAGTCCGAGTCGGTTCTGTTTGTTTTTGGGGAAAATTTCACGAAATCGGTTCCGCTACTAGGCATTTCCTCTGGAGACCCCCAAGCCGGACCGGGTTCAATCCTGCGCCGGGATCCCGCTGAGGTTTCACTTGGGAAATGCTGGCGAAACGGTTCTGAAATAAGCGAACAAGCTTCGGCGACTCGGCCATTGCGGCGGCCCCGGGATCCGAACGGCCGCGTCCCGCTGGATGTTTAAACAAAGCGGCGGCGGTTCCGGCGTTCAGCCCCAGCTGTGTGCTTCGCCTCGGAGCGGCTCGAAACCGGGACCGAGGCGGGCGGGCCGCAGTCCGGACGCGGTGACGCGGAGGGAGCCGGAGGAGACCGCGGCGCCGCCACCCAGGTACGGTTACTTTGTGTTACGGAGTATCGTGTCTTTCCGCCCGCATTTCCGCATCCACTTTCATACGCACATACGCGGGATTTAGCTGTGCTCCGGGCTGCTTTGACGCGACCTATTTTTGGGAAGCGCCAAGCTCCGCCCGAGGGGGCATCGGAACCGAGGCGGCGCGGTTAAATGACCGCCAGATATGCGACTCTGTCCCCGGCAGCTTGGCTGGTGACTCTGCCGGCGTGTTATCAGATCAGCGGGGTCCGGAGCGCAGATTACGGGCTGTTGACCTACATAACGAGACCCAGCGATGGGAATTAATGCCCGAACCGGACCCCTCACACCCCGAACCGCCTCTGTCTCCTGTGTGGTACGGGAAAGGCACATTATATTATGCGAAAGACAGCCGCATGAGTCAACATGACTTATTTCTAAAGAGTCTTTGTTTAAAATAGTTTTTTTCTGGTTAGTGCTCTGTGGACATATATCTAAACGAAAAGACGCGTTAGTTTTGTTTTATTTGTTGTTTTTTTTTGCTATAATAACGAATTAAATCAAAATAACGTTGTAAATAATCCCAGTTTGGTCATCCTGTTGGTTGATTGGCAGAGCTGAACGCGTTTCACATCCCCATTATTTGCGTTGCACTGCGTCTTTTGGGAAATCCCGAGTACAGAGGTAGATGGGCCCTGAACCGGACCGAACCGAGCTGCCTGAGTGAGAGCGTGTCCGTGAGCAGCTCGGGTTAACTGACCCCAGATCAGCTGCGACTGCTGCTCAGCTGGAAGCTGTACACCTGTCACTTTGGCGTCATTTCACCTTTTTTCGCAAATGCAAGATGCTCTTTGGGGCGGTGCATCTACACGAGACTTTGTGTGCGATTCCCTCTGGTCTCTGAAGTACTGCTTTGTGGAACTGTGGAACAGAGGCACAGCAGGCAGGAAGACTAACCAGTCAAGTCTAACCTGATGTGGGTTTCCTATGGGCAGGGAAGAGCTCCGTCGAATTCAGAGATACATAGTCAAAAGTAATTTGGTTCAGTTCATTTGCATTTTTTTTTTTTGATCTGTTCTGTTTCAATGGTCATCCTCCCTGTAGCCTGCTCTTCCTACCTTTCCATAACCTTATGCGTCATGTAGAGCTGGGGTCTATCCTAGACTGTCCATGCAGGATACACACACTACTACACCTTGTGTGATGGATGAAAGCAGGAGTCACCGATTCCACAAGCTTGGAGGTACGACTTCAGAGGGCTACCTGCTGAGACACCATCGTGCTCTTGAAAATCGTGCTTAGCAAACAGATTGTGGCCTGCTGCTAATGCTACGACAGCTCTGCACGTCAAAGCTCACGTGTACTGGACTGAGTCAAATTTATTTATCTGGGATGGTGACTCAGTTCAGTTACAGTTTCTGAGTTGTGGGTTTTTTCTCTGTTTTCTCTGAATTTCTAAATTTAGCTAATCGGAACATGTCGTTTTCGTATTATTACCTTCAGTCTCATTAGCAGTGTAAATCTGTTTTTCTTTTTTCTTTTTTTTTACTTGTGATTTTGTCTATTTCGTGAACACGATTGGAGTGATTCAGATTGAGGCCCATGCTTGGCTGTATTACAGCGGGACCATCCTTGGGATTCAATCAGCCACCCACCATTCTGTGAGTCGACATCGTTTAGATGCTACGTTGCCCACGCTGTGCTAATTAGCACGGGTAGCTCTTCTGTTTTAGATGTGCCATGCCATTTATTTGGTTGCGATTTGGCAGTCTGGGCCGGTTCTTCCCACTGGTTGGTAGTACCTTGTTTGCCATTGGTTCACCTCCTCCTCCATATCTTTCTGCCACACTTCTTCAAATCACCATTTCTGATCTGTAGCCTGTGCTCTTACATTCACGGTCCTGAACAAACAGAGCTCCGTTACTTTGTTGAGGCTGAGGAGTCTTGTACTGTCTCCATTCTCAAACTGGGATATGACTAACTTAAATTCCTCTGCCAGGAAACCACAACTATCTGGGTACTTGAAAGTGGAGACCCTTTGCTAGTACGAGTGGGGAACTGAGCACTACGCCACCTACTGGTGTGTCCGATATGACTTGGATAATAGAAACATGTCAGCTGGTGAGTTGGACTCTGAGCATCGTTTTGGTTCTTGTTGTGCATCTCATTTTAACTGTGAATAAATCAGGCGTGTTTAAGTAGTTCGACTCACTGGAAGATGGGAGAGACCAGCATGATGTCTGCAGCATTCCTCTCTTGGCAGAATGGCTGAATCTCATGAAAGAGAAACATAAAGCCATGGAATAGAATATTAAATCAATCTCTGCTTCCTTATAACCAGGGCAGCGAAGAGACCACAGTGTTGTGGGTCCTGAGTCAGGTTCTGGAACTCTCCACTGGAGGGCTGCGCCTTCCTCATTCATCCCCGTAGTCTGATGGGCCTGGTCATTTTTTAGTATTATTGAATATATGGGATATTTTCAGAAGCTTGATTTTTATTTTGTGGGGGCCTGGAGCCTATCCCAGGCAGTACAGGGGACTGGGGGACACCCTGGGCAGGGTATTTACATTGAATGATTGTTTTGTGCGTGTCATTTAGCCAGAGGAAACTCCCGCAACATGGTGAGAACATGCAGAAGATACCGTCCCACACCCCACTGCCCCAGCATTGTAAACATTCAGTAGATGATAACATATGGTTCTTGGCCCGGATATTTAATCTGCTGTCAGATAAGTGATACAATTAGATGATTTTTCAATATGTTACAATTTTGAAGGCATGTTTAAAAATACTTCGATGCGTTTCTTGTGCTGCGCATAAACATGAAACATATTTAGTCTTACTGCAGTCTGAATAGAGATATCTAGGCAGTAGTTTGCAAATTTCGCACAAAGCTGAAAGAAACGGGTCTGTCTTCGGTTCCGCTCCTCCTTTTCGGATCAAAAGTCGTAAATCTTTATCGCAGATTCCCCAAGGTCTGACAGTATTTTTTCCCATTGTTTTCCTTGTAGATAACAATAATAACTTTATACATAATTATACAAACGTGAGCACGCCTGGTTCTATAATGTCTCCGTAAAACAAACCGCTAACTATCTCCAGCTGCTTTATTTCTGTCCTCGGTTCCTCCGGCTCGGTACCGTGCGCGGCGCTGCTTTTCCTCCGGGCCGGTACCGCTCTCCCTGCCATGGTTCCTCCTGCTCGATGCCGCTCGCCGCGCTGCGGTTCCTCCGGCCCAGTGTCTCTAGCAGTGCAGTGGCCCGGCTTGTGGGGGAGGACCGCAGGCGAGGTAAACAAGCAGCCCGTCATCAGCAGGCGGCGGGAACATGGCGGCGGCGCCACGCTCGGCTGCAGCGCTCTTCCGCGGAGCCGAAGGTCGGAGGCGGCCGTGACGACCGCTGTGCCGGAGAAGACGAGCCGCGGTGAGTGCACGGACATGCGGGAACGGGCGCCTTTGCTTTTCGGACGGTTCTGGCATTTCGGCTGCGCAGTTAATCTGGAAATAGCTGGGGGAGGGGAATCTGAGCCGAGCCGTGCGCGTCAGGCAGCCTGGGGATCCGCTCAACACGGCTGCCGGAGTCTCTCGGCCGCCTGGCTCCGAAGACGGGGCACCGCGGCGGACTACCGCACGTCCGCCAGAGTCCGGGATCCGCGGTAGCAGGTCGCCGCCTTCCGCCGGAGCCTCCGCGGCACTTCAGACGGCGCCACTACTTTCGCTTTATCGCTGAGAACTTATGGGGCTCAGATGGGGTCCAGGCGCATTACCGAAGTTTGACCGGGGCGGCGCGGCCAGTCCTGATATATCACGACCGGGCTACGGGGGTGTATCCGGTAGAGAGACCCACTGGGACCGGCTGCTGGCGTGAGCCGTTCCGGGGCGCCTCCGAATGGCAAGTACGGCCTTATTTACACTGGTGCCTGGCCGAAATGTGCGTTTAGGGACCGGGCCGTAGGGGACAGGGTAGCAGGAACACGGTTACGGAGGTGACAGGCAGGCCGGCGCCCCATTTCTCCAGGCAGCGCTACCGTGACGCGCCCGGGCCTTGAAACTACATAATAAAGTCTCAGCTTTCTTGTTTATCGGGTTCATACGCGCAGGAGGGGTAAAGGTTACACCGTGTGTGTGGGTTCAAGGGTGTAGGAACCAGGGTGAACTTCTCTATCCCCCAAAAATTTTATTTGGCTCCCCCCTCCAAAACAAAAAAAACCTTTACATATAAATTAAGTTGTATGCCCCCAGTCTCATTCTTCTAGGGCCGTGTGTCTTTGTGTGTGTGGGTGAGAGGATGTGTGTGTGTGTGTGTAAAAGTGATTGTGTGCATGTGTGCGTTTGCCGTCTATCACTGCCGCGTAGCCAGATTGCCACATTATCCATGACTGCAAAACGGCACACTGTTATGTTCCGAAAGCGGCTTTATGGCTGTTTTGGGGGTAATTTAATAATAATTAAAGGGGTTCGAAGCTGGCCTCTGCTATGTGTCCCCCTTCCTTGCTGTGTGGACCTGCTCTGGTATGTGCCCTGTGATGGGCATCCCCGTCCCCTCCACTTGATGGGAATTTCTCAACCAGTAAGACCCTGAGTGACACCTTCAGTGTCACACTTTGATAACAGTGATTATCATCACTATGATTATTGCTCATGCTACACTTTGTAGCCTTGTTGAAATTACCTGCACTTTTTTGTTTGATGTACAGCTTCACACTCAACATCCTCACCCAATATAAACTGTTAATATTTACTGTGCGAGTTTCTTGGTTGTTGGTGTTGTAATAACTAATTTAATGCTCAGTGCACTTAACATTGTTTGGTTGGCAGAAGCTCCAGCTTATAGATGTGACCATTTTAAAGGGATTTGTGATCGAAACTCCACCTATTGTCTAGTGCAGTGTTTGCCAACTCGGTCCTCGGGGACCCCAGGCGAACCACATTTTTGCTCCCTCCCAGCTCCCGGGGACAGAAGGTAGTTTTTCATCACTTGATCATTGTGGGCCTGATGGTCTTCTGGAGACTTTTAAGGGATGGTTAGTGGCGCCGGGTTCGAATGGGGCGGCACCATCGCCTATACATCATTTTAAAAAAATGACATTCACGTGCTACGACACGTTAGCAGAATGGAGTACTTAAGTGTCTTGCGATAATGAGAACAAGAGCAGGAGAGTTCCCGCAGGAGAGTTCCCGCAGGAGAGTGGAACCAAGGGTGATGAATCTAAGTGCCTGGACCTTAAGTGGGATCTGAGCCCAGGCTGATGTGCTCCTTACAGGCCGAACACCTGACCTTGCTTGTCCTTAAACATTTTGCTGGATAAGTAAACATCCAGCTCGTTCTGCCTTGGACGCACTGGCGGACGATCTCCACTGGTGCACAGCTTTTAACGTTTGTGGGTTCTGGCGGTCCGGTGCCACCCTGCCTGACTGCGATGGATGTGGCGTTTCCAGATGGAGACCTAGGAAGGGTCTGTCCTGTTGAATGAGGCCTTGGGTCCGCATTGCCAACCGTCATTTTAAAGCTGAACTGCTACTTAAGAGGAGAGTAAAAAGGCAGTGGAAATGTTTGTAAATGTGAAACAGAAGTATCTTCTAAGATGGTGGGAGGTGTATCCTCCTTTTTTCGGGCTGTCCCGCTGCGGGGACACGCGCTGCTCCTCGGTACGTGCCGGGCCGAGCCGGACTTGAACTTTGGATCTGCCACAGTATTTGTGTTAGAGCAGATTGCTCAAGCGGGGGAGGTTGTGGTGTGATGCAGAGAGGGCTGTTCACCAGAGACACTGAAAGTCCCGCTTTTGGAGTCTTCAGGTTGTAAAAGCAGCACATGTTCTGTCTGAAACATCACACACACACGTGTGTGTGTGGCTCTTCTGGGCTTCCAGAAAATCACTGTCATCAGTGCTTTGTCATTCAACCAGGATCGAGTACCGGAGTGGGGGTCAGCGTCGCTGTCAGTGCTGGCAGTTGGAAATAAAAACCAGATCCACACCTGCTTAAACCAAAATAAATGTGTAGAGGAATGTGCTTCAGTGCTGGGCCAGGCGAGCTCATAGTGTGAGCCGGAGTTAAGCTACTTACCAAACTCCCTCATCGCTTGAGTAGAGTTTCACAACGTGAGAGATGTCAGTTTCGTCCGTTCGGGGTTTGAGGTGGGGATTCTATCTTTTTTTCCTGCTTTTTGCATGGGGGGTGGGTATAGAGGCAGTAGGCAGTGAGTCTTCACACACAACTTCTCCTGTTCCTGTAAAACGCTCTGCTTGTTTTACCAGGGTCCATGTTGGACTAGTTGGATGCGCTTGCTCCTAAGGATGTGTAGGTTATGCAAGCAGCCCTGCGATGGGCGTGTCTGCCACGTGTCACGCAACACCGGATTGCATCTTCCTAAAGAATCCATATAGTCGTTTGGGTAACTTGTTTTCCGTAATTCTGATGAGCCACTTTGTTCCTACGGCTGTAAGGCAAGCTGTGAAGGGCTGAAGCCCTCAGATTGGCACAGCAGTCGTGCGTATGTAGCCCAGTTAGTTAGGACGCTGTGCCTGTGATCAGAAGATTGTTGGTTCAAATCCCAGGATCGACAGAGTGATTGGATGGCCTAGTAGAGGAGCTGCAGGCTGGTTATAGTGACTACAGAGGAATAAACGCAATATGCCACAGGGCAAATTTCTGCTTACAATGTGTGCAATTTATCATCGGAATGCCGCAAATCCCAGGCGTAAACAGGCTTGTACCCGGGACAGGAGGGTGAGGCCTGGATGTGTGGAGGATGCCGGTCACCAGTGACCAGCGTGCTGGAGGGGGCTGCGTTTCTGGGCTGTGTCACTCACTTCAGTGTCTGCTTGCCTTTATCATGAATTCCCATTAATTAATTAGTTAACAGTGGGTCACCTAATTCACGGAGCAATTCTGAAATTGCGCTGCCCCAAATTCTAGTTCCGTGTCGGGTTTGCGGAGTGCCCCGTTTTGCCTGGGAAGGTTTTTGAGATCTGGTCGCCCCAGCAGTACCGACGACCCCGGCCAGTGGTTAGGGTTAGTGCCAGCTTGAATCACTACTAACTGGTTTCACCAGCTCGCTTCCATCAGAATGTCAGAGTGAAGCTGCTGGCATTTCGTGATTCAGACCCACGCGATGGGAATCTCACCAGACCGCAAGCAGATCTTTCGCTAAACCCACTTCATTAGCGACACAGGTGTAAATTTCTCTGACTGCAATTTAAAAATTCCTGTTTGTGGTTCGTGATCCTCGTGCTATTGTTTTATCAGTATTTGTTGTCTAATTATCATGCAGTTACAGTAGTGGTTATCGGTGTGAGACATGCGGGGGTCATGCCCAGTCCCGGCTCCCGCTCTGGGTGGCGCTCACACTGGGGTTCCGGCTCGTACCCGGGGTCATCTGAGGTATCACTGTAAATCTCAGCACACGGAGACGCTCGGATGATAGCTCCACGCTGTCTGCTACTTTTATCTCTCTGTCTCTTGGTGGCCCTACCCTGCCCCCCGTTCACCCTGACAACGTCACTTCAGGGTGGTTGCCGTGAAAAGAAGCCTGCCGTGCACCTGGCCCGATCCCTGGGCCAGGGGGGACCGCCCCGCTGCCCTTAAATGCCCCCCAGTGGTGCATGCACATGCAGCAGGGTGACCCAATACCTAAGCGCAGATTCCTCTCAGGTTTGTTTTGCAGCTCAAACTCCGCTGTGTACCTTGAGTTTCTCCGTCTCTCTCCTTTTATGGTCATTGGCCATTTAGGCAAACAATGGTTAAGGTTTAACCAGTAAATTTTGAAAGAATTGGCCCTTGAGCTGGTGTCCGCTGTCTCTCTGATTCTCCTTAATGCGGAGTCTCCCTCCTATTTGCTCCGCGTGTCCTGATAAGTGCTGAATGCAGAGCGTGGCCCTTTCTGCTGTCGTCGTGAGGTGTGACCGTAACTGCAGTAATGCCCCTTTATTGCGCTTGAAAGCTGCAGCGGGCTCCTGGGGTTCCTTCAGTGCATTTTTATCATAGATTTTGAACATCCACACATGTGTTTTTAATGAAAAATAATCCACTCTCTGCCTGTGAGCGGGCACTGATCTAGCCCAGCCCCGGTCCGCTCTGTGCCGTCCTGTTCGCCCAGAGTCCCTTCCCCTGGGTCATGTTGGTCATGTCGCTCTCAAAGTAGCACGGTAACTTCCGCGCCAAACTTATGGACACGTCAGCTTAGTCAGAGAGGTGGCTGCTTCTTTGGGTTTCGCTCACTGCACCCTGAGCTCTTCCCTAACCGTACACGGTTGGCCTGGCCAGGATGGCAGTCCTGTCCCCAAAACCACAGGCATGCGTTGTATTATGTGTCACTGAAATGTCACATTCACATCGGAGTGCTTAGCAGTATTCCGTCCTTTTACCTGCTTTAGATAAGTTTAAAAAATGCTTCTGGAAACAAAACACGAATAGTTGTGATGCTGTCAAGGAATTTATTGTATATCCAAGGCAAAACTGTTAGTCTAGCTTCTGGGGAAATTACCAGAAAATACGTGTAGGTAGTAAAGTCCTGAAAGTGGTTTAAAATGTTTATGAGCACAGCTGCTGTGTGTAGCCGTGGGCTCATAAGTGTGCAGTATGCATGCACACCCAGAGCACAATCTGAGCACGTGAACTGTGCGTCTCCTGCACTCGCTTTGGTGATTATGCCGATCTGCTGATGCAATATTTTTTTCTTTTATTTTCAATTCTCTCGTCCTCGTTGATTTTAAAATGATTCCCTTTTGTGAAATGTGATTCTTTTTAGTCCGAAATGCTGGTTTATCGTCTTAAATGGGGATCTCCCCTAGCTCTAGCACTTCAGATCGGATGAGATGAGCCGTCGATTGGATGAGATTGTTGTCGTCCCTTAAAATAATGTTTATTAAAGCAGAACTGATACATACTGACAGTAACTGAAGTAGTATGTGAAGTAGGAGCTCATATGCAGGAGCTCTCGTCGGCGGCGGAGGACACTGTAAGGCAGAGCTCCTATTGGCGATTGGCAGAGGAGGGCACTGTAAGGCGGAGCTCCTATTGGCGATTGGCAGAGGAGGGCACTGTAAGGCGGAGCTCCTATTGGCGATTGGCAGCAGAGGGCACTGTAAGGCGGAGCTCCTATTGGCGATTGGCAGAGGAGGGCACTGTAAGGCGGAGCTCCTATTGGCGATTGGCAGAGGAGGGCACTGTAAGGCGGAGCTCCTATTGGCGATTGGCAGAGGAGGGCACTGTAAGGCGGAGCTCCTATTGGCGATTGGCAGAGGAGGGCACTGTAAGGCGGAGCTCCTATTGGCGATTGGCAGAGGAGGGCACTGTAAGGCGGAGCTCCTATTGGTGATTGGCAGAGGAGGGCACTGTAAGGCGGAGCTCCTATTGGCGATTGGCAGAGGAGGGCACTGTAAGGCGGAGCTCCTATTGGCGATTGGCAGAGGAGGGCACTGTAAGGCGGAGCTCCTATTGGCGATTGGCAGAGGAGGGCACTGTAAGGCGGAGCTCCTATTGGCGATTGGCAGAGGAGGGCACTGTAAGGCGGAGCTCCTATTGGCGATTGGCAGCGGAGGGCACTGTAAGGCGGAGCTCCTATTGGCGATTGGCAGAGGAGGGCACTGTAAGGCGGAGCTCCTATTGGCGATTGGCAGAGGAGGGCACTGTAAGGCGGAGCTCCTATTGGCGATTGGCAGAGGAGGGCACTGTAAGGCGGAGCTCCTATTGGCGATTGGCAGAGGAGGGCACTGTAAGGCGGAGCTCCTATTGGCGATTGGCAGTGGAGGGCACTGTAAGGCGGAGCTCCTATTGGCGATTGGCAGTGGAGGGCACTGTAAGGCGGAGCTCCTATTGGCGATTGGCAGCGGAGGGCACTGTAAGGCGGAGCGTCTGTCATCTTGCAGTCCCGCTTGTCAACGTACCACTTAATTTGGCTGCCTCGCAATGGCTGTCGGATGAAGCCTGTCTACCGACTGGATGCTCTTTACCCTGATGTGATTTATATATATTAGAATCCTTTTAATGGAATTTGTTTTGGTGCCGGTGCTGGTTTTACCTGTGCAGAGGTACAAAAGACAATAAATTGAATTAAAAAAATACATTTAAATACATAATTTTTTTTGCGCCATATTTTAAATTTCCTGCAGGTATGTGGGTGTGCTTACTGAAATCTGGTGTGCTGGTTCTCTGTATTTATACCATGTTAAAATGCCCCTCTTCCCGGAGGCCACGACTCTTTCTGCTGTCCCCGTCGTCACCCCCCGTCTTCTGACTGGTTAATGTTTGACTCCCCTCTCTCTCTGCCGCCTTTGTGTGCCGTAATGGGCACTAACGGTCCTCACTGATGTCTTTTATTTGATGTAGTTGGGGGTGGGGTGCCACTTGGTCGTACTGTGAACCTGCGGTCATCTGGCTGTACCGGGCCGATTCTGCCAGGCCGTGAGGTCAGGTCACCCCGACAGCCGCTTCACCTTCTTCTCCAGACCTGCTTGTCCTCCTCAGAAAGTTGGGAGCCCCCCCCCCCCCCCCAAGAGGGTCACCTCAAGGCTGGGGTTTGCGCATTGTTTAAAGGTGAGAAGCGGTCAGATTTTTGTCAGGCGACCATAAACCATGTACCGCTCCTGTGGATCTGCAGTCTCCCAAGGCTGTTCTGTCAGTGTCCGTTCCATCCATCCATTTTCCAAACCGCTTATCCTACTGGGTCGCTGAGGGTCCGGAGCCTATCCCAGAAGCAATGGGCACGAAGCAGGGAACAACCCAGGATGGGGGGCCAGCCCATCACAGGGCACACTCACACACCATTCACTCTCACATGCACACCTAGGGGCAATTTAGTAACTCCAATTAGCCTCAGCATGTTTTTGGACTGTAGGGGGAAACCGGGGTACCCGGAGGAAACCCCACGACGACATGGGGGGAACATGCAAACTCCACACACATGTGACCCAGGCGGAGACTCAAACCTGGGTCCCAGAGGTGTGAGGCAACAGTACTAACCACTGCACCACCATGCCGCCCCAGTGTCCGCTCCCCTGCTTCAAAAGTTCCCAGTTCAAGGTAAGCTTGGGTTTTTCTGTGAGGTTTGGCCAATTTAAGACGGCGACTGCTAGACCACCCGTGTTACTTCTTGTGCCGCCATGCCAGGCCACCAAGTACTTTGATGCTGGGGTGGCACTGTAGAGCCAAGCTGCTCTTGAGTCACGTTCATAAAGTGTGGGTATATACGAGCTCTGATGGGTTTTAACATTCTGGACTCCTGGTACTTTGAAAGGGTTTTTCTTTTTTCAATCAATGGAACCTTGATGGCATGGAGAAAATATCAACGGTGCTATTGCCTCACACCCTCAGGGTTGAGGGTTCGAATTCCGCCTCTGTGTCTTCTGTGTCATTTTTCCTCCTGCAGTCGATCTCTGTATTGCTCTGTGTGTGTGTCATGGACTGGCTTCCTGTCCAGGGTGTCCCCTGCCTCGTGCCCTATGCTGCCTAGGAACCGGAATAACCTGAATAATTGTATAGCAGATGGGTGGATAAATAAACGTTTCCATCCACACAAATTGCCCAATACCACCAGGAATTTAATAGGAATGGTTTCCCTAGGTACCTGTTTACCTGATGCTGTGTAGTACATCCCATAATAGCAACATTGCAATATTGGACATTAAGTTCCAGATGCTGTATGAGTGGAGTGGTCTCCATGGGGACCTGAAGGCGTGTTCCCCATCCCCATGTGGGTGGTGCATGCCATGCGCCAGGCATGAGGCGTCCTGCTCTGAGCAGCATCTCCTCCTTACGGTGCGTGTGCTGTTGTTCATCTGTTCCCTCTGCATGCTGAATGTGCAGGATCCGCATCCTCTTGGCATGCTCACAGCATTCGGCGTGTGCTGAGTTTCTGTGCCACTGTTTTAGAAAGGCCGACAAGGCCTGCGTCCCCGTTGATTCGTCTCTGGTGTAGTTTAGGTTGCCGTCTATATTTTTTCAGACGGTCGTACCTTCTAGACATTTCACGCCAATATATGGTATATAATGGTATTTTTTAAAAAAGTAAATAAAACCCTGAATCACGTAGGCTACGGTACACTTCAGAATCAGAGATCGGTGTGGAAGCTGAGCTCTAGAGAAATGAGGAGATAGCTCCTTGTTAGAGTCAAAAAAAATAATCGCCCTTGATTTATCGACACCACTGTCACTGCCTGATCTACGGCTGCATGCACACTAGGTTTCATGTATGGCGCGCATGCTCCAGCAGTTTGTGGCGCATTCACTGCACATTTTGTCTGCGTGGCATTAACCTAAGCATGCGTGTTATTCTTTGACCTTTTTTTTTTTTTTTTTGTGGGAATGATCCCTGAGGCTGAAATTGCCGCTCACACTGCACACTGCAATACGTCGCCTCAGTGCAGCATCTCTGTATTAGAAATCCTGAAGATATTATTTCTCAATACCGAGGTGTACTGTCATAGCGCCTGTGCCTACTCAGATGGGTCGTCCTTGGTTGTCGTGGATGCAGTAACGACAGAGAGAGGAGGTTTGAGTGCTTAGGCTGGGGGGTATGTGTGGGTGCATGGGCACGTAAGACACATTAATCAGACGGGTGATGTTTACACTCTGCGGGCTTTTCATAAATCTGTACCTTCATTAGGAGCTGCTTCACTGGTCCTGCATCACGTGGGCTTAAAGTGCCACCGCGCTCCCCCCCCCCCATCACCTGACTGAGGTGTGCGGGTGCATCGTCCCAGACTCTCAGTATGAGTGAGTCACAGCACGTGTCCGTATTGACTCAGCGCTCTTGGCCTGGGTCACGTGATGCCAGGTCTCAGCTTTAACTCTCCACCGCAGGAGCCCTGCGGGATCCGGGACGCCGTCTGCCATGTTCTCAGCTCTAGGTCCGGGAGCACGTGGTGGGATGGGATGATTGAGCTGCTTCTTCGCGGTTTGATCCTGCTGTGCGGTCCATGTGCCCCATGATGGAAGTTTGAAATGCATAGGGGGTTTGGCGCTGATGCTGTTTAGCCCGCGCACCTTTGTCCCACCAGTCCAGTGGAGCGGTGGTCCCAGTTCTCTGGGTGTATTCGTGCGGGCCCCCTTTACACCCCCATCCTGTGGGGTCCCAGAAACAGAACCAGGCACCGTGTGATGGGGGTGGGTGGAACCAGGCCACGGTCCGTTTCTGCAAAGCGATCTCTGGGGAGGGCTGTGTGTTTGAGCACTTCTCTTCTGTTTGCTTTCACAAACTGAAGCCACGCTGAAACTCGAACCAAAACCCCAAAAGCTGAGCATCACATTAGTTGTGTCCCAGTGCATTGTGGGTGCATTGCCTTGTTTCTCCCACCGTGAGGAAGCTTTGGAGGCAGCCCCTCTGTGTGTGTGTGTGTGTGTGTGTGTGTGTGTGTGTGTGTGTGTGTGTGTGTGTGTGTGTGTGTGTGTGTGTGTGTGTGTGTGTGATTGCCTCATTCTGTGTCATATGATTCGATGCATAATGCCCCTGAAGGGGGATACACAGCACAGTGACTCTGAGAGTCGTCCTCTGGATAAGTGAGCGATATGGGGAAGGTTCATCCCCGCTGAGTCACCAGCTCTCCATTACGAGGCCATGACTGGGCAGTTCCTCGCTTGACTTGCTAAGTCCATCTCTGAATGACGATGGAAACCGAGATTATGTATGCGTCAGCTCTGCCTCTCGGCGGTTATTTTAAGATGATCGTATCGTAACTTGCGTTCCCCTCATAAGAACGAAACTGCTGCCCTGTTTCGGCATCCTCACTGTGTTGCTCTGCGATGCGTCACACCCTGGATGACAGTATGTCCCCCACGTGCACAGTCGGCCCCACGCAAGAGGAACACTTGTCCTCTTGTGTGTTTGGTGGAAAACCTCATACGTTACCCCCCGCCCCGGTCATGCTGGTGGGGGAGGTATCTCTGCTTGTTTAGTGTGTCCTGGGTTTGCGAGGGGGCAGGGCTGCCATTTGATTTTCCTGTGTTAGCTGGACGGTACACACTAACACCACGTTGCAGGGGGGTCGTAAGCCATAAGCGAATGCCGCGCTGTGTGATCACGCGACTGGCTGGCAGGAGCTTCTTTTGGGGGGGGGGGGGGGGGCTCTGCAGCCTGATTGGCTAGGAGCAAGTAAACTTTTGACCCTGTATCAGCCGCAGTGGCATGTACAGATGGCAGGGTGAGGCCCCTCCCCCCCCCCCCCCCCCACTCCCTCCTGCTTGCATCGTGTTACAACCATGAGGGTCATGTGGGGGGGGGGGGCTCTGCCACACAGGACAGGCAGCCAGTCAGCTGAGCAGCTTGTGTGTGTGTGTGCGCGCATGTGTGCTTGTCAGCATGAACATGTGTGAGAGTGCGTTTGTGTGTGTGTGTGTGAAAGGGAGAGAGATTGTGTGTATGCATGCATCCGTGCCTGTCAGCATTTACATATTTATGCGTGCAAGAGAAATATTATGTGTGACAGTATGTAAGTGTGTGTGTGTGTGTGTCAGAGCTTGAGTGTGCAAGTGTATAACAGTCTGTAAGGGTGGCGTGTGTGAGCGTGTGTCAGAGCATGAGTGTACATATGTGTGTGCCTTCAGTATGTTCACAAAGCCAGTCTGAAGCATTGTGAACATAAAAACCTAAATGTTTCCAGCTTTTACTGTGTTCTGCGCTCCTATCTGGAGCCTTACTGATATCCGCGTGGTTACCATTTGCCTACAGTTTAACCGCTCTGCTTGCTGTGTGTGTTAGCTGTGGCTCCGCTGGTCCGTGTCTCACAACACCCCGCCTCCCGCCCCTGTTCTGTCACGGCTCTGCTACCGTTCCGGTGCGAGTCAGGCCATCTCTGCCAGTGTTTCTGTGGAATCCCCCTGTTCTCCCTGTGGTAAGATGGTAAGAGTTTCCTGCAGATCCATTCTGAGTGTTTGAATCAAAGCAAAAATCTTCTCCCCTAATCCTGGAATCAAGATGGTGAGTTCAGACATGTTTCCCCCCCTTTCTAATTACTTAACGAGCATAATTAACAAGGCGTTCTCCATGCCGTCATTTAATAAGCCTGATACTAACCCAGGAGTGGGCTCTGGGCCTGTGGGCTTTTTGGCCCTCATTAATATGCTAATACAATGTACCTCATTAATATGTTAATGAAACCCAGCTCATTAATATGCTAATGAAGCCTGCCCGCCGCTCTCCTCCCCAGAGCTGTTCTCTTGTGGCAGTTTCGTTCAGCATGTGCCGTCCTCCGCCTTTGTCACTCTAGGCTGATGGGGCGCCATGCTTCTGTTGACTGGAGGAATCTTTGCTCGATCTTCTGGCTCCAGGACACCTTGGTTGTGGCCTAAAGTTTTGTGAAAAATGTCACGCCTGTCCACATTAGAGTTTAGCTCCAGTATGGGTCGCATGTGTTTTGGATTCTCACTCTGCTTTAGTGAAATGATTTCAGACCAGGACCTTGGTCTGGCAAGTAATGCTCCACCCTAACGCTCTCACCCCCCCAACCCAACCCTCTAAGCCTCGCATCCTTCCTATCTCTCACAACCTTTCAATAAGCCATCAGTCAGCTTCCAACATCTGCAGCTGATCCGTCGTGTCGCTGATGATCGCTGATGCTGTTGAACTCCCCCCCCCCCCCCCCCCCAGAGGACATCACATTGGAGAAGCTTTGCAGGCTATAAAATGAGGGTCAAAATGTGCTTTTTTTATTGCAGTTAAGTTTTAATATATTCCTGTTTCACATTTCACTCCTTGCCTACCAGATGATTTGTCCATTTTAACGTTTGTTTCTGAGACGACGGCATCATAAACCTGTCTAAGCCGGGCAAAAATGGCCCTGTCTCTCCCGACCTACTCCCTGTAAGTACCCGGACCACTGGGGGTGGGGGGGGGTGGTAGCGAGGCCAAGGGGTTGGGCTCACGCTGTACGCCGTCACAGCCCAATTGCCACCTTCACGCAACTACTAGTGGATGATTATTGTTAACTCTGGGGAAGCTACTGACTGGCCAGGAGAGATCTCTGTCACAGTGACAGCTTTCAGTGGAAGCTCTCGTATGAAAGCTCAGTGTTTTTTGACCGCAGCTTGGCTCTGTGGGGGTGCCTAGCCGCTGGTTAACTTGGGCCTGGGGCTGCTGACAGATTTTCAGGCTGCCGGGAGGCTGGCCGTGTGCCCCGGTTGGGTATGACCAGATACTCGCGGAAGGGGTTGTGACCCCATACCCTCCTGGACGTGCTCTGCGCTCGCTATCTGCACCCGACCTCTGTGCAGGGGCAGTGATGATTGATGGTGTACGTGGGGGGATTCTCATGCCGTTCTCCATGAGGGATGAGCCCCTTCTTGTGCAGTCACGTAGGCGTCGTGATGTCACTTCCACGTGGACGATGAAAGGGTCCCTATTCTGTTTCACTTCGAGTCGGCGCAAGTCTCCCGGACGCTTCTGCAACCTTAATGATCGTGGGAAAGGTTTCTTAGCTGCACTGTGAGATCGCACCGAGGGCCTTGCTGCAGCGGGGGGCGCCGTTCGTGTGGCCACGGGGTCGTCCATTGTGGCCTTTGTGACATGTGACAAAAGGGGGGGGGGGCATCATACCATTCAAAAGGACGCTGACAGAACCTGCTGGAACCTTCTCTGCAGGCCTACTTTATGCTGGGGGAGGGGCACTTGTGGGGATAGTGTGTGTGATGTGTGTGTGGGGGTAGTGTGTGTGATGTGTGTGTCCCCTCTGGTGGTGTGGCCTGGGGTGAGAGATTCCGTCAGGTGTGTGTCAGAGAGTGAGGATGTGTGTGTCTCTAAGTGCCCGGCCAAGGCAGTGCGCTGTGTCTGGCTGGCTTGGGGATCAGGACCAGCATCTCAGCGGCGTGATGGCGAGGGCCTTCAGCAGCACCTTGCCTGTTCCTGCATGACTGCATGGTTTGGCACGCAGAGCCAATGCGGTTGATAATTCCACCGCACCCGTCACGCGTATCTTTTCGGGGGGCCGGTTGGTCATCCATCACCGGGGGGGGTCCCATCCCGCATTTGCACCCCCTCCTTGGGCCTGGGGCTTTTGTTCATTTCTCTCCCTGCCTATGTGGTTCACACGGTCAGTTCGTCCTTTTGTATGAAAACCCGCTTTTGGGGGTGGGGTAGGGTTCTCTCATCAGCCCCCCCCCGGGTGTCACTGACTGTCTGGCCTGCAGCTCCTGGTGCCGTGGGGACAGCCTGGGCAGAACTGACCTCAGATCAGCGGGCAGACCTGATGGGCAGTGTGCTGCTTCATTTACCCTGTTTACCCTTGTGACTTCTGCAGCGCGCCCTGGTCAGGACACAATCAGCAGGATTTTGTGATCATGTGGGTAGGACAGTTTCTTGGTATGGCTTCGACTGAGGACAGCCGGCATCCTCTGACAGGAACGGCATGAAACCTGCTGATTACCCCCCCCCCCCCCCCAACACACACACACACACACACACACGCACACGCACACACACACACAC
Source organism: Brienomyrus brachyistius (assembly GCF_023856365.1). Taxonomy (NCBI): domain Eukaryota; kingdom Metazoa; phylum Chordata; class Actinopteri; order Osteoglossiformes; family Mormyridae; genus Brienomyrus; species Brienomyrus brachyistius. Next base: position 20,112,251 of record NC_064547.1, on the reverse strand, counting down.
ACGTACAGGAGCAGCCCGTATCTACCGGCACTGCTCTCCCGGTGTGTAGTTCGGCTCTTGCCCCGCACTGCGCTGTGGTTTCCCGGAATCCAGTGGTTTGTGGGCGGTCCTGTTTCCCCTTGCCCAGCCCCCCCACACACTCCCCCACTCCCTCTGCCCCCCCCCTCCCCAGTCCCCACAGAGCCCACCAGTTTAAAACATTCATGATGGCGATCGGCTTACGGTAAATGGAGGCGGTCCTGCGAGCCGGCGCTTGCTGCCAGCCACTTTAAGGCCATTACTGCCCCGTAATCGTAGTACAGGCTGGGGTGGGGGTGTGCCCCCTGGGACCAAGGGCGAGGATCCTGATGCCATACAGTGGCCTGTTTTAGCACCCGCCCCCTTTGCTTAGTGCCCGCCCCCTTTGCTTAGTGCCCGCCCCCTTTGCTGTGGCCAGCCGCTTCACCGAGTTTTGGATGGGAAGGTCACTTGGTCACACGAGTGTGGTCCAGCAGGGTCACGTGTGTTTGGGCATTTAACATAGGTTCAGTGCGTTGCTGACTTCAGCTAAACGGGAGGATTCTACAGAACGGTTCTCAGAGTGTGAGTTTGGGGAAGTGTGGCCATTGTGGTTTGGCAGGGGGGTCAGCCCGGGGCCCCCTATGAACGGGCATGAAAACGTGGGTTTTCACACTCAGTCTTAGCGTCTTTCAGAAGGCGTTTCTCACTATACTTATCGCGCTTGTCGATGAGCATTGTCATCAGGTTCCGCTGGTAACATCCCGAGTAGATCCAGCCTGAATGTCAGCCGGGCCCGGGCCGACCCGCCTTCCCACGCCGCTTGTGCCTGAGCCTGCAGACAGCACAAAACACGACCTCGTGCCGCCTACAGCCTGCCCTCCGCCTCTTAGCGTCACTGGATCGGCTGCTCAATGAACACAAAGTTTGTGTCTGAGGGTGGGGGAGGTAGCTGGTGAAATTATGCAATTTTAAAAGACATCAGTGCTCTCTCACGCCCCTTTGCTGGTCATGCCTCGTCGGTGCGCCTCGTAACGAAGACGTCCTGCTACAGCTACGGGTCGCCTTCACGTCACACGGCCTGTCAGTGCAGGGCTAGCCCCCCTGTCTGTGTGTCTGTGGCTTTTGGATGGTGATGGTTTGGTTTATGGTGACGCAGTTTGTAACCAGCCGCTTCATATGGGTTGCCTGCGGTTAGCTCTTAAACTTTACTTCGGTCTTCAGCAGCGTGGTTGTTAATTCTGTGTGTGTGTGTGTGTGTGTGTGTGTGTGTGTGTGTGTGTGTGTGTGTGTGTGTGTGTGTGTGTGTGTGTGTACGCTGGCTTACGTTGAATCCGTGCCTAATCCCTGCAACCGTCTCATTCAGCCTCTCTGGGCGTTCTCCCTCACCGCTGCCTAGGCAACCACAGCCACCCTGCGTTGCGAAAAGGCTCATGTGACAAACGTGTGACCAATGGAACAGCGGCTGGGCGAGGAAGCAGGTTCTGTGCCGGCCCATGTGCCAGGTCTCTGTAGAGTGTCACGTGACCACATTCTGACCCCTAATTCCCAGCAGGATGCATCCCCTGGGCCGCATGGGGAATCTCACTTGCACGGAGATTGCAGAGTCCCCAGCCTCTTCAGGGCGGCCCTGAGGTGGTCTGGGGGTGTCGGGGACATGAGCCTAGCCGGCCATGCTGCGGGGGCTGACGTGGGCCAGACATGCTCAAAAAGCGTATTCACTAACACCGCTAACAAATTGCATTGTTGGAACAATGCGACTGGTTCCAATTGTGTAAGTTAGTAATGGGATTTGTAGGAAAATGTTTTCCCTGAGCGGACTGTCATGGGCAGGGCAGCATTGGGCTGGCCGGCATGAACAGGGTGACCCACTTCCACAGGGATCTAAGCCGCCCTCCCTCTCTGCTCTCCCTCCGCAGTTGCTGATATGTGCTGAAGATGAGCAGCGGCAGTGACCACGCCTCCGACCCCGCGAGGGCGGAGTCCCGCAAGCGTAAGGAGGGTCCGACTGACCACCTGGGACCCAGGTAGGTGCCGAACCCGCCTTTCCCTACTGACTGGACGAGGGGGCATTATTTCTGTTCCCGAGTAGCGTCTCTTTTCAGCTGAAGCGCTGTTGGCCTTGGTGGGGGGGCGGGGATAGGGAAGGGAGGGGTAATGATGATGTCATCACCTTTCCGTGCATGTGACGAGGGCCAAGATTTACGCGTGTGTTGACACACACACACACACACACCACTCTGTCGGTGTAATAACCCCGCCCCTTTACTCCGTGTCCACAGCCCCAAACGCACCATTGAGCGGCGGAACCGCGAGCATGAGAATAAATACATCGAGGAGCTGGCCGAGCTGATCTTCGCCAACTTCAGTGACATCGACAACTTCAACGTCAAGCCCGACAAATGCGCCATCCTCAAGGAGACCGTCAAGCAGATCCGCCAGATCAAGGAGCAAGGTAGCGGGGGGACCGCGGTGCCGAGGGGTTGCCTGTAATGTGTGGTGTCACTCCATCTGGACCTGCGGATCGGCTGTATCCTGGTCCAGTGCTCTGGGCATTGGCTGGCCCAGTCGTCAGGCTAGTGCCTGATCATGGGGTCTTACTAGGGGTCCTGGGGTTGAGTCGGCTCCCTGGAAGCCGTTTGTGATTCACGGTCAGGGGGTGGGTGCGTCACTGCAGGCAGCGTCACTGCGGGCAGCGTGATGCAAGCGTGTAGCACCAGCGCAGTGACACCTACAACCCCCCCCCCAGTGGGATTCCGACCAGGGTCCCTCTGTCGCTTAACAGAGCAGTGTGGGCTCTCTGCGAGCTGCCCCAGGGAGACTCGGGCCTGCCATCCTGTTCCATTCCCTTCTCCAGCGCAGTTTCTCAATGCTCTTCTGCGATGTCGGCGAGCACCGCGGCTCAGGCTGCTGCTCTTCTCCGATGTCGGCGAGCACCGCGGCTCAGGCTGCTGCTCTTCTGCGATGTCGGCGAGCACCGCGGCTCAGGCTGCTGCTCTTCTGCGATGTCGGCGAGCACCGCGGCTCAGGCTGCTGCTCTTCTGCGATGTCGGCGAGCACCGCGGCTCAGGCTGCTGCTCTTCTCCGATGTCGGCGAGCACCGCGGCTCAGGCTGCTGCTCTTCTGCGATGTCGGCGAGCACCGCGGCTCAGGCTGCTGCTCTTCTGCGATGTCGGCGAGCACCGCGGCTCAGGCTGCTGCTCTTCTGCCGTCCGCTTCACCTAATTAGTATCCCTGGCAACCGTGCCTTCGCTGGCCTGTTTGGATTCGTGGCGCTTTGGGTAATTAGGCTGACGTTTCCTTCGAATGTCCCCACTGTGCCTCTGCAGGAATGATTGAGTTCTAATTTTATCGGTTTTTGAAAATCGCTAATCAGATGTCAGCAGCGTGGGAAGCTTAGTAATTTGGAGTTTTTCGCATTTTTTTTCTTGTATAAATTTTTGCCTTCGGTACGGAATGCTGGAAGTGTTGGGAATAGCACTGGCTTACAGGATGCCTCTGTGCTGACGCAGTGGAGAATCACGCTTCAGAGTGTTTTCCTTTGTGTGGTATTCCAGTGTGACTCGCTTGGGAAGGCTGGCACGTCGACCTCGTTCCAGGATGCTCTCTTACTCTAAACGGGCTCCTTAGCCTCTCTGACACGGGCCCCTGTCCCGTGAATGTGGGCCCCTGTACTGGGACCCAAACACACCAGCCGGCCTGTGACTGTGACTTTGTTCTGTGGATCTGACCTCATTTCGGCAGACGCGTTGGGGGAACGATGTCTGGTGGTGATGGGCCCCACGGGGGCCAGAACCAGAGGGGTCATGGGTTTAACCCTGACCCTGTCGCTGACGTTTCACGTATGTTTATAGCGTGTATTGCTTGTTATTTCACAGTTTTTCAGGCTGTTCTGGCTGTATAAGGTATCCTCTGAGTGTCACATTAAAGTTTTGCCGATTCTTTACGTGGGGACGTTGGGGAACGGGCCCTGAAGTGGAGCGGGTGCTGATTCAGCCCTCTGTGGGGGTGTTAGGTACCTTAACTCCAGTATGCCCCTCTTACACACCTTTCCACAGCCTGTCTGCTGTGCCCTAAAGCACACCTCCCCCCTGACAGTCTGTCCAGTCACTGACTCTGTACGAGGCTATAGTGAAAGTGACCCATCGCTGCTTAAACTGGGCAATCTCGAATGTTCTTCTCTTGCTTCAGTTGAAGCACCAATACAAACCAGTTACCTTTACACCAGCTGTGATTTCCTGGCTGGGCTATGGGTCCCACTCAGCCTGCAGGGGGCCCTGGGAGCTCGTCCCCTTGCTTGGCCCCATGTCCTGTGTGCTGTTAGCTAGAGTAACCGCGGAGAGACTGACCGAGCCCCCTGTCCCTGGCCTCGCGTTTCCCCGCTGACCACACTCTCTCCTCCGCCGCGTCCGGAATGTGGTGGGCTCTTCTTACCGCGTACCCCACTCTTTAGTATCCTCCTTCCGTCTTTCCTCGCTCATTCCAGGATCTTTCCTGGAATAGTGGGGGAACATCCTGGGGTGCTTTAACGCGCGATTTGCATCCTGACTCACCCCTACCGATCTCCCCCCCCCCCCCCCCCCCCCCCCGCAGAGAAGTCCTCCACGGCAAGCGATGAAGAGGTCCAGAAGGCTGACGTCTCGTCCACGGGGCAGAGCGTCATCGACAAGGACGCCCTCGGACCCATGATGCTGGAGGTGGGTGTTTCGGCTTGGCGGGGGTCTGGGGGAGTGCCGACGGGTGGCACACGCTGTCAGCGCAGGGAAAGTGGGAATCGCTGGTGCGTAGCAGGACGGATAAGCCCCATGTGGCAGACCATGTCACTGCACTCTGTATCGAGCCGAGCATCTGGGAAATGGAGTTAGCTAAGCTGCTGCGCCTTGGCTGTGATGAGCTTAATCATTAGCCATGGCTTTACATTCCAAACATTCGGCTGTGTTCCGGGTCTGGTTCACGACCCTGGATCAGTGTTGCCTTCCGGGTCTGGTTCACGACCCTGGATCAGTGTTGCCTTCCGGGTCTGGTTCACGACCCTGGATCAGTGTTGCCTTCCGGGTCTGGTTCACGACCCTGGATCAGTGTTGCCTTCCGGACCAGAGAGAGGTTCAGAGTAGGTGTGAGCACCAGGCAGAGGGAGAGTGTCTATCTGTCTGTCGAGACCCATGAGTGGAAGGAGCACTGAGGTTGTAGTGCCGGCCTTGGACCACGGTGCAGGACGAGGTGGGCGTGGCACGGTCGCCCCCTTTTCTAGCGTTGATTAGCTCACTACAGACAGAGGGTGATTTACCTGGGGTACTTGGTTTTTCTGTCATTCTCTGTTGTCGTTCTGTACCTCTTTGCTCCCAGATGAGGATTAACTGGACAGCGATGTGGGATTACCGCAAACCCCCCCCCCATTGTGGAGGTCGGCCACCCTGCCGTATGGGGAACCCTCGCTCACTCTATAGGGCAGGAGCACAATTGTGTTAATCATATTGGTGAATCTTCAGGATGGCTCAGTGGGCTAAGCCTCTGCCCCATGTGATCGGAAGGTTGCTGGTTTGCATCCTGGGCTCGGCACTAAGCTCTTAACCCATATGATCCCTCCGAAAATCTACAGGGTCACTTGATGGAGGGCTAACCAAGCTTTAATCTTGCATATATATGTATGTGTGTGTGTGTCATAAAAGGAGAGCATGGTGGAATATGCAAAAAGAAGCATCCAGCGATGCATGAAAAGATGCGTGGCAAATTCTTATTTTTTTTCACATTACTGTAACACCCCCCCCCCCCCCCCCTCCCCTCCCGAACTGCACAGGCCCTGGACGGGTTCTTCTTCGTGGTGAACATGGAGGGGCACATCGTCTTTGTGTCTGAGAACGTGACGCAGTACCTGCACTACAACCAGGAGGAGCTAATGAACACCAGTGTGTACAGCATCCTGCATGTGGGCGACCACGCCGAGTTCATCAAGAACCTGCTGCCCAAGTCACTTGGTGAGCCTGTCCACCACACCCACAATGCACTGCTTCCGCCATGCTCCGCCCTCATTATGCTCCGCCCCCACCATGTTCTTTTCCTGAGGATGTTCTCATTGCTAACGCACACTGGTGGTTTCTTCTGAGTGCACGTGGCACGTGTGACCTAGCTGGTGCGGGCAGCGGGCCCTGGTGTGACGCCCCTCTCCCATGCCGCCCTCCCCAGTGAACGGCGCCCCCTGGTCCGGTGAGAACCCCCGCAGGAACAGCCACACATTCACCTGCCGCATGCTGGTGAACCCGCAGTGCGAGGCAGACGAGGAGGCGCGCGGCGGCGCAGAGACACGCCAGAAGTATGAGACCATGCAGTGCTTTGCGGTGTCTGAGCCGCGCTCCATCACCGAGGAGGGAGAAGGTGAGTCTCCGTTGCTGAGGGGGATTCCCTGGGGGGCCATACGGGAGAGGCAGGGCGAAAGCTTGTGGAGTGGAGTGGGACGGGTCCTGCCGCGGTGCCACTCTGCTCCAGCGGCCGCAGCTGACCTCGTTTCTGTCCGCTTCTCCCTCCAGACCTGCAGTCATGTCTGATCTGCGTGGCCAGGAGAATCCCCATGAAGGAGAGACCGGTGGCTCCGTCCCAGGAGAGCTTCACCACCCGGCAGGACCTGCAAGGTGCGGGGGTGCCCGCTTGAGCGCAGGCGGGGCGGGGCGAGGTGGGGTGGGGCGGTGGTTCTGCCTGTTAGGGGTGCAACAGATCACAAAGCCCATGGTTCCGATCATATCACAGTTTTTGAGGCACGGATCGGATCATTTTTCGTATCAGCGAGAGGGGGACGGACAAGGACATCCGTCATCACCTTTACTGTCTTGTGCCGAAATCACGACTTATTTCTCTCTTCATCTCAACATAGCAACAAGCTGTTCTCTCGAGCAAAAGTTCTTGATCGCGAAACAAAACTTATCATTTTAGGAAAACAAAAGTTACAATTGCACACGCGAAAGAGAGAAGCAGACTCCATTAAAATGCTGTGGCTGATGCTATTGAATCTGTGCAGGTTTTTGTATTGCAATCCAGTCAAATCAAAATTTGCTCCCTATGTGCAATAAAGGGGGGGGGCATTCTCCCCCATTGTGAGAAATAAATGTCAAGCCCTGAATGCATGTCCTTTGGACCTCGGTGACACCTAGAATTAGGGAACTGCTGCTTTACAAAGTATCAGAGGCTGCAAAACTGTATTTTTTCACCGTTATGTTTCAACTTTCCATTTAATCTATGGGAAGGATCCATGCAGATCACAGCTCAATCACGGTATATTCAGCCATTAGTGCCCGCGTCAAACCACTCGGATCGTTCCGGAAGGAAGGCAGCTTTCTGTTGTTTTGCTCCATGCCCCTGCTTGTTGAGTTAGCGGTGGCTCTGCCCTTGATTCTGCCCCCAGGCAAGATCACCTCACTGGATACCAGTCTGCTCCGGGCCTCCATGAAGCCGGGCTGGGAGGATCTAGTGCGACGCTGCATCCAGCGCTTCCACCTGCAGAGCGACGGCGAGATGTCCTTCGCCAAGCGGCACCAGCAGGAAGGTGAGTCGGGCTCGGCCCAGGCCGGACAGCGGCGGCATCGCACATGCCGACGCACTGCATCTCACGCCCCTGTCCCCCCCTCCTGCAGTGTTGAGGCAGGGCCAGGCCTTCAGCCCTATGTACCGCTTCTCTCTGTCCGATGGTACCATCGTGTCGGCCCACACCAAGAGCAAGCTGGTGCGCTCGCCGGCCACCAATGAGCCGCAGCTCTACATGTCACTGCACGTCCTGCAGAGGTGAGCATGCCCCCCCTCCCGCCCTAACCCTCTTCAGCAGGAATGACGTTCTGTGACGTCTGTTCGTGGTGCTGTGGGGCCTCACTCTGCCTCCTCTCAACCCTCTCAAGCCATGTTTCGTCTCTGTTTTGCTTCTCTTGCCTCTCTGGCGCCCCCTAGAGAGCCGCCGGTGTGCAGCATGAACCCGGAGCTCGGCTGCCCAGGGATGGGGAAGACGATGGGTCCCGTCTCTTCCGGTGGTGTCCCGCCTAGCATCCAAGCATCTGAGGCCCCCGCCGGCGGCAACCCGGGCTTTGCCACGGCCGCCGGTCTGAAGGAGCCGCCTCATGGGTACCGCTTCGGAGGCCCAGGATCCAGCCACCCAGCAGCCCCTGTCCAGGCTCCTAAGTATGGGATGCGGATGGGCAGCCCGTCACAGAGCAGCCCCTGCCTGGCTCCCGGGCCCCAGGCCACCATGATGTCGCCCCGGCACCCCGGCAGCCCCCGTGTGCCCCCCCCGCAGTTCTCCCCCGCCGGCATGTGCGGTGGCCCGGGAAACGGCCACAGCTATACCAGCACGTCGTTAAACGCTCTGCAGGCACTCAGCGAATGTCACACGGTCCCGCTGGGCGCCGCTCTGGGGTCCCCCGAGGCCAAGGTGGGCTCACCCAACCACCACGCCCTCGCCAAGGCTGATTTCAAGGATCCCTTCGGCTCTTACGGCGAGCAGGGCCCCCCCGACCCGGCCCAGCAGCAGGAGGCCCCCGTTGAACCCAAGGAGGAGAAGGAGAGCAGCCTCGGGCAGTATGGTGGCAGCGGCAGCGAGAGGCCAGAACTCCAGGGCCGGTCCCACGAGGGGAAGAGCCATACCAAGCTGCTGCAACTACTCACCAAGACGGAGCCTGTGGACCCGTCCTCTCCCGCAGCCCCGGGGGACCCCACCGGCAAGGACACCCCGGGTGGCGGCGGGCTCGGGGCCCATGTCACTTCGCTGAAGGAGAAGCACAAGATCCTGCACCAGTTGCTGCAGAACAGCACATCACCCGTGGACCTGGCGCGGCTCACCGCTGAGGCCACTGGCAAGGAGCTGTGTCCGGACGGCGCGGGGGCAGCCGAGCTCGGCGGCAAGCAGGAGCCCGTCAGCCCCAAGAAGAAGGACAACGCGCTGCTGCGCTATCTGCTGGACAAGGACGACTCGCAGGAGAAGGCGGGCCGGGGGGCGGAGCCAGGCGATGGAAAGGCGGAGCCCAAGCTGCCCGTCGTTAAGGCCGAGAAGCCGGATGGCAGCTGTGACCAGTCAGTGCAGGTGAGCCTCCGGGAGGTGGGGGGGGGGGGCTGCACCCATTGCACGAGCGTCTCTCTGGCCTACAGTATCTTCAGGAGGCTCAGCAAACATCTCCAAGAGGGAGATGAAGAGGTGTGAATCCTGAAAGTTCCATCTGTGCTTTACGGGTCATTTTTTTGGTTTGTTGCGCATATTCATGCCCCCCCTGTCTGTGTGTCCGCGCCCCCCTGTCTGTGTGTCCGCGCCCCCCTGTCTGTGTGTCCGCGCCCCCCTGTCTGTGTGTCCGCGCCCCCCTGCCTGTGTGTCCGCGCCCCCCTGCCTGTGTGTCCGCGCCCCCCTGCCTGTGTGTCCGCGCCCCCTGCTTGTGTGTCCGCGCCCCCTGCCTGTGTGTCCGCGCCCCCTGCCTGTGTGTCCGCGCCCCCTGCCTGTGTGTCCGCGCCCCCTGCCTGTGTGTCCGCGCCCCCTGCCTGTGTGTCCGCGCCCCCTGCCTGTGTGTCCGCGCCCCCTGCCTGTGTGTCCGCGCCCCCTGCCTGTGTGTCCGCGCCCCCTGCCTGTGTGTCCGCGCCCCCTGCCTGTCTGTCCGCGCCCCCTGCCTGTCTGTCCGCGCCCCCTGCCTGTCTGTCTGCGCCCCCTGCCTGTCTGTCTGCGCCCCCTGCCTGTGTGTCCGCGCCCCCTGTCTGTGTGTCTGCGCCCCTCTGTCTGTGTGTCCGCGCCCCCTGCCTGCCTGTGTGTCCGCGCCCTCCTGTCTGTGTGTCCGCGCCCCCTGCCTGTGTGTCCGCGCCCCCTGTCTGTGTGTCTGCGCCCCCTGTCTGTGTGTCCGCGCCCCCTGTCTGTGTGTCCGCGCCTCCTGCCTGTGTGTCCGCGCCCCCTGCCTGTCTGTGTGTCCGCGCCCTCCTGTCTGTGTGTCCGCGCCTCCTGCCTGTGTGTCTGCATTGTGTGTAGTGGACCTGAGCCTCCTCTAGTGCAGGCGTTTAAACAAGCCACACTGGCCCAGGGATCGCAAATAGCGTCAGGGCCCGAGTGTCCACTGTGAACCCCTCCCCCTCCTGTCCGCAGTGAGTGCTGGGGTGGGAGTGGATTGAGGGGATTGATTAAACCCACCCCCCCACCCCCTGTATGACAATGAACCATATGCTGCTTCACACGGCCAGATCCTCATGGCCAGAGTACGGGGTTGGGGAGGGGGGGCTGCATTGGAGTCAAAACAAACTGTACCCCACCCCCCACAACCACAAAGCGTGACACACCAGCCATGTGTCAGGTGACTGTGTGTTCCTTTTGCCATGACTGGGGCAGACTGAGGCATGCCGGTTCATACACTGCATTGCTTGAAGGGCCATGTGTCTACGGCAGGGTGAGGTTAGGGACACACCTACAGCCCCCCCCACCCACCAAATCTGTGGCCAATCAGAGCCTGCACCTTCTGCCATAGGCACACTTTACCCCAAGCAAGCGAATGAGTGATCCGTTTTCTTAAGGTACACCCCACAGATAGATCCGAGCGGCTCCCTCCTCTCACAGGAGAAATGGGGAGGGCCTCTGGCAGCAGGCAGTGTGACAGACGACTCGGGCTCAGGGCCTTACATCATCGCTGACCTCCCCAGGGCCTTTTCTCTGCCACTTGTACTCAGCTACAATTCCCGCTTTTTCACTTGCAAAGAGATGCTGATGAGTAAGTCGGGTGAAAGAGCTCAGACCTGGTGGAGCATTTATAAAGCGCAGTACACGCTGGCCAGACACAGGAAGCTGCTGCTCTGCCCTGCGCCGCTCTCTCACTCTCTCATCGTTGTCGTTGTTGTTGTTGTTGTTGTGGTCGGTATCAGGTTTGCTGCCCCCTTTTGGCAGTGAGAGGAAATAGTGTCTTTTGGGTTTTCTCATGTTTACTTGGATAGAGCCTTTGCAATACAGTGTCAGAGCCTATCACTGCTTTTATAAGACCTGCTGTCTTTAATTAGGTGGACCGATAGATGCTCAGGGTAGATTCAGCTTCCTTAAGGGGGCCTCTTTGTGGAGCGAGCAGCATTAGTTATATCGGACTGTCCGCGTGATGGGTTTGGGTCCACAACTAGGACCTTTTGGAAGGTCGGAATTTCGGAGCGTGTATAAACAAGTAAAAGTTTCTTATGTGAAATCAAAGCGCGGTTTATTTTGAGGAAGACCCTCCCCCCTGTCCCCCGCTCCACCCCCCCCCCCAGAATAGCAGGCAGATCATTACCATGCGTTGGGGATAATGTGCCCCTGCTCGGCTGGGTAACCTCCTTCCTCGCGGTGCCGGTCGCCCTACTTCTCTCCGGAATCCGCTTCTCGGATTCCCTCTCTCCTCCCGTCCCCTCGTCCTGGAGCACGTCTCCCGCGACCTCGCCGGCTCTCCTGTAAACTTTTCCCGTTACTGTCGGTGGGGGCGTGTCAAAGGTCAGAGGTCACCTGCATGAGTGTGGTCTGCAGTTATTTGCATTCCTCCTGGGGATTTTATGTTGTTGTGGGGGGGGGGGGGCAATTTAACATGGTACCTGCTGACGGACTGAGCTGGCCACCTGGGGGCACTCTGCTAGCGGAATAGCAGTTAAAATTTGGACAGCGTTCTCCTCCCTCCCAATGCACAAGTTAGCCTGCATTGGAATCCAGTGCATTGGGGGAGATTGGTGCAATTATTTAGACATATGAAATTGCAAAAAAGCAGGATGCATCCGTGGTGGATCGTGGAGAATTTGTGGTAGAGTCAAAGAGAGAGAGACTAACAAACGGTGTAACTCGTACAGGTGTGATGTGACCCTGATTCTGTGTGTGTGTGTGCACGTCGTCCTGCTCCCAGTCTAGCGAATTGGACCACATTCTGGACGACTTGCAGAACCAGCACCCGCTGTTCCCGGAGAGTCGGCCCATGTCGCTTCCTGCCGCCATGGACAAGCAGTCCATCATTAACGACATCCTGCAGATCACAGGCGAGGGCGGCCCCAGTCCAGGCCCTGCCCCCATCCCCGGTGGACCCATGGCGGCGCAGAAGGCCTTCCCTGGCATGACCCAGAGCAGTGAGTACGGCGCCCCCTCTGCCTCTGTCCTCCACGCCGATGCCAGCGCTGACAGCCCCCTGTTCTTGCCGCCCTCCAGGTTTCGGGGTCCCCAGACCGGGCCCACCAGGGAGGGGCCCACCGACACGCAGCGTCTCCCTGGACGTGAACATGGGGCCGCAGAACTCCCAGGGGCCCTTCCCTGCCGTGAGGAGCAGCAGCATGCAGCAGGTCATGCAGCAGGTCATGATGGGCAACCAGGCGGGCATGGTCAGCGCAGGTGAGTGCCCAGGGAGCTCGGGGGGGGGAGGGAGAGCGACAAGGGCTAATAAGGACAATACTCCTGCTCACCGGAGGTCGTGTGCCACCCAGGGCCCTGAGTCAGCATCACGTCACACGCAAGAGCAGCCGGGCTTCCCTGTCACGCTAGGGGCCTCAAAATGAGTCTGGGGTGGGATTTTATTCTTCAGCGGGTGGGACAGGAATGCCAGCATGCGGTGCAGATTACCGGTAGCGGCTCAGACTCCCCCAGGAAGACTGAAGGGTTTCCCCGTTTGATGTGACAAACTGCGGCCGGAAAGTTGCCGCGTCGCCCTCCTTCCGCTCACCCCCGCGCTGCGCGGAGGTGGTACTGCCCAGCCGGTAGCTGGCATGTGGGCGTGCTGGGTGACGCACTTTCTAAGGAAGGAAGTGGGGGGTAAGCCACACCAGGGGCCCCTCAGCATTCTGCGCTGCCTCCCGGGGAGTATGCAGACGCGCTCTCACCCAACGCATCTCTCTCTCTCTCATCCCTCCCCCCTGAAACCCACACAGGGATGCTTGGTGCTAACCCCCCTCGAGGCGGCATGCCGGCAGAGGCCTGGGGCCCCCAGGGGCCCGCTGTGAGCAACTCCATGAGCCAGCCCCTGCAGCAGGGAGTGGGGCCCGCTCGCATGCCCCCCAACTCTGCCACCGGCCTCCCCATGCGGCCCAGCAGCCAGCCCCCACCCCGGCCGATGCTTCAGCCGCAGATGATGGCCGCTGGTGAGTCTCCTCTGTCCAGGTTTTTGCCGGGGTTCCTTCACGGGGTGCTGTTGTGGGACTCCAACTTGTCCTTGGGTTTCAAGCTGCCGATAACCTCTCCTCGCTGCTTCCTGAACCAGCACAACCGGACCTGGGTATGCAGGGAGGCCAGTTCTCACAGCAGCAGGCATCATCCAACCAGACGGCCCCATGGCCTGACAGCATGCTACACATGGAGCAAGGGCCCTATGGCGGCCAGAACAGGTATGCCCAGCTCCGCCCACGTCTCTGATGATACAGCGACACAGGTGTGCTGAATGTCCCGGGCTCCGACCAGCCAGTGGCACATTGTCCCGGGCTCCGACCAGCCAGTGGCACATTGTCCCGGGCTCCGACCAGCCAGTGGCACATTGTCCCGGGCTCCGGCCAGCCAGTGGCACATTGTCCCGGGCTCCGGCCAGCCAGTGGCACATTGTCCCGGGCTCCGGCCAGCCAGTGGCACATTGTCCCGGGCTCCGGCCAGCCAGTGGCACATTGTCCCGGGCTCCGGCCAGCCAGTGGCACATTGTCCCGGGCTCCGGCCAGCCAGTGGCACATTGTCCCGGGCTCCGACCAGCCAGTGGCACATTGTCCCGGGCTCTGATAGGTTTGGATAACCTATGTTTGTGCTCCCAACAGACCTGCATACGGGAGCCCCCAGGAGGAGGCCATGTGTCCACCCCCACCATCAGAGGGCCCCACCGACGAGGGGAATCTACTGAACCAACTGTACAGTGCACTGAAGGACTTTGATGGCCTGGAGGAGATTGACCGTGCTCTGGGCATCCCCGCTCTGGTCAACCAGGTAACAGCTCTTCTGCGTCCTGTATTTGGGACAGACTCCATACCCAGTGCCGCCTAGTTCTGACAGTGCCGTGATTCTGTGAATCCCGCCAGCAGGGCCAGGTGGTGGAACCGGAGCACTTCCAGGCGCAGGATCCTGGGCTGATGATGGAGCAGAAGCCCCCTGTGTACGGGCAGCAGTACACCCCAGCCGGTCACATGACGCAGGGCGGCTACCCCATGTCGGACCCCAGCTTCCACCCCATGGGCCAGATGGGTCAGCGGCCCGGCTACCCCGTGATGCGCATCGCGACCCGGCCGGCTCTGCGGGCCGCCCCCGGGGTGTCCAGCCCGCCCAACGCGCTGAGACTGCAGCTGCAGCACCGGCTCCAGGCCCAGCAGGTACTGTGTCCCCCCCCCCCCAGTGCATCAGTGCAGTGCATAAGTGTCATATACACTGAAGTTCGCATGTCATGCCGAAGTCCGTCTGTCGTAACCCAGGGAAACGATGGTGCTGGGGTGTCACCCGACCCCAGAGCTGATGCCTTTCTCTGCTTTCTTATGTTTAGACTCTGGGTAAAACTTAAAACAATCCCTCTGATTAAATTTCGTCAGCCAATATGTTTGAAAAGTTGTGTATTAAAACCACACAAAACGAGTTAAGCACCCTGACGAAGGGGTGGAAATGAATCTGCATGTGGTGAAAGGTCATGTGTGGTCGGACATTGAAAGACATGCGGACACAGGATGTCACTGACGTAGCGCTGTGCCGTCAGGGTCCCCCGAATCACTGCCAGAGATGACCTAAAGTCATACCCCATGGCTCCCCACACAATGATGTCATACCCCATGGCTCCCCACACAATGATGTCATACCCTATGGCTCCCCACACAATGATGTCATACCCCATGGCTCACCACATCATGATGTCATACCCCATTTCTCCCCACACCATGATGTCATACCCTATGGCTCCCCACACCATGATGCCAGGAGTAACGCTGGTGTGACTGTCCGCAACATTGGCAGGATTGGTCCTCTCCCCTTGGCGCTGCCATACATGCACATGGCAGTCATCTACAGTAATGCAGAATCGAGGTTCATCGATAAATATGGTATGATGCCACTCTGCGCCCTGCGCCCATGTCAATGGCAGCCTACACATGGGGCGGTGAACCCGTAGTCCGGCTGATTCCAGTCGTCGAGACGCGGTGTTGGATGCCACAGGGTGTTGTAGAGAGTCCAATACCTGTGTCCGGATGGCAGGCGCAGATGTCATGTGATTCTGTAATGCTTGTGATACGACGATCGTGCCTTGGTGTGGTCTGTCCAGGCCGGCCGGAATCCTCACGACGTGTGTGGGGGCCCTCAAGTGCCCATTGTTTTCCCCACATGCCAGACAATTGCATGATTTCCCCCCAGCCTCATGCAAACCCACATTACGACCCCTATCAAACTCCATCAAATGCTGGTAATGCTGTCTAATGGTTCTAAGCGCCGTCCTCTGTGTCTGGTGACTAGACATGCCAGCTCCTTGCCAGTCGAATCATTTGCATACCCATCTCTGGTCTGCACGTGTTCCAAATTACATCCAAATCATTACCACAACCATTACTTCTGGGCGCTTAACTTTTTTCGTCACTGAGTATATTTAGCAATAATCAGAAATCTTACTCCAAAGAAGATAATCTGCACCTTTGTCTGAAGGACAGTCTGTCTGATATCAGCAGTACGGCTCTGGGTTCGTACTCTTTATTGAGGAGGTGACATCACTGGGTAAGGTAACATCTAGAGATGGCTGTCTCACTCTGGAAACATCTGTTTTGGGTCTTGTTTTGTGACCCGTGGAGTCTGTTTTGCTCCAGCAAGCTGCCCCCTGCTGGACAGAAGAGGCAGTGAGCACTTTCATCTGCAAACACATACTGTGTTTTTCTGTCTTGGAGACATAGCGTGGATGTGGGTTTGCCATATGCCAGTGTGAAGGTTTTTTCTGCTTCCTCATTAGTATCATTTATCAATGTTTGTGTTTGAAAACCCCTCTCCCCAGAACCGGCAGCCTATGATGAACCCCATGCAAGGCATGTCCAACCTGCCTCTCCGAGCCAGCATGCCCCCGCAGGTAAGTGGCCCAGCTCCCCTCCACATTACCAGACCCCTCGTGTGGCGTACAACAGCAGTCAGTTATAAGCTAGTCTAGATTTGTGTCTCCTTTATCTAGTGTCTTTTTTAATTTGAGACACCTTACAGCTGTTCCCAGTGGAACCTGTCAGCACCGGGTTAAAGGAAACTAATTCACCAGCTTCTAGCTAATACGGCGCCCCCAACTGGCCCTGCAGGATCGGTGACAGTCATGTGATTCGTGCTCGGCCCAGGGCCATGCCTGGTTCCTGGCATGTTCTCTGGTTTTGCGCAGCACCACCAGCTTCTGGTATGGAGTCGATTCAGGGTTCCAGGTTTGAGTCAAGTCATGTTGGACTTGGACATATAGGTTGTACCCTTGGAGGGTCCACACCAGGTCAGCGATTAGAGGATGACCCAGACTCGTCACAGACACGCCTCCCATGCACCCTGGAGCACTGACTGGGGCTCTGATCGGCCAATGACATTTCTCAGATTCTAACCAGCGAATGACACGTCGTCCCGGCCTCTAACTGGTCAATGTCACGTGACAGGTTCTAACCAGCCAGTGACGCGTTATTGCTGGATCTCCAGGATTTTGGGGTCTCTGACTTTCATCTGTGACATGTTAGATTCCACAACCCTGCCAACTGTCTCACAAATACTTTCAGGTCCATTTAGGAATCCTTAAAGATTCCGAACAAACGACTCGCTCTGAAATAGCTTATCGCTGAAGCCCTAATTCACCTGTCTGTTGGCTGCTACTGGTGACTGTGTGTGGTGCCGTTTCCACATATCTGCATGCATCCAGTGTTTAACAGGCTGGTTCGCAGGCCTCCAAACTGGGGCGGCTTTAATTATAGCACCGCTGCTGAATGTAGGACAAACAGCTTTTAAATCATTCATGAATTTCAAGGAGACAAACTTTGTAGTGAAGTCAGACTAGAGGGGTTTTCGTGGCGGCTCGGGAGCGCGGCCGGACCTGGCTGACCGCCGCATGTCTCTGCGTGTGTGTCCTGCGCCATCCCATCCCAGGGGCCCATCAACGCCCAGATGCAGGCGCAGCGCCAGCGGGAGAACCTGAGCAACCTGCTCCGCCAGCGGCAACAGCAGCAGCAGCAGCAGCAGCGCCACATGCTCCTGCGGGCCCCGGGCCTCGGCATGGCCCCCGCCGGGGCCGCCACCTCCCCCGCCATGCAGGGCACCATCAGCAACCCGCGCATCCCCCAGGCCAACCCCCAGCAGTTCCCCTTCCCACCAAGCTACGGTACCGGTGATCCCGCCACCCTTCCAGCCCACTGGCCCCTAGCATGCCTCTAATTGGCCAGCGACACGCTTCTTCCAGCTCTGACCGACCAATGACATATCTCCCAGGCTCTAACCACCGAATGGTGCACAATCCCATGCTCTAATCACAAGCATGCTGTCCCAACCATAAACTGCTCAACCTCTAACCTAGCAGTGACATACCATACCAGGCTCTGACCGGCCAATGACATGCCAACCCGTGGTCTAACTGGCCAATGACACGTCATAACAGGCTCTGACCGGCCAATGACACGTTGTCCTGGGTTTTAACCACCCAATGGCACACCCTTCCAAGCTCTAACTACCATGGTGGTCTGTCCAGCAGTAAGTTGCACCAACTAAGCAGATCGATCGATCGTGCCCTACGTTGGACGTAAACTGCCCCTACATTCGAGTTTGCAAACTACTCAAAAATAATCTGTTGCGTCACGCAGATAGTTTCAGCATAACACTGTTATCACACAAATTTTATGCCTTATCATTACATGTAAAATCCATTGTAAAATATTTCAAAATTGTCATTTTCATCATTGATGTAACTGTTTTTAACATGCTATAATATAACATTATCAGAGAGAATTTTAATAACGTTACCACTGATTTAAGATAAAAACAAGGTCACTGGCTTGATGTCGGTCGGCTAATGCTAGCTGGCAAGCTAGAACAATTTGTTTCTTGTTTCATCTGAGCCCTCTCTGTATTCCTCGAGCTGGACCATCTCATGTAACAGAGCGACTGTTAAGGACCGACTGTCAAGCATCTCCAGTAAAGACTTATGTCACTTTGCCAGTACAAAATTACTTCGTAAACATACCAGTGGTGTAACAAACTAGCAGTGTCACCAGGTCTCATGAATCTGGCGTGAGCCTCGCGCTTTCAGACTCTCACGCTCACGCAAGAAATCTTACAGCAAATCTATATTATTCCACTGTAAACCTAAAATCAGCTACATCTGAAACGTTGGGGTCGAGGCAATAAAACTGTTACATACATGTAAATGCGTGTGCATATGAGTGCAGGCTTATTTTGAACTGAAAATCTCACACCAGCCAGCTGACCAAAGTGGTGTGTGATCCGTACGGATCCGCGTTCCCCCTACTACTGAACTACGGATTACCTGCAGAGTTTAACCATGATAGTGTGCAATAGTTTTGCTACAGCTGTCAATTTGTGAAATTAAAATGAAAATAATTTCTCTCAATGACGGAGAATTCTCCCCTTAGGTGTAGAACATTCTGGGGGAGGGCAGATTTTCGATGGGAATGCACTAACAAAAACGTGAAACCTACACGGATCCAGTAGCAATCGCCGTGGCATTTTTACTGGAATCCGCTTCCCTTCTCCTCATGACAAATTAAGTAAGAACAGCTTTTGTTTGTAAAAACAACTTCAGCTATGTTGAGATCAGAAGAATAAGAAGTTGTGATCTCCACATAAGACAGAAAAAGACAACGATGGATGTCTTCTAGTCTTCCATCCGATGCAGATTTTCAGTAGACAAAGCAGACAAAGGTTCAAAGTTCCTTGCTTTGAGTTTTCTTCAGTTCTTTAAATAATAAATGGAAAGAAAAGTTAAATTATCCAATCCATGACGCAAATTCTGTGATACAGACCATGAGTTTTGTGATCCATTGCACCCCTAAACCATACCTAACAAGCCACGTAATGGACACAGGTTTTGCATCCTGCCGCTGATGGCAACACATTACGGGCCGAACTCACACTTAGCTGGTGCAACCCACAGCAATGACACGCCATCCGAGGCTCTAACCGGCCAATGACAAGCTGTCCCGGGCTCTAACCAGCCAATGGTACTCCACTCAAAGCTCCCACAACCAATGACACGATGTCCCGGGCTCTAACCAGCCAATGGTACTCCACTCAAAGCTCCCACAACCAATGACACGATGTCCCGGGCTCTAACCAGCCAATGGTACTCCACTCAAAGCTCCCACAACCAATGACACAACGTCCCGGGCCCTGACGAGCCAGTAGCTCATTGCTGCAGCCTGCCCAGGGTTTGCAGGTCCCCTGGGGCCTGTATCACAAAGCAGGATTTCTCACCTTCAAATAACTTGTTCAGTTTAAGTTAGTCTGGGATAAATGTAAGCAAATGAAGATATAGTCCATTTACATTGGGGTACCTTAACTCTCACAGGTTATCTAGCTCACCAAGAAATCTTGCTTTGTGATAAAAGCCCCTGTATTTATAACATGACATATAATGCATCACACTGACATCATTGTAATAACAGATTAAAGTCACCGTGCATCTCCATGGTTATCAGTGACTCATAGGAACTTGATTCAAAGGCACTGCAACAGTAGGATTTGTCCACCAGGGGGCAGCAAGATGCGTATAGAGAGTTTCAGCTGAGAGGGAAAAGCAGATAAACTATATTTAATCATACGTTCAAGTGCAGTAGCTGAAGTCCGCATTGTGTTCATGTTGTCTGTTGTTATTATGTATGACGGGGAAGATGTTGATTTAGACACGGGTGTGAAGCTGAATTTGCAGCTCCGTGTGAAGCACTGCTGTCCACCTTCCAGCACAGTTAGTCCCGCATGTTCATATTCAACGACGACATGCACATTTCCAGAGCTTTTCCAACAGGATGTCACCCCAGAAACGAGCCTGTCTGCTGTCTTCAGCTGATGGTAAATTGCCTCTGAGTTCTGCCGACCAGTCAGACTGGACTGCTTGCCTTTAGCATGGAGAGGCATTGAACAGCAGAGGGTGCTGTCCCCACACTGTCAGATCACTGTACACACAGTCGTGTGTATTTCTGTGAGCGGTCCATCTGCATTTACCATTGTGGGGACCTGTTTTTAAAAAGCCTGTCAAAGCAAGCATAAGATGTAAGACATCTTATATTTTGTTTGGTTACTTGTGGTTAAGGTGAGGGCTGGGTGGGGGTTAAGGGTGTCGTTGGGATTATGGTTATGCCCATAGAAATAAACGGACATCCCCACGATGATAAAAATACATTAACTGCTTGTGTGTGTGTCTGTGGGGTGCCAGGGGTGTGCGTGCCCAGTTCATGCCGCCTGTTGAAGGCTCTCTTGTGCTGCCCATCTCACAGGTATGAATCAGCAACCGGATGCCGGCTTTGGGGGGGCCACAACTCCCCAGAGCCCACTGATGTCCCCCAGGATGAGCCACGCCCAGAGTCCCATGATGCAGCAGGCACAGGCCAGCGCCGCCTACCAGGCCTCCCCGGACGTGAACGGCTGGGCGCAGGGCAACGTCAGCGGGACTGGGTGAGTCACCCTACACGTCCCGCCGGGTGGGGGGGGGGGGGGGAGATGGTGAACTTTCCTTTCATGTCCGCATCCTCTTCTCTCTCTACGGGGCAGCATGTTCCCCCAGCAGTCGCCCCCCCAGTTCGGCCAGCAGTCCGACGGAGGTGTCTACAATGGCGCTGGGGGCATGAATGTCAACGTGCCCGGTGGCCTGAACGGCATGGGTCAGATGCCTGGCCAGGTGGGCATGGGCCCCATGGGCTCTGTGCCCACCCCCGGCCTGCCCTCAATGGGCCCCGAGCAGGTAGGTCTCACCCACCCTTGGGCTGTGAGCCCTTTTATTTTCTACATTGGAAATGTACTTTCTTCAGTGATAGAGCAGGTCCCATCTTTGGGCTGTGAACCCACAACCCCCTTCAGAGACTTTAACAGGCACTTTCATTTCACCCACTACAGAGATCAGGAGATGAAGGGATTCAGCAGCAACAGGCTGCTGATGGGGGGGGGGGGTTCACTCACCCGAGATTTATAGTTGTTTGTGTGATTAGCGGCTGACCTCATCTTCAAGCCCATATAGGTGTGGGCCTGTTTAATCGGGCCTGTCTTGGGAGGAGGCGCTGGTGAATAATTCATCTTGATCCCCTTGCGTGACTGGAGGGTGTGATATGATTTCCACACTGCACTCTCGGGCTGTGTACACGCCATTTGAGGGGCGTGGGACCCTGCAGGGTGTCACTGCATTCTGGTCCCATCACTGGCAAATGCTCTGCTGTGGGAGTAACCGACACCGACTGTCCTCGGTGTCCAAGACCCGGCCCACCCCCCAGAACAGGTGGAGACAAAGCAGTCACCTCGTATACAATCTCTGCCGCGCCTCACGCACGCACAGGGCAGAGTGAAAGCTTTTAAACCTCATAAAAAGCACATGAATATTTCAGCGAGCGCCCTGCCCCACCTTTCAGGTAAAGCTGCCCCCACCCCCCCCAAAGACCCTCGCTCATCCCTTCTTCGATTTATGTGAGTGTCAGGCTGCTGTAACCTGGCGGGTAAATAATTGAGCTTCTGGCCATTAGTGAATTTACGGCACAGCTCCCGTTTTAAGTCCGTTCTGCTTGTTTAGGGCGCTGAAGTTTTTCGCCGTGGCCTCTTCCCCCCCCCTGTCTGATGACACCCGCTGACGCTGCATCACCCTCTCTGCCTCTCTGTGTCCCCACAGAAGTACTGTTGACCCTGGACGGCAGTGGGACAGCAACCCGCGGACATGGCCCGCCCACCCAAGGAGGTCACTCATCTGCTCAGCGGCGCCCCACCCCCCCCCTCATCGGGCGTGACCTGGGTGGGGTGACTCCGCCAGCCTCCAGCTCCTCATCCAATGAATGTATTCTTCTCTGGGGACAACCATCACCTTCTCGATCTCATCTCAGCCAAAGGACCATGCGTGGTCTAGGCCCCGCCCCCCCCCCCCCCCCCCCCAAAGCAGCCTGGGGGGTCCCTCTGCTGTCCCACATGTCCATAGTGTTCTCAGTTTGACCATTTTTGCATTTTTCTTATTTCCACTGTTGCTTTTGTCTTTGTGTGCGATAAGGATTTAAAGGTTTTTAACTGAATCATTATAGGCAGTGGTGGTGGCGTGTCAAGCTTTCAAAATGCTGTACAATTGTTCAAATGGTTTGTATTATAAGACTGCTCTGGTCTAAAGAGAGGTTTATAGTGTGTTAAATTAAGTTTTGTTGTGTATAATTTTTTTTCCATGACTTTATGAGCTGTTGGTAAGCAAAGTAAACTCACGATCAGTGTCTCAGGGGTTGCTGTGTAAGTAAACCTCAGAACTATTTCTGTAATGTCAAAAATATGAATTTCTCTGTTTTGAACTATGATTTTTGAAATAATAGACTCTTGTGGTTGCGATAAAAGGGGGCGTGAGTAAGGTGTACATAATGATTAAAATGTCTGTTTTTAATTTAAGTTCTTTCTCTCTCCCAGGCCTGGTCTTGACCGCTTCTGGTCCGAGAGTTAGACTTTGGGGTTCGGGGTTTTGGGTCTGCAGCTGTTTGTCGCAGAGAAGCCCTGCAGGGTGTACAGTGTACAGATGTCGCCTGCTTCTCGCTGCCCGGCGTAGATAGATAGGACAGGGGAACCGTGTGAGTGAGCCAGCCCTGATCTGCGTGCTGGGCTCGCTGACGGCAGCTAGCTGGGGTGCGCGTGCCTGTGTGTCTGTAACCAAGCAATAACTATCCAGCGAGAGCCCAACCCTTTTTTATGTTTGTACAGTATTTCCTTCTGAAGGCACGCTTCACCCTGGTTTGAATCAGTATTATCACTATGATTTTTCTCGTACGGGTGTGAGGAGGGGCAGGACAGTACGACGCGTCTCCCAGGGGTCACCCTCGGGGTATGCAACCAGCTTCAGTGCTTGTGGGGCTTAATAGTCGATCCGCCCCATGATCACCCCCCTCCCTCATGCCCACTGCACCCCCCTGCTGGTATTGACTCTCCCGCTGAGTTCCTGTGCATCTCGGACTCCCTGCGGAGTCAGTGTACACCCCAGGTGGACTCAGCCAGGTGCCAGTGCTGTGCCTGACCCCCCCCCCCCCCCCCCCCCCCGATGGTCACAGCGACCGCAGATATTAACATGGTGTGCAGGCTGCAGTGGGACCGGCGGCCCAGTGTTGGGGTTCGGCCGGGGCCCCCCTGCTTGCGGCACCATTTCGGCAGGTATTTCCACGTGCACGGCCTTGCACAGTGTCCACGTGCACGCCGCGTTCTGGCCACGCCCTTCTCTGAGGTGTTCTAGTGACCCAGCCATATCACACAGAGAAACAAGCCAAATTTCCTTGCCTTTGAAAAAATTGACGGTCCAAATGGGTACTGGGCGCAAAGCTCTGTAACTTGGGGGACGGTTTGATGACAGGTACTGCTCAAGGAGCCCGAGAACGAGACGATGGCCGGTCCTCGAGGTAAGAGACAGAGAGGGGTTTGCACAGCACCTTGCAAGGCTGTCGAGATCACCGCACCGCATGTAAGCAAAAGACTCGTCTCTGTAGTGACTCGAGTCACCTTTACATAAATGGTGTTGGGGCACGCGGCACTCGAGAAGGAACCTGCCGGGCCGGCTTCTCAGCCTGGGGTGAGAGCTGTTCTCCCTCTGCCTGACTCTGCTCTCTCTCTCTCTCTCTCTCTCTCTCTCTCACGAGGGATTTGGGTTCCTGCTCCCTTTAAATCGCTGTAGAAGCTGGCGTCAGCTCTGATCTCTCCCTTTATCAGGGCTGGCTTGTTTGTACTATGTTCTGCTGATATCACCACGTTTTTATTCGATTCCGTGTTCTAGATAAATGCCGGGATAAATAATGAAACCCTTTTAAGATGTCCAGTTTTACTGAAAGAAGAAAAAAAACCGGTGTACCGCTCCCTTCGCAAAAATCCAAAGATTGTCATCAATTTTAAAAGAAACACAAGCCATGAAGAGTAGGGGTGAGGTTTCACTATCCTTTTGTAGTATTTCTACATGGGCAATAGTGATGAGCACGATGAAACTATTTGCCTATAAACTGAAAAAAAAAAGAATTTGCAAAATTTTGTCGCTACTTTTTTGTTTTAGTTTTAGAAATTTTTGAAAACTTTATTTCTTTTGTATAGTCCGCCAATTTCTTAGCTAAATGCAAGACTCTTGAAATGCTAAAACTTTAGCACAATGCCTTAGATCTGATTCTCTGTCCTGTATATTCTTATGAGGTTGTCAGTTGTATTATATTTGTATAGTGTTTGTGTACGACAGCGGATGAGTGCGTCTCTCGCAGCATTTCCCGCCGGGCGCCCCCTTCCGGCTCCCCGGCTGATCCTCTCTGCTCATCATCTCCCATCTTCTCCCTGATCACTCGTGGGCTCATATTATTTGTACAGTTTGTTTCTCATGGACCGTTTTATGGGTTACGGATATAAGATGATGCAACGGTAAATTTAAGCAATATGTACATTTACATGGACTCTCCGGCGGAAGCTGGCAGTGTCGCGGGTTAAGACGTGTAATTTTCCCAGTTGTGTTGTTCACATTAAACATAACGTTGTTCACCTGCACTGGTGTTTGTAATGTTAGCGTGAGCATTTTATGCAAAGTTAGATATACTGAGAGAACTTTAAACACATTTATGCAAGTTGTCGACTAATATTGCTTTGCTGATGCTATTTGATGTTAAATAATACCGTTGTAAATAAAGATTTCTGTTACCGCAGCGACCCTCTGTTCCTTCTGCTTCCTCCGGATCGGGGCGCGGGGAGGGCGCGCCGCACCATTTTTCGGATATTAATTCGTTTTGCTGTCAGGGTGTTTTTCTGTCTGATGTTTTTAACCTTCGAAATTCGTTTTATTATAGAGAATGAGAGGTATGCTGTCAAAAGAAAGGTCCGGAAAGCCACACTAAAAATATTAAAAACCATCTTTTCATGGATAAGGAAGCTTAACACCGTAACCAAGAGGTAAGAAACAAATTGGATGATAAATGATTGTTTTGAGGGTATTGTATCGTTTTATGGTTCATTTAATACACGGGTCGGAACAGAAAACGAATAGGACAAAGGTTAACCTTTCTAAAATTGCATAGTTTGATTCCGTGTCTTGTCACCTCTGTTCATACACTAGTTGCTGGGGTATCTTTAGCTCAGAGTATTATCTGCACCGGTATCCCAGACCCGGACCCTCGTGGTTATCGATCTGCACAAACATACGTCATTAGTTATAAACTGCGCTTATCTGCACGTAAAAAATATCACGCTTTATATGAGGTCAAATCAGTTTCTTTACAATCAACTATACCATGCGAATAGAAGTGAAATTTTGACGTAAAAGTAAATAGTCATTACTCTAAAAAGAGTATACCCTAATATAAACTATCTAGTGTATCGTAACGGGAATGCCCATTTTCATCCTTACACTTACTTAACGACAAATTTTTGGGTTACAAACATCTGTCTTAAATTATCTTTAGTGTTTTTAGTTTTTTTTTTAATTATTTTATTTTTAAAATAGGAAGAGTAAGAAAAATAAGTTACGATGATCAACATAATTTTAAAAATCACGCAATGCTAGTTACAAGCAGGTTGCTATTTCTAAATAAACATTTCTTTTCAATTTAGACGCGCCGCAGCACAATTGAGGATTCTCTTTTCATTTGTACTCGCATATAAAAAGACAATTTTCGATATCTGGAAAATATTCTATCTGAAGGTTTTATTGATATTTTGCAAGAAGCGGTTTGGGGCGACGTTAAAATCTGCTATAAGATTGTTAATTAAATTTTATTTGAAATTTTCATTGAATGGTTAAAGGTACTAAAATATCATATAATATCTTTGTAATTCTTAACTTGCCGAAAGAAAACTCTTGGAACAAATCAGTCCCTCTTTCTCTGGGTGTAGAATTACGCATGTGTTGTGCTTAATTCCCAAACAGAGAATGGCCAGTTAAATTAAGTTTAATGGGTAAATCTTACGGTGTGTAATTCCAATCGTGAACTATTGAGGTGAAATAAATAAAACCTGTAAAAGGTATTTGGCTGTTTCAAAGTTACCATAATCCGTTGTATTCGATTTTAGACAAAGTTATTTCAAATCTTTACTGTTCCTTATGACATGCCTGATTGGATCCGAAGTATTTTTATATAAGCCATATTCGATAGTAAGATCAAATTGAATTAGAGGCTTTATATGTAGAAACACTACATTTTTCTTTTTCCGAAATAAAAATCGAATGGGCCATTGTAACTGTGTGTGTTGTGTACTTAGAAATTAACCATTGGCTACAAGCAGCTTGACTTTGCAATGGAAATGTTTTTCAGTGAAGTTTTTATGAGATGCACCACGTCGAGGGAGTTTTCGGACCCTGGCTGAGCGCGTGTATAAAAAAAAAAAAAAAAAAAAAACCGCGGGGCGAATGGAGAGCAGGTTGGTAATAATGAGGTGCTAAAGTACCGTCCCGGGGGGTTTGCAGGGATGCTGGGGGTGCGCTGAGCTCTGGCCAATGGCCGTCAAGAAGGCAGAAGGCCATCGTCCACGGTGCCGGCTCTGAACAGAGCGCCTCTGTACCACCATCTGGTTCCTGTCCTGCAGAAGCCAGAGAAACACAGGCTCGGTCCAAACGCCGAACCCGCAGCGACCGTCCGACGTCTCTTTTGCAATTATGAAGTTACTTCCCCACATAATTCAGATTTCCAGAAATTAATATCTGACAGATCCGCTCTGGAAATAAATATGCCGACCCGAAAACTTAGTCTTTGTTGGACTGCAGTGTGAGCTAAAGGTAAGATTACTTACACATCTTGTTCCTAAGAAAATTCATTTAAATTCATTTTAAATTTTAATATGTAAATGTAATATGCAAAGCACAGTTATAATATAATTTAATATTATATGATATTATGCTATATTTCCTAAATAAATAGTTTTATATATGCGACTATTTGTATAAAAATATATACGCACATAAAGGTCTATAATTGACAGAAATCGGTCGTCAGCGCCCGTCTCCGTAGCTATTTAACTGCCTCTGTTGGCGGCTTAACGCTTTGTGAAACTGTTGTTACGGCTTCATTACGGCTGACCTTTGTCACTGACCCG
Organism: Brienomyrus brachyistius; assembly: GCF_023856365.1. Classification (NCBI taxonomy): domain Eukaryota; kingdom Metazoa; phylum Chordata; class Actinopteri; order Osteoglossiformes; family Mormyridae; genus Brienomyrus; species Brienomyrus brachyistius. The sequence goes on along the minus strand of NC_064547.1, from coordinate 20,085,109 downwards.
ATGTTCTTTAATTTAAGTGTCACGACCCTGATTTCTTTCAGTTATTGGATGCCATTGACTCCGAGGTTAATACTGAAAATATGCCTCTTACTTAAGCAAGCACTCATGGTATAATCTTGCTCTTGTCAAGTAGCAGGAAAAAAAAACATTGTCACTTAAAATATTAAAAGTCGTACGAGCCAGCACGACTGCACTCACACATTTGCAAAGTATGAATTGAGCGTGTCATTTACTGACGCTTTTTTTATATCTGCAAAATTTCTAATATTCAATCAGCGCGGACGTGTATTAAAGCGGCGAGGAGACGGACTTTTTGTTGTTGTTAATATGAATATAAAGAAGCTTTATCCGCTGTTTGTAGGGCGGTCCGTCCATCGGCTACTTCTTCAAGGGGACAGGAAGGCATTTTGAGCCCATTGTTGTCATTGTTAACTTAAATTCAAGTTTACAATAAGGTTTCAGCAGCTCGCAGCGGTGTCACTTTATAATGCACGGCTTAAGTATCCGATTTGCACAAATTGTGTCCAGCCTGCAGAGCCATTGGTGAAATTCCATTATTTCCTTACACCCAGTCATATAATTTATTTAATTTGGCATATATTCACTTATTTATAGCCTAATTCGCGTTCTGTTTTCGCGTAATTGTTTGTTATAGTGAAATTTGTTTTAAAATATATTTAATCAGTCCATGCCGTTCTTATTAATAATAGGCTACGTGGTCTAGGTATGCAATTATCTATTTTCTATCATCAATCATTTCATTTTGTTTAATTTTAGTTCTAATGATGTTTACTCTGATGTTTTAGACTGGATATCAAACTGGGTGGGAACACGGGAATTCACAAGTTGCCTTCATAGCGCTCGCTGCCGTTATGTCGCTGTTCACTCCCGTTAATCCCACGCCGAGAGACCAAAGCTGCCACTTCGACGCACTGAAAGGCAGCTTCTGTAAGGCTTCAGGGCTCCAGGCCGCTTCTGTGGATGCGCTCAGAAACGCCCGCAGTATCTTCAGCCCCCTCAAGTCCCTGGGACGCCTGGTCGCGGACACACCGGCAACCATGCCGTTAAGTTTCAATGGTCTGCCGTCCCTGTTAAATCACACCCTCCAGCCGGAGCAGGTATATACCACCGCGGGGGGATCCTACCCAAGCAGGATGCCGCCACAGCCCCCAGTCCACTTCTCCGGGATAGAGGAGCTCAACGCAGGTGTTGCCGGGCATATGGCGAAATCCTCGTCGGAGTTCAGCAGCCCTTCCAGCGACAAGTCATACTTCGAGGCGCCCACCCCACCCAAGGAAAGTTTCGTCTACCTGTACAACAGCAGTCCAATGAAGGAGAAAACGCGCACTTTCAATTTCAGCGAAGAGGACCTGTTCACGGTGCTATACGGCTACTCCAAAAACAGGGAGCACAACTGCGGCCACGCCGTGTCTGGCATCGCCTTTCCGGGAAATACCGGTAAATTTCTCATTATCTTATTATTTACATGATAGTAAATTCTGCTTGAACCCCCTTTACTAAAGCTCTGCAATAAATCTGGTGAGAAAGAGCACCTCGGTAAGAGAGAGATTTATCCTCTGCTGATGAGTATAATGATGCGTATTTAGCGTAATTGCGGGATGTGCGTGTTTACCCCTCATACTTTCTTACAGCTTCTGATAATCAAATACATCTCATGGACACGGAGGCTCTCGAGCTGCCTGAAGGTATTTTTTATGTCTTTTTGGAAGTTTCCTTCATTTAACATCTGAGAATAAGGAAAGTATATGAATGTGATTTTTTATTTATTTTCCACAAAATTTTTAGGGTTGTCTGTGCTCCAGACAAAGTACGGAGGAGTGCCCCATTGCGGAGTTTTCGCCAGCCAAAGCGTAATCCCGAAGGGTACGAGATTTGGACCATTTCAAGGAAAACTGGTTAATACCAGCGAGATCAAAATATACGACGACAATACATTGATGTGGGAGGTAGGAGACAGTCTCTTAAATTTGATGTTTTTCCATTTACAGTATAAACTAATAATAATAATAATAATAATAATAATAATAATAATAATAATAACGCATTTAGTGTCAGGGCGCAGGATAGTTGGATATAATAAGGATAGTTGCTAAATGAGATTTTAAGAGTTTACATATTATTATTATTATTATTATTATGTAAACTCTTAAAATCTCGATTAGCAACTATATTTAAACTATATTTATATTTAAATATTACCTTATATTTAAACCTACATTGTCTGAAAAAAAAAACGTAGGTTAAGAACACCAGAGACCGTTGCAATTTTATTAAACAACATTGGCTCGTCGGTGAAACTGAACAAACTTCACAACATTCAGGTTATTCTCTCCACGTAGATTTTCGAGAACGGCCGCCTGAGCCACTTCGTGGACGGCCGCGGGGCCTCGGGAAACTGGATGTCGCTTGTGAAGTGCGCTCGCTTTCCGGAGGAGCAGAACCTGCTGGCGGTCCAAAGCCACGGGCAAATCTTCTACGAGGCCTGTAAGGAAATCAGCCCGAAGCAGGAGCTACTCGTCTGGTACGGAGATTCCTACGTGCAGTTCCTCGGGATCCCGCTGACGCTGAAGGCCGTGATGGCGGAGGGAAACGCCGAGCCGACCACGGAAGGTCGGCTGTTTGGATCACGGTGTCTCTTATTATTATTCTTATTTAAAAACCAAATAAATGATAAGTTAATATAACTCTTTCTTCCCAAGTAATTGTACCTTTATAACCGTAGTCTCGTGACACACTGTGTTCTTTTTCTTATTGTTTTTTTTTTATTATTTAGACTCTGGAGAGGGATTCAAGTGTGAGCGGTGCGGGAAGGTTTTCGCCTACAAATACTACAGAGACAAGCACCTGAAGTACACGCGTTGCGTGGATCAGGGGGACCGGAAGTTTCCCTGCCACCTCTGCAACAGGTCGTTTGAAAAGCGCGACCGGCTCAGGATCCATATTCTTCACGTTCATGAGAAGCACAGACCCCACAAGGTGCCCGCGTCTTAACCTTAACACCACGAAGTGACTGCATCCCTGACACTAACACCATGAAGTGACTGCGCCCTGACACTAACACCACGAAGTTACTGCGCCCTGACACTAACACCACGAAGTTACTGCGCCCTGACACTAACACCACGAAGTGACTGCGCCCTGACACTAACACCACGAAGTTACTGCGCCCTGACACTAACACCACGAAGTTACTGCGCCCTGACACTAACACCACGAAGTGACTGCATCCCTGACACTAACACCACGTAGTTACTGCGCCCTGACACTAACACCACGTAGTTACTGCGCCCTGACACTAACACCACGAAGTGACTTCGGCCTGACACCAACACCACGAAGTTACTGCGCCCTGACACTAACACCACGAAGTTACTGCGCCCTGACACTAACACCACGAAGTGACTGCATCCCTTTCTGCAATGTTTTGATGGTGAAGTGTGTATTTATGTGTATTTTGCATGTGTTTCCTGTTGAACATGTGAACACAGTAGCCGATGTTTAGCCCACGTCAGTGTGCTTCAGTCGGATCCTGAGGGGTGCTGAAAGAACAGTTCCCGCAAGATAAAACACCGAATTACCGAAAAAAGAATTCATTTTATTTTTGAATGAAATTTCTACTGAAAATGTACAGATACATCACTGCGTGATCGCAGTATATGAATCACTTAAAGAAAGCGGGGCATTTGTAATGACTAAGATTTTCAGTACAATGAAGCAGAGTTGATCATCCTCTTTTTCCTCGCAGTGCTCTGTATGCGGAAAAAGTTTCTCGCAGTCGTCTAGTCTTAACAAACACATGCGCGTCCATTCTGGGGAGCGGCCATACAAATGCGTCTACTGTAACAAGGTAATTCACCTCCATTTCACGGTGCCTTTGCCCAGCGAGCTCGGCGTAGACACGCTGCTGCGAGACACTTACATGCTAATTAATGACAGATGTACAGCCATCCTTCTGTTAACTGGGATTTCCCGCAAAATTTATGGCATTGAAAAGAACAGAAGTTGTGTGTCCTCTTACCGATTTTCTCCCTTTCTTGGTAAAAGTACTTTCTTAATTCACTGAAAAATTTCCTATAACATTTCTAATAAAAATTCATGTTTGTTTTTGGATTTTCTATATTTCGAACTTCGCAAAGATTTGGTCATTTAAGTTGTGTCCTCTGATTTCCAGGCATTCACCGCCTCCAGCATCTTACGGACGCACATTAGGCAGCATTCTGGCGAGAAACCCTTCAAATGCAGGCACTGCGGAAAGGCGTTCGCCTCCCACGCCGCGCACGACAGCCACGTCCGGCGGACACACGCCAAAGACCGGCCTTATTCCTGCGATATCTGCGCTAGCGCCTTTCAAGAAATACAGGAACTCAAGTATCACATGAAGACTCACAAAGGTATGGACTTTTATTGTTAGATCTATCTCTCGGCTCAGAAATAATGAATCATTCACGGGAAAACAAATTTCTATGCACTTAAAAAGCATTTGAGCTTGTGGTTTAGTACAAGGTAAGAGGAAATAACTTTGGATACAATGGTAGCAGATGTTTTAGATAACTTAGGGTTCAGTCTTTATAAAATTAACTCCCATTCACAATTGTGCCCATGTGTCTGAGTCGTCTGTAGAAATCTGTTATTAAATGCTGCTCGCATGTCCGCTAACGAATTTACGCTTTAGATAATGAAACAACGAAGTGTGGGTGCGATCTCATATACTATGTGGCGTGAAGTCTTTTATTCTATACAACCCTCAATAAAGAAGGAAAAAAATACTTTGTGAATTTGCAGAGGGACCACTGATAGAAACCATCATCCCCCCAAATATATCTGCGAATTTGACAGTGGGGGGCAAAGATTTATTCTCCATGAACAGTGAATGCCCGGGAACACAGATACGCGCCGGAGAGAGCGTCTCTTACGCCGCGCCGCAGAACCACAGGCCCTGGAACTAGCGCGGCCCCAACTGAAGACTGTGCGACGACTTCTGAAGACGCTGCAACACTGTCTTAATAACGTTATGCTTGATTAAATATATATTTAATTGTAAGCATCCTTGTGGACAATGCAATGGGTTGTTGTTTTGCCAAATATATTTATTTATTTGTCTTGACTCTATTCGTAATAAGTGTTTGGGACCACGTTTTATATATATAAATATGTCCATGTGAATTTCACACTTCAGAAAAAAACGAAAATAACCTCAATGTTTATACATGCGACAGAACTCCGTATATCCTACTGTAACATTTATAATTAGATACATATCATAAAACGTGTATTCCAGTGTTATTTTTTACTTAATGTTGCCACGGTTTGGTATAAAGAGGATAATGATAATATATTCGTTTGTAATATAATTCAATTTCTGTTTGAAATGTATGGTTTCAGGTGTGTATAAGAACTTAGACTGTCTACATGTCTTTCTTTTATTTAATCGCGCTGTAAACAAAATTAGCTAATAGCGAAGCTGTCATCCAGATTAGTCTTTATCATTATATTTACGTTATATTTGCTGGTTTGCATAATTTAAGCCAATGGTTTAAAACTTCTGAATTCGTCAAAACGAAGTCAGAAAAAAAACTCCATAAACAAATCCCGATTAAATCAGGAAGTATCCCCGGGCGCCAAGCTAGATAAACTGCCTTTACCTTTGCTTTCCATATCGGAAATGATTTCCTGTTTGTGGGCGTCTATGTAAACTTAATTCTTAGATTGCCGTGGCAGTCCTCGTATTTATCTGTGAGTTTGAATTGTTATGCAGGAAGAACATTACATATGTCTATGAAATAATTAGAAGTGGCATGGTCATCTAACTGTAACTGTAATTTTTCTATTACAATAAAATATTGATCCCTAAACCGAATTAAATGAATCACACACACACACACACACACACACACACACACACACACACACATATATATATATATATATATATATATATATATAATTTGTTTTATTATCGAATTCCCTATGAGTTTAGCATGTTGTAATAACTTAAAAATACAGAACAGAGAACATTCGGCTGCCAAATGACACCCACTTTGCCCGTGTGTGTATAAATAATGAAATAATAATAGCAAAATAGTAATAGCAGTGAAAAGCGCTCCTTGGTGTCTAACGTCTGTCCTAAAGGCAGGTTTCCAGGGGACGAGAGCTCAATCCCTGTCATTTCTTGCCTTGACGCGCTTCGTAAACCAGATGTTTGCCAAAAAGGCGAAATGCGATGTCTGACTGAAAAAGGCAGCTTGTCCACGGAAGCTAATGCTCAGCAATCCGTATAATTAGGGGTGGGGAGGTGATTGGGATGATTTCTGGAGAAGGAGCGGAAGACAGCCGGGCAAGTTTGAATTTTACCTATGCATTGTTTCTAAGCAATTACTTCGGCTCACTATAATTAATAATTAATCTGCTTCCATGCATTTTCTACGTCCAGCACGTGCCTTACAGGCAGAAACTCGGGCAGAGCCACTGGCGGTCTGTTTCCTAGCAGCGCTGTAATTGTCGATGTATTTTGTATTGCATCTGTTAAATCACAGCTGTATAATTGTACCTTACATGAGATGTGTGTCTTTGCCACCCTGAATGCGGTACAACAGACCACTTTCTGCTCATCCCACGAGCACATCTTCAGGACTTCATCTGAAGCACATCTTTAATACTTTCTTCTGCTTGCTTTTGCAGCTATCTGAGCGCTTCAGTGGAATGAGTGCTATCACTTTTGTTAAGCACAATCGGCTGACTTTTATCAGTCACCAAATGATTTTAAAGAGGCTAAACTCAATGTTTTTGGAGTGGAATGTTGCTGATAAATAATTGAATAGGGGGTGGTGCCCCCTCCCCCCTCCGTCCCCCACCTGTCCCTCCCCTTCTGCCCTGGTTGTAGTGTGTGACTGCTAGTTCAGGGTGCTGAGGGGGTCCCACACAGAGCCTGGGGGGACAGCTTTTTTCTTAACCCCCCTGCTCCGAAAGACTTCTATAAATTGTATGCATGGGTGACTGAGCTTACAGTGTGGGGGGGGGGGGGCGTTTAGAAAGGCTCACTGTAAAATTTAAACCCAGGGTTATGAAGTAGTTAGCCAATTGTGGGTCTGCCCCTCTGCCGCCCCCCACCCATGATAAATTTCAGGCCCAGTTCATCATGTCCGTCGTTACTATTCTTTGGGGCAACAGAGTGGAAATGAGAGCACATGCCACACAATGGGGCATCATAATCAGGTGTCCTGAAAGCAGAGAGCTGGTCTGCCCCCCCCCCAGCACATCTGCTGCACCTCCACTGTCCCATCATGTCCACACATGTTCCCAGTGTGCTTCCTGGAGTCTCCCCCCCCAACAGTCAGTGCAATTATGTGATGCTTTAAGTCAATGGGGGTGGGGGTGGGGGGGGGAGAGAGACTCACAGCAAAGAGAGACATGAAAGACAAACAGATCAGATCAGGCAGCAGCAGATTCAGGAGGATCTGAGAAGAAGATTCAGCTGGATTCTGGACATCCTTGAGGAGCAGTGAGGCTCAGGTTTACACAGGGGACACCTGAGCCCAACTGGCTCCACTGCCGTCCACTGCCTGCTGGGACAGGAGCTTTTGGAGGATGTGTGGACTGTGTGCAAACCCCGTTCCGGGACCAGACAGCCAGCACAGCGAGACGAGGACCATCCTTACACCTACAGGGCAGTGTTAGGGCCAAATTCCAGGCAACACAATCAACGGACAGCGCCTGTGATTCACATCGATGCTGTAAGACAAGCCCGCTTATTAATGCATAACATACATCCTCATAGTGTCATATATGAAATGAAATGTCGAATCTCTTTTAACTGTTACATATATTACCTCTATATTAACATGCATGTGCTGCATAACGATGTTCCGGTGAACGGCAGGCCGCTCATTCGACGGTGGTTCCAGGAGGTTATAACGGAAATTCCTGTGGCCTGGTGACGTCACAGACATGGATGCGCGACACATTACTGTGGGGTTTGTGGGGATACTGGTGTAAACAAACCTACAGCACTGCCAGGCATGTCAGAGTGTATTATACACAGTACATAATACTTTATATTATAATAATTATAATATAATAAACAACTTTGTTTCTGGTTCATGTATTTACTGTATTCTACTTTTTGCCATTATTTAGGCTACACTGCATAGCCTGGGTGTGCAGCAGAGGCTATACCATCTAGGCTTGTGTTAGGACACTCTATGATGTTCTCACGACAGCAAAATCACTTAACGTATTTCTCGGAACGTATGACTGTCATCCAGCATCACGTGATTGTGTTGGATTCACTTTGCAAACCTCTGAAATGAAATCGGAGGCGGCCGCTGCGCTTCGGCTATGACTGTTTCTCATCCGTCCGTTTGCAGTGGAGCGTCCAGCCCTTTGAGGTCAGCAGTGCGTAAATCACAGTGAGACGGCAGCTTAGCGAGCTGACTTGCTTTCTGCTTAACATCGCCGGCATTTACGGCCTGAGCACAAAGGCCCGCCGTGTTTGCATGTGAAGTGCGGTAGTCCATCCGCATAGAGGGGCTCATTTAAATGTGTGCGTGGCCCCCAGGGGACCCCAATGGGGCGCGTCCCCCTGGCCGGCCTCAGCGGACCCCTCACAGAGGACGTTGCCTCCTCTGGTTACACACAATAACAAATGAGAGTGTGTGTGTGTGTGTGGGGGGGGGGGGTGTTCTTGAGGGGTGGGGGTCTGGAGGTCAGAGGTTGGGTTCCAGTGGACAATTTAATTACCCTGGCACACTCCAAATGGTGGAAATATGTGATCCTTAAACAAGGCCGTGGGCTGAAGTAACCCCCCCCCCCCCCGATGTGAAATCCCTCCTCCCCCCGCCTCTGGGACCCTCAGGCCCCCATGGGATGGCTCTGTGCAGCTCGGAGGACCTTTGGAGAACACGCCGGATTAGACTGAGCGGCTGACATCATGACGTATAAACTGTGAGTGCTTGTGCGCCGTTACGAGTCGGGACCCTAGCACCCCCCGGCATGGGGCCTGATTCAGCCCGCTCTCCCCCGCTCCTAAACAGCCGTTTATAGACATTGATCTCGCACTTAAACACAGCTGTCACCCACCTCTCCCTCCTCAGCCTGTGAAAATTCGTTATTTATCCTCCCATTCTGAATATGTGATTATTAATGGTCAATAAAAGGTGTATTTTTCTGGTTTTATCGTCCAGTTGGTCAGCAGCTAAACTCCCTCACCGCGGTAATTAATCAGAGCACAAGGACTACCCTGAATCCTGCCACCGGCTGCTGAGGATATATTCTTTTCAAACTCACTATATTAACAAGTGACAGTGTCTCTCAGTCTCTGACAGCAGAGAAATCAACACAGCAAAATGCTGGACTGATGCAGGGTCTGCAGACTGGATCTGAACTGGACCACCGGCTAAAGCATTTAGTTGGACCAGAAGGCCCCCGACCCCGAGCCAGTGACACTCTCCCGCGTTTCACGGATGGGCTTAACTGGCACCTCGACACAGGTGCTGCAGCATTTTCAGCACTTTAAACAGCTGGGAATTTTGCGAAGCACCACCCTCTCTGGCCTGCGGGTGGCAGCAGTAACCCCTCGCGCCGTCTGCCCTGGGTTCCAGGCTTTCGGCTCCTATAGACCAAGAGTTCTGACCAGTGGTTCTGGAGCCAAAGCCTTTGTGGACCAGATTATTTTAAGAATGAGATGGAGGTCTTTGTGGGGACTGAGGCTGGGACCCACGGGGAGGGGGAGGGGGGGGTTGGGACCTCCCAGGAAGCCCCCCCCCCCCACCCCACAGCGCTTGACTCCTGCACTCTGTCTAAGTGGCTACCTATCAGTTCCTGTTTCACCAGCGCTGCCCGCGGCCTGATCTATTACCTGTATTGACTGGCTAATGGCTGTCAGTCGGCCGCGGGACCCTATACTGGCCCAGCCTTTGGGCTATTTGCTGAGTGGGATCATAAACTCCACACTAAAGGGCTCGCTTTCCGTGGCCGTTGCTGTCACTGTCACCGTCACCCGAAAAGGGGGGGGGGGGGGGTACCCCGTTCGATGGGTCATCATTGTCTATTACAATGATCGTGACTGATAAGCACTGTGTCGACCTAATGTTTAAAACACCGCCACCGCAAATACACTGGGCCGGAACCCCCCCACCCCCAAAATGGGAGGATCCCATCGGTGTTGCAGGCTTACCAGCTATTTCCACAGGGATCCCTGGTAAAATGCAGACAAATGATCGTGGATTACAGGCCGGAGAGGCAGATCAAACAGGCCAGAGGTCTCCGTGCTGGTGGCAGGAGGGGGACTCAGCTGACCGGGGCCCGGGGGACAGATGGCCATCGTCGTCCCACTGGGGCCAGAGTGTGACCCTGTACTATGGGGTGGGGTGGGAGGGGGTGCTCTTATTTACTCCCCAGGCCTTAGTAAAGGGGGACCCTGTGGCATCCCCCAGCATTCAGCTGTATTGGCTGCTGGTCTCCATTCTACTTTGGTGCTATCTTTTCATCCATCCATCCATCCATCCATCCATCCATCCATCCATCTATCCATCCATCCATCCATCCATCCATCCATCCATCTTCCAAGCCCCTAGTCAGGGTCATGTATCTGTGCTGAGCAGGTGATTCAATTAGGGTGATCTCACACGGTTAAGTGTAAATTTACCTTTCAAACTGCCCACTCAGGAACCCCATACCCAAAATGATGAGGCTGCCGTTCGTAGGGGTCGCCTGGCAGTGCCTCAGGGGCTGTTTCATGATCGCCTTACTGTGTTTTTATCGCTAAGCTTTTGTCCCTGATCTGTGTGGAGTTCCTGCTTCAGAGTCACCGCACTGCAGACCTTCTGAATTAACCGTGTCCCAGTTATCCGCCTTAATCCCTCTGGCTTTACATTTAAAGCATCCGTTAAGCGTTCCAAGCAGCCGGAAGCCATGCGTCCGTGCGTATCCCTGTTTACTCCACGGGGATCGGCTGGGAGTCAGACAGGGAGCCAGAGGTTTGGACTGGATTAGCAAATCGGCACCATAACCAGCGTGGGCAGAAAAGGGTAACCATCGCCCCCACCCCTAGTGATTGCAAGCTCAGGAACACGGTAACCCTGCTTACACGCCCACCCATCCACCCCCACCCACCCCCTTGGCCCACCTCTGCCGGCTCATTGATAGAGCTGTCAGCCATATTTATGGTACTTTCAGTCAGGGTTTCTGGATGCTGTACTAGTTTATCTACTAGTTAGTCCTCCTCCCCCTCCTACTTTTGCCATTTCGGGTCCCCCTGTGCTCTTACGTGGGGAGGGGGTAATTATGAGAAGAGGCAGGGTAACATGGTAATGACACTGGGCTGGTGGTCCCCCAGGGGGCCGGCAAGCCAATGGCAGCCCCTCCCCATCCGGGCCCTTGAGACAGCATATTGGTGATGTTCACTGGCTGTGCCAGGAACCACACGATGAACTGTGGCACTAAGTGATGGAGATAGAGTTTGCAGACCAGGCCAGCCAAGCACAGGGTACCCAGTACCACACACAGTCCATCCCAAACTGAACACGAAGCATCCGGACACATCCACACACCAGTAGGCCTCCAATCATCGGCACACGTCCAAACACCAGCAGGCCTCCAAACATCAGGACACGTCCACACACCAGCAGGCCTCCAAACATCAGGACACATCCACACACCAGTAGGCCTCCAATCATCGGCACACGTCCAAACACCAGCAGGCCTCCAAACATCAGGACACGTCCACACACCAGCAGGCCTCCAAACATCAGGACACATCCACACACCAGTAGGCCTCCAATCATCGGCACACGTCCAAACACCAGTAGGCCTCCAAACATCAGGACACATCTAAGCACCAGCAGGCCTCCAAACATCAGGACACATCCACACACCAGTAGGCCTCCAATCATCGGCACACGTCCAAACACCAGCAGGCCTCCAAACATCAGGACACGTCCACACACCAGCAGGCCTCCAAACATCAGGACACATCTAAGCACCAGTAGGCCTCCAATCATCGGCACACGTCCAAACACCAGTAGGCCTCCAAACATCAGGACACATCTAAGCACCAGCAGGCCTCCAAACATCCGGACACGTCCAGACACCAGCAGGCCTCCAAACATCAGGACACATCTACACACCAGTAGGCCTCCAATCATCGGCACACGTCCAAACACCAGTAGGCCTCCAAACATCAGGACACGTCTAAGCACCAGCAGGCCTCCAAACATCCGGACACGTCCAGACACCAGCAGGCCTCCAAACATCCGGACACGTCCAGACACCAGCAGGCCCCCACGTGCCGTCATAAACATTTTAGGGCACTTTATGGAGATTTTGCTGGGGACACATAAGACGAACAGTCCCGTCCGTCTGAAACATTTATGAAGCCTCCCTAATGTACCCTAACAGCTGCTTCCCCACGTCTAACTCATTAACACACAGCAAGCGGTACTGCACTTCCTGCGTTTTACTCCTGCGGCTGCTGATAGACACCGTCAGGTTCAGACCCACCCATTTAGATGACTACATCCATCCAGGGCTGTTTTGGAAGTTAGCGGGTGCTGGAGCTGCTGCTAAAAATGAAGATAAGCAGTTTTCTATAAGCAGTAGCAGGCCGCCTGCGGATTCCGATGTCACTCGTCACCCACATTGAGCTCGCCTATGTACACAGCACTCCTGGCTATCGATAAATGACACTTTTCATTTTATATAGTGTCTTACTGCTTTGTAATTCTTGCACTTGTGTCCAATGGGCGAATTAGTGTCCTTAAACTGCCCTGTGTGTGTGTGCATGCACACCCTGCCGCAGACTGGCACAGGGCAACGGGTAAGACTTGCACAAGGTAAGACTGTCCCCTGCCCTATGATAGACTGGCATCCTGTCCAGGGTGTCCTCTGCCCTGTGCCCTGTGATAGACTGACATCCTGCTCAGGGTGTCCTCTGCCCTGTGCCCTATGATAGACTGGCATCCTGTCCAGGGTGTCCTCTGCCCTGTGCCCTGTTATAGACTGGCATCCTGTCCAGGGTGTCCTCTGCCCTGTGCCCTATGATAGACTGGCATCCTGTCCAGGGTATCCCCTGCCCTGTGCCCTATGATAGACTGGCATCCTGCTCAGGGTGTCCCCTGCCCTGTGCCCTATGATAGACTGGCATCCTGGTAAGGGTATCCCCTGCCCTGTGCCCATTGATAGACTGGCATCCTGCTCAGGGTGTCCCCTGCATTGTGGCCTGTGGCCTGGGATGAACTCCCAACCCTCTCCGCTTTACTAGATAAGATGGCTGGAAACACACAGACCCTGATTGCCAGGTTTGTAACACAGCTCCAGGGCGAACATTGATTGGATCACTAAGGAAGACCCTGTCAGTGTTTAAGGTTTTGACATTCGATATCAACAAGCGGGACATTCTTAAACGTAAAGAGGTGGGAGGGGCCCCGGAAGACCCCCCCCCCCAATCCCGTATTGGATTGCTTGACCTCGGCTTGTCATTGCACTGCGTGGAAAGCTGACCGGGCGCAGGCGACCTCCATTACAGCCCCCGAATTAATGTTAAAGCCTGCCCCCCTGGGGACCGCCTTGCCCCCCTCACACACACACACACACACACTCCCCCACCCTGCCCTGCCGGAGTGGGTTTTACAGTTTCCCTCGGCCTGCTCCCCTGTTTACATTGCTGTTTAAGAGGCCATATGCCGAACGGATTTCGGTTACAGTTCAGATTTCTGTCTGCCTCACAAGCCGTAGCCATGGACTGACAGCTTTCGGGCCTCCGAGTGAGACAGTTATGGGGAGGGGGGGGGGGGGGGATACGCGGAATTTAGCAGCTTAATGTTGTTACACTGAAACATCAGTTCTGGTGAGGAAGGGTTATTCACTGTATTTTTTGCTGACCCACAAAACGCCGCTCGTCATACACAGTCTTAGTGTATGACTTGGTGGAGTTAGCAGTGATGGGGGGGCAGGCTCACAGTGCTGAGCGCACACACACCTCCTGTGCAGCGTGAGGCGCCGCGTGACAGGCACGGGTACGAGGAGTGCATTTCCAGCTTGGGGGGAGGATCAATGGTGCTGAAACGGAGACCACCCACCCCACATGCCGTCATGCTAATGGCCCAGAACATCACTTTTAAAGGCCGTTTCCCATCAGCACCGACCTGGGTCACATCCTCAATGCCGTCAAAACAACGCACTGGAAGGAGAGGCAGTGGTCGATACGCATGTGTGCAGATGGGGGGCGACGTGGGGCTCCCAGCCGGATCCGTCTCATCAGGAACATGTCCGATACACAGAAACGCACGCTAGGCTAATGCAGGACTCATGTCCTCCGGAAAGAGGCTTTCTCCATGGAGATTGATGGAACAATTCAGCCCAAGACCTGTGTGCTCAGCTCCATGTGCATATCAGGGTAACAGTTGTGATAGAGAGAAGTCAGCCTTGGGGCTTTCGCACCCGAGAGACATCGGCCTGCGGGCCTTCATGTGCAAGAGGTGTGGGCCTGCGGGCCTTCACGTGCGAGAGGCGTGGGCCTGGGGCCTTCATGTGCAAGAGGTGTGGGCCTGCGGGCCTTCACGTGCGAGAGGCGTGGGCCTGCGGGTCTTCACGTGTGAGAGGCGTGGGCCTGGGGGCCTTCACGTGCGAGAGGCGTGGGCCTGGGGGCCTTCACGTGCGAGAGGCGTGGGCCTGCGGGCCTTCACGTGCGAGAGGCGTGGGCCTGGGGGCCTTCACGTGCGAGAGGCGTGGGCCTGCGGGCCTTCACGTGCGAGAGGCGTGGGCCTGGGGGCCTTCACGTGCGAGAGGCGTGGGCCTGCGGGCCTTCACGTGCGAGAGGCGTGGGCCTGGGGCCTTCACGTGCGAGAGGCGTGGGCCTGGGGCCTTCACGTGCGAGAGGCGTGGGCCTGCGGGCCTTCACGTGCGAGAGGCGTGGGCCTGCGGGCCTTCACGTGCGAGAGGTGTGGGCCTGGGGCCTTCACGTGCGAGAGGCGTGGGCCTGGGGCCTTCACGTGCGAGAGGCGTGGGCCTGCGGGCCTTCACGTGCGAGAGGCGTGGGCCTGCGGGCCTTCACATGCGAGAGGCGTGGGCCTGGGGCCTTCACGTGCGAGAGGCGTGGGCCTGTGGGCCTTCATGTGCGAGAGGCGTGGGCCTGCGGGCCTTCATGCCTGAGAGACGTTGACCTGCGGGCCTTCATGTGCGAGAGGCGCGGGCCTGCGGGCCTTCATGTGCGAGAGGCGTGGGCCTGGGGGCACCACAATCAAAGCTAAAGGCCGTCCAACGGAAAATACAAATGGAGACTTTTTTTTGGGCCAGGCAGTGGATCTATTGCTGCTGTTTGCTCATTATTTGCTATTGCTATACTGTCAGGAAAATCTTAAATCATCACAAAATGTCTCTCTTGGCCCCTTTGTCCAATTTTGCATACAATTTTATGTATTCAAAGGCCCCTGTGAAGTGCTGGGCTCCCTGAATCTGTACACCTGCACCCCTGTATATAGTACATTTTTGTGTCTGCGATGTTCTGCCTGCTTCACCCGCTCACTTCACCTGCCTTTAAAATCCTCTGAATCCTTTGCATCTACTCATAAGGTTTTGACACGAAGACAGAATACTGGCCCACCCACAGCTGGCCCAGCACACCAGAATAAAGCGCCTTCATACGTCAAATTCTGCTTCATCTTTTGGGGGCACAAAAAAACTTTGCATCCCCAAAAGATGAAGCAGAATTTGACGTATGAAGGCGCTTCATACGTATGAAGAAGATTGGCTTTTCTTTGACAGTTATAAGCGAGACAGATGAAGTGTCGAGACTGAACACGATTAAGTTTACGGCTTAAGCTTGTAACAAAGACGTTTCCTTCATATGAAGTACGGTTTGTATTTGTTAAACAGAGAGATACTGCAGCTCCTGCGAACGGTGCCCTCGCTCCCTGCCATGCCGCCCGGGTCTGAGCGAGCCTCTCCACCGGCTCTCTGTCCCTGTATCGGTGTTGCTCTCCGCTCCAGCGGTCCATTGATCGGAATTAGTAAGTTAATAAGGGTTAGGCTAATTCATCAGCCCGCTAGAGACTGGAACTGCACGGCGAGGCTTAATCAAGCCATCAGAAGTCAGCAAGCATGAAGGAAGTAATTAAAGCGAATGGCTGTGGGTTAGACAGCAGCCGAGTCTGCCCTGCCACCAGCTAGGGAGCTTCCATCTTGGCCCTCGTTCCCTCTCAGCCTGTAAATCAGAGACTGAAGGCCAGGAAAATCACTCGCCAGCCCCTAATGAACAAGAAGGGGGGAGCCTCGGCCCGCGGGACCCCGCCAGCAGGCAGCCCCAGTCATGGGTATGTGTGGTTTATGCTCAGCACGCAGGTAGGTGAGGTTTGATTCCCGGAAGGGGGCTCCTATCCTCGGCTGCTTAAATGTGCACTTCGTGTGCTGGGATGAGGCCCACGCAGGCTTTGGAGAGATGCTCTGTCTGCGCGTTGGGCATCAGCGTGTTATGGGTGCAGCTGTGAGCTGTTGGGGTTGTGCTCTAATCCCATGGGAAGGAGGTCCTAGCAATGATGCACAGATACTGAACACCAGGCAGCCACACCTAATCCAGAACCAGGACTTCGGCTGGGGATGCATTTTTTCCTCAGTTAAATCTCCCCCTCCACCCCGTCCAATGACATATATAGCTGGGAAATCACCAATAATTACCCCCAATCATCTTCCTCAATATTTCACCAGCAAAACAGAGGCGCTATTGAGAGGCACGCTACCCGGAGAGTGATGATCTCATTTGAGAGCAGAGAGGATGGGTCACGGTGAGTGGACCTACAGTGTCCCCCCCCCCACCCCCAAGCTGTGAATAATGGCTGTGCCCCCAACACAATAACTTTCGACTGAACAAACCAGAAAGGTAATTTAAGGGTTTGGGCATCACGCGGATTGGGAGGAGCCTGCGTTTGATCGTTCGTCTAAGTAACATAAAACCAGGACATCGGGCATCATGTAGGAAGCGCAGCAAGGACAGTGGACTGCCTCTGCCCCAGTGGCGTCCCGATTCTGATCGGCCCGTAACTTCCCATATGCCACTTAAGATGGCCGACACCCAGCCACAGGTATAGTGTGACCCATTACGGACATCTCTGGGCCTGGAATCGGGACGGTGACAGTATTAATGAGGTCCCCAGGTGAGCAAATAAGACACATTACCGTTGAATGATTTCAGAGGAGATATTAAATTGCCCTTTGCGGGCTGGCTGGGCAGCGCGCATGTTCTTTAAGGGCCTGTTGTTCTCGGTAAGTGGACTGAGCGGAGAGCTCCTTCGGCTGGTATACCCCTGTGACCCATTACTGGACGCCTCCTTCTGCCCTTCATGCCAAATAATGGCCTGCCTTACCTAAGTGACAGGGGTGCGTGGTAATTGGGTGCTTGTTTTTTGACACCCCCCCCCACAGTGAGCCGTAGGACCCATGTCTCTCTGGGTGTGACTGCTGCTAGCTAACATCGTGGCGGTCCCTGACAGAGGACATTACTGTCACCTGTGGTCACCAGGCGTGATAGAGACACCCGTCATGCCAGCCCTGAGGCTAAGGCTGGTATTCACGTGATTCATGGGAAAGACCTGGAGTGCTGACTCGGCACAGATGGGATGTGGATCAGCACGGAGGTCAGAAGGGATGTGGATCAGCACAGAGGTCAGAAGGGATGTGGATCAGTACAGAGGTCAGAAGGGATGTGGATCAGCACAGAGGTCAGAAGGGATGTGGATCAGCACGGAGGTCAGAAGGGATGTGGATCAGCACAGAGGTCAGATGGGATGTGGATCAGCACAAATGTCAGAAGGGATGTGGATCAGCACAAAGGTCAGAAGGGACGTGGATCAGTACAGAGGTCAGAAGGGATGTGGATCAGCACAGATAATCACCACCAATCACAAGTTTTTACACACCACAGGTTTTTAACCACTTTTCCATTTATTTCATACACTTTAGATTTTTAATTCTCGTTAAGCATTGGAAAGTTGAGTGAACAACTAAAATTAGCCAAATAAAACAAGTTTTCTTTACAACGTGGAAAGAGTATGTAACAGTGCATGTCTGACATCCTATTCACTGGTTGTGTGGTGATGACAGTCAAACTCTAGGCTCTCCTTTAACTTTAAATGCACTAGTTACCTGTTTCATCCCGTGAAACAGAGCAGTATTTAATGTCCCTTGTAGAAAGAACTGCCTCGAATGCTCTGCTGTTATAACTATTATAATCAGCTGTTATTACTTTGATGAATAGAAGATATGACATTTTCTTGCTAATAAAGATACTCAAGGGGTGAACATACTGTAAATTTATTTGTTAGCAAATAATATTGAGTGTATTTTCAGTAAATGTTAAGTGAGTAACATGCAAATGGAAAAAATGTTTGACTTGTAGGGCAAATTAGCACAGATGTTGATCAATGCAGACATGGATCAGAAGAGATGTGGATCGGCACAGACCTGGATCAGGAGAGATGTGGATCAGCACAGACATGGATCAGGATAGATGTGGATCAGGATAGATGTGGATCGGCACAGACATGGATCAGGAGAGATGTGGATCAGCACAGACATGGATCAGGATAGATGTGGATCAGGATAGATGTGGATCGGCACAGACATGGATCAGGAGAGATGTGGATCAGCACAGACATGGGTCCGCACGAAAATGCTCAGCTGGCCTCTTAATTTACCGATGACTTCCCACTGATATTGAGGTTCCAGAGGGAACAAAATTTCATGCGTTTGTGTCCATATGGGTAGATGTGCAACACGCTCACCCTGGACAGAAGCACAGCATCCCCCCACCCCCCCACCCCCATGGCAGCACGTGTCAGAGATCTTGTACAGGAGACCTACAGATGATAGATCAATATATCCAAACCACAAAGCATCCCTTAACCGGGCGTCTGTTAATCTGCCTCGCTGTGTAAACAGAGCGGGACCCTGGTGTGCGTTACTGCGTAAGCCACTGAGGCGGATTATCCGTGTGTCGCTGGGACCCCCCTTGGTGTCCTTCAGAAATTCAGATCAATGGGGGGTGTCCTTGGCAACACTGACCATGCCCCATCCACAAATCAGCAAGACAGACCCCCATGTCAGTGAATCAGGGCCTGCATAGGAGATCCTGTCATCTCTGCCCTCTTGTACCGGCAGGCAGGAGGTAGATCAGCCTCTCAATAGCATATCAGCCCCATAAAGATCTTTTGGGTGTCCCCTCCAGGTCATGTGGTTTTTAAAGTCACAGACATAATTTTCGCAGGCTTCCATCCCTAAGTAAGAGTTTCCCAGCTTTTATAATAGAATTCTTCTGCTTCCCAGTGCTTTAATCAGGCTATAGTGTCAGTCTGGCTGCTAATGTTATGCTAATATGTTCTCTAATGTCTTCATCTCTCTAAGCTAATGTTATGCTAATATGTTAGCTAATGTCTTCATCTCCGTAACCTAATGTTATGGTAATATGCTAGCTAATGTTTTAATCTCTATAAGCTAATGTTATGCTAATATGCTAGGTAATGTCTTCATCTCTGTAAGCTTCTTTAAGGATGTTCTACAGCTTTGGTCGCGTGCATCATGCAGGAGAAACGGGTTTGATACTGAACGAAACGTCTGTGTTTGACGGACACTGTGTTAAGTGACTCTCCCCTTGTGCCCGTCGCTATGTGTCGGCTCCTCTGCTTCCCTGGATGTGGCCTGCAGGCCCAGATCCTGCGATGAGGTCAGACAGCCCGTCCAGCTCGCACGTCTGAGATTTGCACAGAACGATGTCATCTGTTGGGAAGCTCGTCTCAAATTACATGGCCAGCAAAGAGACCCCCCCGGAGGAGGCTGGGCCGCCGGCGCTGTGCCGCAGGAGCTAATGAGGCTGGCGGGAAAGGGGCGGGGCCTAGGCTGGCTTTATAGCCCCTCTCGCACACATGCTTCCTCCTCGCTGCCTGTCACTGTGCTAATTACGGCCTTTTCAGCCTTTGTGGTACCACGTCCTGAATGCAATGGAGACAGAGGGTCTTTCAGTGGGGGCACGTGTGCTGCACAAAGTGCCCCCCCCCCCCAAGCCTTACCGAAGAGCTGAGGGCAAACAAAGCCAATGTGCTACAATTACAGCCCCATCACCTTGGGTGTAGCAGAGGGGCTGCCCTGCTCCATTACAGCTCAGGATTACAGTAAGATGTGTCGCTTGGGGGGGGGGGGGGGGGGGGTCTGGCATGTTCCTCTTGGATGGGTTCAGCCCCACCGTTCATCTCCCCTCCCCTGTGCAAATATGGTGAGGGCAGCAGAAACGCTCTTGACTGGTCACTGTTTTGTGACAGGAGCTCAAAGTGGTCTGAGTGTGTGATTCATACCTGAGACAGCGCCCCTGCTGGCTGGGGCTTGAAACACACTGAGCAGGGCAGGTAACATGGCACGCAAACGGTTCTGTTTGGTGGGTCTGAATATTCTAGGATCCTGCTGAGAGGCAGAGTTAAAGACCAGGAGCATGCAGCAGTTACACTGAAGGAGACCATTCACATCCAGCCAGTAGGTTCAAGCTGATTAGAGGAGACAACCTAATTACCGGGAGCCTCAGTAATTAACCAGAGAAGGGGTGGACTTAAGGTATTCACCAGTGTATCACCCAAAGGCTTAAGCCCTCAGGTCAGGCCGCTCACCATCACATGGGGTCCAGTTGCACCTTTTGCTGCACCTCAGTGGTCATGTTACCATCACGGGCATGTGACCCAACGCGGCGTCATTGCTTCTCATTAACACCAATGACTTGGCTGCCACCTGCTCCTCAACCGGACAGCTTATTAATCGCATGTCTTTCATTTTCTGATAAGGTTATCCTGTAAGCCTGAGGTGGAGTGATGAATGAATGTTACATTCATATAGTGCTTTTCAAGATGCCCAAAGCACTTTACAGAGCCAATGGAAGCCACTTGAACCACCAGCACAGCGTGGCCCCCACCGGAGACGCGACGGCAGTCATTCTGCACCACTACGCTCAGGTGTGAAGGGGCAGGAGAGAATTCACAAGTGAGATATAATGGAAGATTAGGCGGCCAGATTTGATAGGACCACAGTGGACAATTTTAGACATCGGGGTACCACCCCCTATTCTTTTGAAAAATCTTATAAGGGATCTATTATGACCTCAGAGAGTCAGGACTTCAGTTTTACGTGTCATCCAAAGGACGGCACCATTTTTTACAGCACAGTGTCCCCATCACTGCACTGGGACATTGGGATCCACACAGACCACTGGATCAGCTAACCTGTTGGCCACAGTGTCTCTGTCATTTCACTGGAGCGTTGGGATCCACACAGACCACTGGATCGGCTAACCTGTTGGCCACACCAACACCTCTTCCAGTAGTAGCCCAACAAATTCCCTGAGTCCTGGCCAGGCCCAGGCCTGCATTAGCTTCAGATGGATTACCTAGTCTGAGGTGACATGGCTGCATACTCAGCATCCCATTGAGACATAATGAGCATTCTGTGTTTCCCCAGAAATTAATCTCAATCAGCCTGTTTTATATCATAAATCCCCAATATCTGGCAGATGCACAGGGTTGTGTGCAGTGGTTGCATATTGACACTGGCTGTGTTTGGTTTCTCCATCCAGGCACAAGGAGCCCCAGGTGAGACTCCCCATGACCTGAAGACAGCTATGCTGGACTCCTGGTGACTGAGAATCTGGATACGAACACGGAAGTGTGGGATCAAATCTCCCTCTGCCCCTAATCCAAATGCCGGTAAACATCCTGTCCTATAGATGGGCGTGGCACCTTCTCCCCACCACCCCCACTGACCCCCTGTACAGTCGCTACCTCACTGCCGGTTGTTCGGGTCCCTGATCCATTATGGTAGAGGGACCTCAGAGTGTAGCTCATAAACCAGCCCCTTCCTGAGGAGGCACCTTTCACTCCAATGATGACTTTTATGCGTTCGATGATGGACCCACCACTACCCCACATTTTTCAGAAAGCAGTCCCTGGAGCTACTGGGGGTTAAGGACCTTGCTCAAGGGTCCAAAGGTGAAATCACTCTGCAGACCCTGAGATTTGAGCCAGCGACCTTCCGATCGCAAGCACCTCTAACTTTACTGACCCACAGGAGTGCGATCCCGTGAGTGAGTGACACGTCCCTGGGTTTCGGGTGACATTCTCCCGCTGATCTGGGGCTGCCTCTGGCTCAGAGGGCCTTGCTGAATCTGCGATGAGCACTTAGGCCTCAGTGGTCCCTTATGAATATCACACACAGGACGTTCCCTCTCCCCTAACGTGCTCTAAATGGCCGTCGTCTTTATGCAGCGCCTTCTGCAGCCCTTCCTGCCTGCAGATAAGATGTGCTGTCAGCGATCCCAAGCACAGGCCCGGGGGCAGCACTGTGACAGGCGGATGCCTTTGGCCGGGCCCAGTAATTACGGCACTGGGGGCAAGTACCTGTCATGAATATGAAACGTTTGCTGGTTCCTTTCAAGGCGAAAGGAGCTGTGTTTCTCTCGGAGGGACACAATGGCCGAAGGTGTTGCCTCATATCCAGCAGCTTAAAGACCCCGGAAAAGGCCGAATGGGCCAATGTTTACTGTAAACTTGGGGACACTCGGCTATGCGTGGAGGGGGCTTTACTGGGCCCACTTTGGCCCCTGAGTTTAGCACCCAGCAGACCAGGCAAAGGCCTTTGCTGATGATATTTACCTTGCCCTCTCATTGCACGCAGAGTTAAGCTGAGTGAAGGGGAGCCGCAGAGAGGTACCTTGGGGTCTGTGATGTGCACAGCGTCCTCTGAAGCAGCTCATCTGCATATGAGTGTGGCCCCCCCGCAGGGAGGAGTCCACAGAGCTAAAGCAGCTTTATTATCAGAGAGCAGCGGCTTTTGGTCAGCTTTGGCCAGATGTGGTCTTTGTCGGGGTGGTGTGCGCATCGCGCTTCAAGCCCCACTGCGTCTGCACCTTTTGTCCTGACTGCATAAGCACAGTGCTGGGGGGGGGGGGGAGTTGTCATGGGGGATGTGGGGGGGGAGGTCACTGTAATTACTGCTCACCTTCAGCAAGGGGTTAGTGGCCAGAGATTGGGGGTCTTTATTTTAGCCCTCCGAGTCTTTGTGTGGTGTTAATACCCCCCCTGTGCTGTCTGCAGACCCTCGGTCACTCAAGGCTGAGCCAGGGCAGCAAACTAACATGAGGTACAGCCCAGACAGGACGGTACACCACTGTCCTGCCAGCTCATTTTCTTTACAATTTCTTAAACCACACTCTCCATGACCCACTGAAAATTATCTCATGACCCACCAGTTAAAGGGGACGTGACCACCAGGGGTGCCCCCCCCACTAAATACATGGCAGTCCCTGTTGCTACCGCTCACCAAAAAATAAAAATGCAATATTGATCAATCCAACTCGATCGTGAGAAAAATAATGGAAAAATGGTTGGTAAAATTTAACCCCATTGCCACCCCAGTAATATGATTGGGTCTAGACTGACCACCCCACTGGTGCAACGTCTAGCTATGCCCCTGGTGGCTGTGCTGAGGCATGACAGAGAAGCCCAGTTTTCCAGAAAGTTCCTTTAATAGGACTGTGCTTCATGTTTTCAGTGGATAATGGATAGAGCGCCTGGACTGGAGCCCAAAGCCCCCCTCTCTGTTTCTCCATGGTGGGGGGGGGGGGGGGGTGGGGGTGGGGGGGGCTTCCTGACAGCAGCATTGCTGGCACTCACAGTGATGCGTATGAGTGTGTAGTTCATGTGTGAGGATGCAGATTGTTATCAGAGCTACATATCTGGATTACATAAGAGTTACAGGGAGGCCTGCAGAATGTCATCAGAGAGATACATCTGGATTACGTGAGAGTTACAGGCCTGTCAGCACTGGGATTTTAATGAGTGACATTCTGATTACAGATATAGTGTCCTGACTCCCTGAGCAAAGTGTTATTATAGATTTATAATTACAGAAAGTGGGCTACATATTGCTGTTGAAATCTAAGACGCTGTACAGTATATAAAAGGTTATAAAAAGGTTAATACTAAACGAACGATTCAGTGCAGTAAGGACAACATAAGGACATGCGTCAGTGCCATCTAGTGGCGAATATGACAACTGCGGCAATCGGAAATCTCATTACGTAACCGGTCTACCTATGCTGGCTTCTCTACGTGTCTTTCAGTTACAGGTGAGTGTAGGGGTTTGTCTCCAAAATTTGCCCCTCCTCCGAAATCGCAGTGTTGTGATGCCTCATCTGTACACCTTTCTGGTTGACATGCCGATGCCACGTTAGCACGGCATAAACACAGGGACATTAACCCGTGGGACATTAACCCGTGCATGACTCTGAATTCAGCAGGTTCCTCATGTGTAAACTGGTCACATATCTGAAGGCGAAGCCAAACCTTCAGAACTGAAATCGTCCATGCTGAGAGTGAACCGCTCTGCTGAGAATGACGTAAACAACGTACGGCGTAAACAACGCAGCACCCTGCCTGGCCGCTCTGTAAGATCTCACCACAAGAGGGCGCGATGTTCACTGATATTAGGGAGAAAATAAAATAAAGAACGCCAGACACCTGAGCAGAATATACAGCTGGATACATTAAATAAAGAAGAAATGACCATTAGCAGAATATTTTTCTTGATACATCTATCTATTGAGCCTTTTGAAGTTAAGATAATATATTTGAGGCCCGAGGATGCTGACGCCTAGAGATCAACCAACAGAGCTAACAGATTTGCGCAGGCTTGGTGTGAAGCTGGCTCTGGTCATGGGAAGTACGTCGAATTATCCTGAGATTGGATTTTAAAAGAAGTTGGGAGCAATATGAAGAGGAGGTTGGATAGGTGCTGCTCGCAGGAGTAAACCTTGTGATTCTGTGTAATGTGGGAATCTACTGAGGAAGCCCGTGTAGATGCTTCAAACTAGGACTGTGAGAGAGGAGTAGTGGTCACCTTCAGTGTCGGATTAGCGACTTCAGGGGACCCTAGGCTACACTTTCCGTGGGGCCCTCCTCTGACCCCCTCCCCAAAACGATAAAACAATGAACTATAAAACTATTAAATATTAGTAGCTATATTAAATACTAGTAACTTTAAAATTATTTTCGCAAAGCTGAAGAGAAAGTGGGGCTGTATCAAACAGGAGCAATTATATGGGCAAGCTTACACCGCAGGATCAGTCACAGTCAGTAACCAGAGAGTAACAGAGACCTGACTGAATAAAGGCATCTCCACAGTGGTAACCTTAAATCATTACACTCCGATCCAGTGCGTGTCCACTGCATCCACAATGTGTGCCAAAGACACATTTACCATAGACAGTATAAATCACAGACAACTGTACAGTGAGCGGCAAATTCCAAAAGAATGTAAAACAACTTCTTACTGTTAGAATGGTTTCCTCCATGTTTTCCTGCCATAAAACTCATTAATGAGACTTAAAGTCCATTTTGCATAGGAAACAGACCTCGCATAGGCACACAAGGGAAGATAAAATAGTATAAAAAGGGCAGCAAAGAAGAGATACGTTTAGAACTGGTTGCCCTATTCAGTTTTAACTAATCATTAACTCACAAACAAATAAATGACACATGAAGGATCAGGTTTCCTGAAAAACAGTGATTAAAAAACTAGAATACCAGTAGGGGCCCCTTGATGACTCTGGGCCCCTAGGCTGCAGCCTGTTCATTCATCCGTCCCTGGTCACATTCAGCCTCTAGCTATGAGGCGAGACTTTGAGAAGATCAAAGAGCCAGAAAATTCAGCTCTGAATTTGGTCAAACTTCCCTGCCTGGTTATGGCACTACAGTCTACTGCTCTTGACATTGGTTTGCTGCTCAACCGAGTCCAACCCAGCTGTCTGACCTGTGTTTCCCAGTTACTGACTGCAGCTCAGTCATGACTGATGGCTTGGAGACCAGCCTGGCCACTGAGTGATAGACTGACGGGCAGAAAATCTGGCAGCTTGGAGTGTGTTCAGGTACCATGGCTGGTGTCCCTTGTCCAGTGGTTGTGATACCTGTGGTCTGATTGACACCTGTGGTGAACTGGACTGCTCTTTATAAAATGACCAGGGCCGAGTTGTATTTCTAGAGGAGGCTCCGTTATTTGAGAATCTGCAGCACCATGTTGCAGATGTTCTGTGAGTCTGTGGTAGCCAAGTTATATAGAGCCTGATCCATCCGCCCCATTTTTGATAAGCAGCATTCCTAATTAGGGTTAAATACCGTGACGTTTGAATTAATCAAACTGTGTCGACCATCACAAACTACTCATAGCATGTACTTGGTGCAAGAAGGATTCCATACATAGGCGCGCGCATCCCCGTGGCTGTACACACACGCGCATCCTCGTGGCTGTACACACACGCGCGCATCCCCGTGGCTGTATACACACGCGCATCCCCGTGGCTGTACACACGCGCGCGCATCCCCGTGGCTGTACACACACGCGCGCATCCCCGTGGCTGTACACACACGCGCGCATCCCCGTGAAGGTACACACATTCCCAATCTCTCCTTTTATCTCCTTTGTAAGTAGACTGGAATAAAGTGCACACATTCCTAACAACTTGTGTATTTCATACAGTTACTATATTTGTTCATTATTTGTACTTAAGTAGTAACCGAGTAAATAAATTACGTGTGCCCCCTCAATTAATGAATGTTAATGAATGTTTGAAATCTGTTTACTTTTCTCAGTGATTGTGAGTAATAGTGTGGAAGAAAAACAGAAAGCAGAATATTGGTTAACGCAACTGAATGCAGATGAAAAGTATCTGAGCCATAAATCGTTCTGATTAGAGTTGTTTTTTACTTGCACACACGTTAATGCAGTGGAATGTTCATTCCAGCCCTACCCTAATCAGGATCATATGGGCCTTAATAAGCTAATAATGAATGAGACAGGTTGAAAGCAAGCAGTGTGGGTTGGAATGAAAACATTCTGGCGGGGGGAGGCACCAAGAACAGCTTTGAGAACCACTGCACTAGGGAGCGCTGAAATGTATTCAGCTGCAAAGATGGTATTGATGCACGAAAATGAAACCCCACCTTCTCTTAGCTAACCGTTCGGACCTTGACATGATAAGACAGAACTAATCAGCCGCAAAGCTGAAAGGAGTCGCAAAGTCTCGAGATAGAACGCCCTGAGAAGCTTAGACAAAACTCAAGATCTCAGATCTCGAGGTTATGCAGCTGTCCGGTACCTATGAGTGTGTTTGTTACACGGTGCTCCTTCTTCTCATGTGAAATGACGACCAAACTAAGCATTTGCAGAGTGAGTTCTGTCATTTATACCTCGTTCCTGATTTGAGAAATAGACTTTCTTTCAACTAACCCATGTTACAATCATCCCCGGTCTCCCCTACCGTGATATAATGGCTTATTACGGTTAAGCTCCTAAATGTACGTGGACGGAGAAACAAATTAATGGGAGGAGAAAAAAATAGCGAGTCCTTTAGCGAGATCTTGCAAAACTTTTACGTTATTATCAATTACTGCAATTTGCCTGTTCAAAGTACAAAACAGAGTTATTGGACTAATACGTATAACACTAAATGACGTACCTGTATGGTTTAGTTTTATATTTATACTTTTATACTGTTATTAAAAGTTGTTTTTCTCCTCCCATTATTATAATTTTTCCTACTGAGCCCCTAAAGGCACATGGGTGGGAAATATCATTATTATTGACAGTTTTGCGTTGGCTTACAAAACTTCAGCATTCCCTCGCAACTGTTTAGCCTTTCCACAGATTTGTTTTTGTGTTCCCTCGGAAAACTTTATAAATGCCTATATCTGCCATACACTCCACTCACTCAATGCTGCGAAACGCCTTCCGACAGATTCAACGGTAACGGATCACCTTATTCAATTTTACTATAAACTAAAACACACATATATACAGGATCGGGGGGGGGACCTCAGCTTGGACCCCCAATATTTAGATTAATTTGGTCAGTGCCCCCGTGACAACTTGCATGCCCCCCTCTGTGGCTGTGCTCCCCTCCTCTGCCAAATACGTATGGTATATGGATCTGAAATAAATACGTTATTATTATTATTTACATGTAAGTATATGAGCTAAAAATCTGTGCGCTGGGAACAGGCGAACCACAAACGTGAGCACGTTTTCCTCACGGACTCTTAACGCGGGTGCACTGGGTGGTCGAGTCGCTTCATTTGGTGAAACGCGAAGTTGACAGGAAAAAAACGATCAAGCTTGTGGAAGCAAGATAGTCTAAGCAAGAAATCAGAGTGAATTACATGTTTGTAACATTTCTAATACATCGACATTACAATGCTGCTCAGACAGTTTATACTGGATTTCATAGGTATAGGCAGTTAGAAATAGTGTCAGGGTCAGTGCCGTCTCTTCCCCATTTGGCCAGTAGGTGTCACTGGCCATCCCAATTTTCTTCTCCTTGTCTTTTAGCCCTAGTGTGTGTTTTTCTGCTTCCACCACTGCAGCACAGTTTTAAGTGTTCAATGTTTTGCTATGAAACCATAAACTCTAAGGTTATGGTTTAAGGCTCACTAGAAGTCAACCTCATCTCTTTATTTCTATGTATTGTGTTTTGTTCCCCAGTGCTTGTTATTTCCTAGCTTAGTATTCTTGTCCATGGTTTGCCCTGCATGTGTTCTGTTCCAGTTCTGTTTTTATTGTCTTTGCGTTGTATCCCTTGTGTATTGTTATGTTTCCTAGTTTTGGTGTCCGTTTAGCTTTCCAAGTTAAATGCCCGTTATTGTTAATTAACTCCACCTGTCGCTTTTTTGGTTGTATTCATCATGTTCCACTCCTGCTCCCTCGTTAGCTTAGTTGTAGTCATTGTGTCGATGTTACTGTGTGTTTTTTTTGTGCTTATGTTACTCTACCTGTTTCCTAATTGTGTTCCCTTTGTCTGTTTAGTTGATTTATGGTCATTATTTCATGGTTTTAGTTTAGTCTATTTGGTTTCCCATTTGTTTGTGGTCCCTTTATTATGTAGTTTTCCCCAGTGAGTTCAGTTCTGTCGTCCCATAAACCCCTGTTGTGTTAGAGCTGCTCATTGGATCGTCACTCTTTTCCCGCCCATGTTAAGTCACGCTGTAACAGTTATTGCCCATCTTTGCATTCAGGCAGCTGCTTGTATAGGCCCCCCCTGTCTTTGGTCCTAAGATTCTAAGTAGTGGCTTGTGATCTGTAAAAAGAAGGAACTTTCCTCTCGTACAGGTATTCATGGAATTTCATTACACCAAATACTAAACCTGGTGCTTCCTCCTTGATTTGTGTTTTGTTCCATTTTGGTCAACATTCTGGATGCAAATGTTATGAGTCTCTTGCATCTTTCATTTCGTGAGAAATTGCAGCTCCGGCTCCTACCAGAGAAGCATCACGCACCAGCATGAGGGGAAGTTCAGGGTTGTAGCGAATCAGCAGTTGACTGGGCTGTAATGACCTTTTTGCCTCATAAAATGACTTTTGGCATTTCCGATGTGCCTTAAAGAAAAGCTCTAAACCACGGGTGTCAAACTCCAGTCATGGGGGGCCAGATCCCTGCTCATTTTTGGGTTTCCCCTTATTTAACACACCTGATTCAACTCCTTGTGCTAATTACCACACAGCTCCTGAGATGAATCATTTATGGTGGAACAGGGAAAGAACTAAGCTACACTGGGCTCCCCCACCCCCAGGATTGGAGCTTGACACCTCTGCTCTAAACCCTACTTAACTTGTCGATAGGCCTGCGACAAATCTAGCTTAGGGAACTGTTGCCCTCCTGACAGCTTTGGAAATAAATCATGGATACAGGACAACAGTTATTGCTACTTCCAGCCAGGGATATAACCCTTCCCAGACTGAACGGTAGCAGCGATTGCTTTTTCACGATCACTGCTCCTGTCTTTTCTCCTTGCCAATTTGCTACTGCACACCTCAATGTTCCAGACCAGCAAACTGCTGAAACTTCTGCTTTTATAGAGGTGGTCATACTTGCTGATGAGCCATTAATCAAATGCATTTCATTAGCAGGACCTGGCTGTTACTTACCCTCTGAATTCTCAGAAAGGTGTACTTAGTTTTTCACACACTGCTTCTGCATCTTGGCTTAGATTTTCTCTAATAAATAATTACACTCTGTAATATTTAATGTACTGTTTTTGCTCTGGCATTGTAGTCACCTAATATTAGGACCTACAAAGGACCAGATTATGTTCTATGGTGTCCTGATACATAAAACCTTAGAATCCTTTTCACACGACTGTATCTATAAAGGCAGAGAATCTGATAATTCTGCAGTTGTCTCTTAATCTTTTTTCAAGAGCTGTTTGTACAGGACCTAAGTGACTTTACTGATGAAAACACTGACCAGATGAACCTGGTTGTAACTGAACTGTTCGTATTGGACTCAAATAACAGAGTGTTCTAATAAACTGTCCTTATGGTTCGAATTACGGGGGAGGTAAGGGGAGCTTGGCCCCCCGAAACGGACATGAGCTCCCTTGAAAGCCTCCCCCGTTTAGGGGGAGCTCTAAAAGATTGTCCACTTTTGTGTTATTAGTTATAAACATTTAAATAACAGCATAAATATATCAATGTCGTGTGTTTATTCGCTCATTGCATTACATTTTCCAAACGTCTGTCTCTACTAATTAACACAATTCTGTGTCTATTGTGCCCGTATTAAATTTTACTGATGGCATTAACTGCATACAGCAGTAACATTAGAATGCTTTACGCAGTAACCCTGTTATTGACAAGTGCACTTAAATGTTTGCACATTCATGTAACTTGGGAAGTTGTGGTGCACACTGGGAAATGGGGCTCCCCTGAAAGCCGCCGTTTGACTGACTGTACTGTGTTTACGTAAGTGTGAATGGTGCGAGGGTTAAAATGGAAGTTAACACTGCGCCTGCTGTTATTGTCATATCAGAGCGTTTGTATCAGCGAAGGTTTAGATCCGTAAAGTCAAAGCCACCCAGCTGTGTGTTGAAAACGTACAGTAAGCGAGTGTTGCGGCCGAAAGGGAAATTCCTAACACAAGTGAAACACAAAAGTAGCATAAAAACTGTAGGGTTACTGGCGGTGAAGGGAAATGGTCCTTCTTTAATGGGAAGGGATTGGATCCACCAGTTAATGCTGGATTAGCCCGGAGTTTATATATTGGCTCTGGAAGAGTGGATGATGTTTGTGGTAGATACTCCAGCGTTTTCAAGCTTGTACTGGGGACTTTGAATGGTATCAGAGCCACATTCAGTGTAGCAGCAAGAGAGGCATGCAGCTGAGAAAGAGCTCAAATGGGGTCATTTCACCTGTAAGGTACGGCGAGGGGGCTGCTCCTGCAGTGTGCATTCTAATAAAACATGATGGTGTGAGGATACGAGGTGATTTCAAGGCTTCCTTAAAAGGCCATTTCCAAGCAATTTTAAGTCCGTCCTTCTACAGCGAGAAAGATGGTTCACAAGTGGAAAACATTCAAGAGAGCTGCCAGTCTTCCCAGGAGTGGACGTCCCAGCAATTGAACCATAAGATCAGACAATGCTCAGAGGACCTGCAAAAGACACAGGAGCTACATCTGACTCTACAGGCCTCAGTTAGCATGTTAAAGTTAATGACGGTACAATTAGAAAATGACTGAACATGTATGGCTTGTTTGGAAGGGCTGCCAAGAGAAAGCATATCTTCTCCAAAAAGAGCATGGCAGTAGGTCTGCAAAGTTGTGTCTGACCAAAGCACAAGACTTCTGGAACAAAGTCCTTTGTACAGATGAGACGAAAGTGGAGATGTTTGGCCATGATGCACAGTGTCATGTTTGGTGGAAATCAGCACAAACGCCTCATACCAACTGTCAAGCATGGTGGTGGAAGGGTGGTGATTTGGCCTCGTTTTCCAGCCACAGGACCTGGGCTCCTTGCGCTAATTGTGTCAACCATGACTTCCTCTGTATACCAAAATATTGTAGAGTCAAATGTGAGGCCATCTGTCCGACAGCTAAAGCTTGGCTGAAATTGGGTCATGCAAGAGGACAATGATCCCAAGCACACCAGCAACTCTACAACAGAATGGCTGAAACAAAGAAAATCTATGTAATGCAATGGCCCAGCCAAAGTCCTGATCTCAGCCCCAACTGAGATGCTGTAGTGGAACCTTAAGAGAGCTGTGCATAAACGAATGCCTGCAAACCTCAATGAACTGAAGGAACTTTATAAAGCAAAGTAGGCCAAAGTTCCTCCACAATGACGTGAGAGACTGATAATCATACAGAAAACAGTTATTTCAACTTAATGCTGCATGCTAAAGGTGGTTCTAGAAGCTATTGAATCATTGGCTATACTTAGTTTTTCCACACATTCTCCAGTTTGGCTTCATTTTTGCTAAATGAGTAACGACACGGAGGAATCTGTTGTCTGCTGTTCTACACCTGAGGTTAGATTTAAATAATTTTACAACCTGCTAAGCACCACATGATTTTTCATTATGTTCTGATACGTAAAACAATAGAAATGAAAGGGGATATACTTTGTTTTTCACATGACTGTATGTGTTTGAGGAACATGAACATTTTTGTTTTATTTCTTAAACCGCAGAGAACATTTCCTCTGAATTCCAAACAAAAATAATGCACTTAGAGCATTTAATTGCAGAGAATGACAACAGGTCAAAACAACAAAAAGACCTTGAATAATGCATAGAAATCAAGATCATATTGGATGTTAGCAGAATACTAATATTTGAACATTCAAAAATCATTATTTGGTGGAATAACCCTGACATTGCACAGTGTCCATGCCTCTTGGCATGTTCTCTACCAGTTTTTCACGTTGCTCTTGGGTGACTTTATGCCAGTCCTGGTGCGAAAGGTCAGTGAGCTCAGCCTTTTTTGATGCCATGTAACCATCCATCTTCCACATATATATATATATATATATATATATATATATATATATATATATATATATATATATATATATATACACTTCCATATATATGTGTGTGTGTGTATATATATGTATGTATATATACAGTATATATATATATACACACACACACACAGTGTAAACTGCATATAGTAATCACGGTTATAGTGATCAGCTGCTTATATGGATCAAAAAGCTTGGGACAGAATCATTCCCGTACAAATACTGTTCAAATAATTCACATATGGTAATCAAGTAGTCCACTTACAATGTTCATTCTGGATCGTTTTGAACATGACAACATATGGAAAAAATATCTGCGGTAGGCCTATATACATGTATATATATTTTTTATTATTATTATTTTGATTGTCCTACTTTGCCTTGTGGTAACCCATCTGCTTCTGGCTAACTGCCTGAGTGTAATGCAGGGAAAATATGACAGGGAAAAAGAATGTCATCTCAAATGACTCGACGACAAATATCGACTCATCACAACAGATGATAAACCGCCAAAAACTAGCCACCCAGATGCAGCAGCGAAACCACAATAAGCAATTTGAGACAATGTAACGTTGTGAAAATATAAATAACCTTGAACTGAACTCAATATGTATGTACAGTGTTGTACTGTATTGCAACATATTTAAATTATACAGTTTAGTAGTTTAATTTACACAGTACTGTAATGTGAAAAGCGTTTGAAACAGCTGTACTGTATTTTGAAATCGTCAATAAAATTAAGTAAATACAGGGGCGCTTTCTGTTTTATTACCAACATTTGTTTTATAAAACATTTGTGTAATAAATATACAAAAGTCAATTGGATGCTAATCTGCCTGAGACATAAAGAAGAAAAAAAATATAGGTTTTAATGATCATCCTTATAGTGATCAATTTCACCCAGATAGACATGATCACTATTAGCAGTTTCCTCTGTATTAGACTGGTGCCCCAAAGCACTATAATAATATTACTTTCATATATGAACCAGTTCTGCAGCTGAAATTTCTAAATAACAGTATGTATACACCATTCCCCAAACCCTTCCTCTGGCTGGGCTTCATGACCTTATCGCTGCCTTTATAAGCCGCAGCGGTCAATACTGCATCTCCTGCAGCTCGGCCATGAGAAGAATGAACACAGTAAGGAGTTCCTGCTGCGTGCCTTTCACACAAGGGTGTAGGTTTGGGTATGGACGATAAGGACGTGCCCCTACCAATTGTGGGAGTACCGTGTGTGTTTAAGAGGGTGGGGGGGGATTGGGACTGATTTGGTCCCTAGCAACGTTGAAACCCTTGCTTTCACATAACTGCCCCAATCTCCACCTCATGCGCAGCCGTGTCCTCAGATGCCAAGCCCAATTCTCTTTCTTCTCCAGACTTACCGCACACCGTACAAGGCTAAAACGGCCTGACAAAGAGCACCACACCTCAAACGATGCCATGCCACTCTCGGCTATTTTAGGATGGGTGATCTATTTGCTGCCAGACCAACCAAACTGCTTTAATTAAACCCATCCAAGGTCACCTGTGGGGGCATGAAATTTGGAATAATATGGCATTCTGGCAATGTCACTGTGTAAGCCCTCGGGAACGGGCAGCCTTGCCAAAGATTTCAGCCGTGCTGTCCTTTGCTCCGGGCCCCCGTTTCACACGGACGTCCCAGAAACACGCAGATGCTTTTCACAGAACCAAACCGTTATGTGGGAAAGTCTTGTGCAAACAATCAAATCAGTTAACAGATACGAAAAGTGGTTTAAATAATTCACTTGTCACCGATAAACACAACTACACACGTTTTCCATTTCTGCAACTTTGGCGATTTTCTGTGTTATGTCTCATAAAACATTCACGGCTTCACCGGTTTATATGAATAGCAACATAATGCACGGTTTGTCAACCTGAGAGGGACCCCGGGCGCCGTCGAACCCCGACAAGACCATGCGCCGCAGCCTGAGATCCAGTGTCGTTCTGCAGCTATACTGGGAGCCGGCCCTGGACGGCCGCCAGCCTCACAGCTGTTTGTCCTGACGTCTGCATCACTGTCACGGAGATATTTAAAAACATTTAATCTGCTCAGCATCTCCTGAACTGTAAACATGACATCAACAACAAATGAAATCGGCGTAAATATAAAACTCGGTATATCTGAGACAGCACAGAAAAATCAATAATGCTCTCGGTTGAAATTCCTTATTCAGAATGCCAGAATATGTATATTTTGGCGTATTTTAAGTATTATTTATCATCTAGCTATTTTGCCATATGAGAAATGCAGCTATAACAGTAGGGTAATGGAATTTGGAGTAATAGTTTTTTTCTAATCAGGAGGGAAGTAGCCAAACTCTCGTAAATAGGTGTCCCAGCTGGCCGGTATTTTAAACCCGCACATATGTGCGTCATTGTCCGTGGCCCGCAGTTACTGCTACTCCTCGTGTCTGAGAATGACAGCTGCTTAAACATTTCAAAGTTTCCAATATACAGAAGATATCTGACAATAACGGGAAATCTAGATTTGGTTTAAGATTACTAAATTTACTACGATCAAAAGATTGCGCAACAAATATGGGGAGGGAAAACGTCCTCCTCCTGAAGTCCGCTTAAAGGCATTTAAACAGGCTCTTAAGTGCTCACTACAATCATATGAGGAGACATAAGCGGAATGTTTTTGCTAAAAACCTGGAGACCTTTCAGGGATACTGGTTTCCTAAAAGATTCCCAGCATGTCTGGATGTAAGTGTTTAACATGTAGGGTAAATGAATTAAGTAACCATACACATTCTCATTTATCCATCCATTTTCCAGTGGTTCAGCACGGACAGTGTGAATGAAAAGAATGAAGTCTGCTTTCTAATTTATGTCCGCATCGAGTGTTTACTCAGATTTCCCAGCTTTCTCCCAGTGGTCAAGCGTGGGGTCCCGGGGTCTCGACTGATACCTTACACGTGATGAGGCTGACATGCAGGGTGCTGGGTACCTTGGTTGTTGTAGTCGGAGGTGATCTTAGCAGCCCTACCAGGGCGGAGAAGCAGACCGCTCCTGCCGGGGATTATGGTTATCATGCCGCACGAACCAGGTTCCTTTTGCTTTAAGGAAACCTTTGGAACTGTCTCCATATCGCGCCTTCGGCATAGTGCCGAGGTCGCCGATATCAGACTACAGTGCCCATGATGCTCAGCGTACCGCGGGCCGTCCCTCCGTTAACCATCCGCAGTCCCATTCACTCCGAGCCGCCGGGTCGGCACCACCGCAGCCTGTCGTTCGTCTGCGTGAGTATCTGGTGCTTCATTCAGGGATTTATTGAACAGCGGGTCGCTTGGTTTAGCGTGCAGCCCATCTATTTTCAAATGGGAAGCCCACATTCACTCGCTGCATGATTGTCGTCTCTTTATTCTTCATGAATCGCACGAGACTCCGGCCAAACCGGGACCGGTATGGCTGGTGGGGGAAGTCGCTGATTGTCCGCGACCCTCGTTGCTGATGTACTGCATGCATTTGGCATGAATCTTGGAGCGTGTCATATCAATGCCGGGGTGGGTGTTTGAAACCTCCCCCCCGTATGTGATATTAACGGGACTCTCCGCCGGCTGGGCAGCTTTGCACTGGGCTCTCGCCAGGCAGTTCATGCATAGAGGACGATGCACCACGGCGGTGTTTTCAATGCATGTGATATCGGTTTAAATCGTAAAAAAACTGTTTTTCTACACTAAAAAATAATTGCGTTGCGTTTTTGCTTCAGGGTCCGGCTCCGCCGTCGGGACGAGATCAAGCGGACGGACTGCGTTTTGGAGGACATGCGGTGACAAGTGACAAAGAGCCTCCAGAGCAAGGCTTTGTGTGTACACACATTGTGTGAATGCTCATGTAAGACTACCATTGCTGTGCGCGAGCAAAGGGGCATATCGGACATAAGAACGAAAAACATGACAGCATGATGCAGTATAAGATTGTTTATTATCATTTGGAAGAGGAAGGATAAGAGGAACCCACACAGGGCAGATGAAAGAGAGAGAGCGAGAGAGAGAGAGAGAGAGGAAAAGGGCTTCACTTCAAGCAGCAATGCAGATAAATCACGCTGGCTGAAGGGGCCCCTCAAGGCTTTCATGTTGCTTTCTGCGTTTTCTGGCCATCGGAGTGTGCCGCGGGTGCTAGCTCGTTAGCTACCTGCCGTGTCCGCGTCGGCTCGGTCCTCACACAGCTACGCGGTTAACCTTCAGCATGGTCTTGTCCGACAGCGACGGCTCGGGGAGTGATCTGTTTGAGTCCGGGCAGCAGCTGCAGCCGCAGGGCCAGCTCGCCGACCCAGCCTCTTACTTCAAATCCAAAAGTTTGCCGATCCTGCATGGTTCCTGTCCAGTGGAACTGGACTCCCTGGAGCCGAGACTGGTGAGTACGATGCAGGCATCCGTGAACCTGGAGCCGGGCTTGGCGCTCGACGATAGTTTGCGGAAAATCGACATGAGCCGCCCGGAGTCTTTGGCAAGGACGGACTTGTCCCCGTCCACGTCGAGCGTGGTGGGTCTGAGCAGCTCCATAAAGACCGAGGGCGCCACCACCAAGAGCAGAGCGCTGAGGTTCCCCCTGCGTGGACTGATGCGAATTCCCGCCAGGAAATACATGGGCATAATCCTAGCGGACTCGCGCTGCTTCCTGTTCTGCATGTGCTACCTGACGTTCATCCAGTCGCTGATGGTGTCGGGCTATCTAAGCAGCGTCATCACCACCATCGAGAAGCGCTACAGCCTGCGCAGCTCTGAGTCCGGCCTGCTGGTCAGCTGCTTCGACATCGGCAGCCTGCTGGTCGTCGTCTTCATCAGCTACTTTGGGGGCCGCGGGCAGCGGCCGCGCTGGCTCGCGGTGGGCGGGGTCTTCATCGCCGTTGGTGCCGGGCTCTTCTCGCTGCCCCACTTCATCTCTCCTCCGTACCAGATCCAGGAGGTGAACTCCTCCACGGCCAATGAGGGACTCTGTCTCAATGGCAACGGCAGCGGCCGGGACCTCCTCCGTGCGTCCTCATGCCCCCGGGACCAGGAAGGCAATGACCACTCGCTGTACGTGGCGCTCTTCATCTGCGCTCAGATACTGGTGGGCATGGGTTCCACGCCCATCTATACCCTGGGACCGACCTACCTGGACGACAACGTCAAGAAGGAGAATGCATCCCTTTATCTAGGTGAGCTGGCGCCGCCCTTGTGGCCGTCTGACCAAGTTCCTCTCAAAATTCACCCAAAACACAAAGTCAATATTGAGTATTGGGAATTTTAGGTGGCCTGTTCTCGATGCTGTGATCTTTCTTGGTGAGAGCGCTGTAGGCGTTGGTTGTTGACCTGTGTCTGTGACCTCTCTCAGAAGTCTGGAGTAGGTATGCACCATCTACCCATTGTCTGCTGAGAAGCTTTTAGATGGTGTATTCTAGATGCATCAGGACAGTGTTTCTTCACCCAGCAACCCTCAACCAGCCAATCAAGAATGCCGAGCACCTGGCACAGGTACACTGGGAGCTGGGAGGGAGCAAAAATGAAAACTCTGGGGATCCCTGAAGACTGGGCTGAGAAACACTGGTTTAGGCTTTCATCTGAAGAGTTGGGAATGTCTTTGCTAGTTTATAATGTAAAAAATAGCCTCTTTGCATAGTTGAGCGTTTACTGAGACAATGCAGGTTAAATATCTTTTACACGTCCTGGTGTAACTCAAACCAGCTGCTTTCTGATTCTTAACGGCTAATAGTCCTATATGTGAATCTGGGACACTGTATGCAGGGAAGGACTGTGTCTGTGATACATTGATGCTGTGAGTGAGGGACACTGGATGCAGGGAAGGACTGTGTCTGTGATACATTGATGCTGTGAGTGCGGGACACTGGATGCAGGAAAGGACCGGGTCTGTGATACATTTATTTTGTGAATCAA
This sequence comes from Brienomyrus brachyistius, assembly GCF_023856365.1. NCBI lineage: Eukaryota > Metazoa > Chordata > Actinopteri > Osteoglossiformes > Mormyridae > Brienomyrus > Brienomyrus brachyistius. The sequence goes on along the minus strand of NC_064547.1, from coordinate 20,046,322 downwards.
AGACACTGTGTTCAGGGACAGACCGTGTCTGTGATACGTTTATGCTGTGAGTGAGGGACACAGTATTCAGAGAAGGACCATGTCTGTGTTACGGTTACTCTGTGAGTCAAGGCCACTGTATGCAGGGAAGGACTGTGTCTGTGATACATTGATGCTGTGAGTGAGGGACACAATGACAGACCTTCGAGGACCCCAATTGGAAGGACACTGTTCTGTGACCATCACTGAACCCATGCGTCCGTGACAGCAGGCCGTGGGTCACTTCCTGCATGGTGTGCTTGGTTGCTTGTTTGTTTATTTATAGCTGTAGGCTGTATTTTCATGGTGACAGTGTGCTGTGTTGACCCCCCCCCCCAATCCAACACACACAAACATCCTAACAGACTCCTTCCCTGCTCAAACGAGTGCAGTATATTCAGTCAGGAAGGGTCCAGCACTCTGTGACGGTCTTGGTGGGGAAAGGATTTCAATGTCATAGTTTCATTTTGCCTTTCCTGCCCTCTTCTTCCCTCTCTTCTTCCCTGTGTTGTCCTGTCTTTATGCTATCCTGCCCTTTCCTATGCTTTCCTTTGCCAACCTGTCCTGTGCTGTGCTGTGCTGTGCTGCCCTGCGCTGTCCTGTCCTGCGCTGTCCTGTCCTGTGTTGTGCTGCCCTGTCCTGTGTTGTGCTGCCCTGCGCTGTCCTGTCCTGTGCTGTGCTGCCCTGCGCTGTCCTGTCCTGTGTACGGTACATTATTTGCTCTCACCTGCCCCCTGGCATCATGTCTAATCGATCACCTGTAATGATATTATCACAACGCCGGTTTCTTCTTGGTCAACTCGCTATTTTGTCGCACGTGGTATGATGTGCGCAGGTCGCTGTTCCTGTGATGACTACATCGTCACCTCTGCAGTATAAATGTCAGCTGAGGTTCAGGTCGCAGCCACACGGCTCTGTCCTGGAGTCAGTCTGACGAGAAACGTAGGTCTGGTTATGTGGTCAAAATCAGATGTATGCTGAAGCGAGAGCTTCTCAACGTGGTGGGCAGGAGGGCCGTACAGCTGCATCCTGACCTGCAGGGCTTGCGGTTATTACCGTGGAGATTTAGTTTGTTCTTCACTGACACAAACTGCTTCGGTTCAGCCTGGTCGGTCTGGAGCAATTAGGGTTTAAGAGCCTTACTCAAGGGTCCAAAAATGAGAGAATTCTGCCGAACCTCGAATTTGAACCTGCGACCTTCTGATTACAGACACAGAGATCTGACCTGCTAGGCCATTGAACGCGCTCATCTGTCAGCCTTTGCTTCATGGTATGAAGCTTTTGTGAGTGTGATAGTTGGAAGCTGAGGTGCTGATTTTTCCTTCATTCATTTTAGAAAAGAACTGCAGGTGGACTTCTGTGCGTGTGTGTATAAGTGTGTGTGTTCATGTTCCCGTGTTCCTGTGTGTTTCTATATGTCTCTGAATGTCGCTGTACGTGTGTCTGAGCATGTGCGTGTTCCCTTGTTCTCACTGTGAGGAATCCCCGAATCCCACATCTATTTTTACACGGTGCTCCTCACAGTCTCCCTGGGTAACGTGTTGCCGGGCTGCCGCCTGCCTTGGTATTTTCTGTGTTGTTTACTTATTTTCCTTGCCGGGCTTGTGAACTTTACCGGTGGCGCCCCCTGTTGTCGACGGCGCATGTAAAAATGTGCTGGGGGGCCGTCACTAAGCTACGCTCATCCCGCAGTGAGCGGTTAGCGCGCGAGGGACGCGGCAGCCACGGGATGCCGTGGTCGCTGGGATACGCAGCTCCTATCCCATAATGCTCGCACACTTCCTCCTTCCCTCTCCTCCAGTTCCCCGCGACTGGTCTTGCACCTGGGTTTTCTGCGTTTTCGTCTGGGGCCTCAGAGTCGCACGGCCGGCTGGTTCCGCCACACGGAAATGCTGAGGCGGATTTAAGGATCAGCGATTCCCGTTTGCGAAGGTTAGCCGAGTTGATGTGGCACTGCCGCAGTGTGCGAATAGCGGGGGCCCGGTTTGGGGGGTAGGGTCAACCAGTGAGAGGGACGGCCCGCACTGTAGGTGCGAGACTTTCTCAGAACAAAGCCTCCCCATGGCAGTCCGCTGCACACTCCCATTTGCGTGATCGTATGTGCACGCTTGCCGTGCTGCTCAGCCAGATGGCCCCAGTTAGAGCCACAGGCCCCTGTCCTCCATCCTGGATCATGGCAAATGCATCTGGGCTGGTGGTGTTAAGCGCCGCAGGACCGGACCTGACGGGCACGTACTAGACGACTGCCTGGGGTCTTTGGCCTTGTTTTGGACCCACTAATGAGTCTGCATCTGTACGCAGTGGTACAGCCCCTTCTCAGTTCAGTGGCTGGGTCCATCTCTGTTGTCCTGTCCTTCGCTTCCATGAGTGAAGTCCTCATTCCCAGGACCAGGAGGCGTATGTGAGTTCACCGAGGGGGTACCCACGCATGAGTGAAGGATGTACACCGACATATTCGAACATGCCCATGAAAATTATGTTGTTATCCGGCACGTGAGCCGATCTCTTCATTACTCTGAGCACCCTGAGTGACATATTCAGAGGTTTATGTCATGGATTTAGCATAGGGTTTACTGTTATTTAATTCAGTTCATTTTATTTTTATATAGCGCCGTTCACAACGCAGTCACCCCAAGGCACTCTGTCCATTAACGTTATGCCTGTTAATATAAAAGGTCAGTTATATAAGGTCAGTTTTGGAGGCTCTAGCTGCCTTGTAAATTGAACCTGGCTTGTATGTTTCTTTCCCCCTGCTGAATGATGCGTGTGGCAGTGCCGTTAGTCACATGGTCGGGATGTCACAGGGTTCCTTGATGAAGGACCTTGGCTTCTGGGAGCCTGAGCTCTGCAGAGCGGACACTGAGGACCTCGGGAGCTGACGGGTGTGTGTGAGCTCACACTGCAGTCAGCAGCATCTTGCTGCTTCAGCAGACGGTTGAGGTGGATCAGTGCGCTTTTGGATTTGATCCGTCTCTCTGAGTTATGGGACGGTAAGGATGAATCTGTGTGGGTTGGACCTGGAGGGCCTGGCTGTCTCTCCTGAGCTGGTTCTACCTTGAGCCTAAGAAAATAAGCCGCTAATGAAAACCGATGGATGAAAGAAAGGGTAACAAATAGATTGGGAGCCTTTTCCTGTCTGAGCTATGTGATGAAGCTGTGAGTGTATCTTTTGCCTGCAGCTGTGCCTTTGATGGACGAGCCGGACCCACTGGCCGAAAGGCTGCAGGCTCGAGTCCCAATAGCCTGCATTGACGGCGCCTCCTACTGGTTGAGGTGCAGGAGTTAGTTACAGGAGGATTTGTATATTGTTTGCCAGACCAGTTTATAATGGTATTGCAACGCTTAGCCAAAACAGGAAGAGTGTCTTTCAGAGCTGGCAGATGCAAGTCAGCTCCGGAAACCTCAGACTGCAGTTCTGTCGGGAGGGAACCTCCAAAACGCAATCACCTTAGCAACGTGGGGAGAGGAGGCTGAGGTTTCAGGGGTACCAGTGACCACAGACCCCCCACCCCCCTCACACACACTCCATGGGTCCGTTTGCTGGCATCTGCTGAATTAGTGATGCCAATAACGCCGCTACGTACACCAGCAGCGGCCTTGCCTGGTGGTAAAGCCAGGAAGTGAACAGCTACTGATCTCTGTAATATTGCCAGACAAATGTGTCCTGTGATGTCTGTTCCCACCTCATCTGCTCCTTAACGTGTCTATGAAAGCGTTTGTTTCCAGCCAACGTATCTATCACTAGTACTACTGCCCCCTGGTTCCTGCTCTAGTGCTCTGTGAGGAGGTGATGGTCCGTTCTGTCGATGTGGGTCTCTGTCCATTTGGATTAATGGTGCTTTTCCACCACATCTGGCACTGAAATTGTGCATCAGAAAAAGATCTGAAAGTATGTTACTTCAGGGGTTTGGTTTTCCTCGGGCATTAAAACTGGTACATCCACACTGCACTGCTGGGTGTCTCTTAAGGTGTCTTATTTGAAAAAAATGTTGCATTTGTACAGAAGCATTTATATTGATATTAAGAAAAAACATCCATGGTTCAAATTATACTACAACACATTTTAGCCCCAGGATGGTGCCTATCCTCCGCATTTTATGGTGTGTTGTGTTATGTATCAGTGTTTCTGATCTTGACTTGATCTAGCCTTACCTTGGTCTTGGTCTTGTCTCTGTCTCACCCTACCTTGGTCTTGGTCTTATTTTAGTCTCGATACTCTGGTCTCCGTAATGACTTGGTCTCAGTTTAGGTGTTCTGGACTACATGACTTCTCTGAGAACGAAACAGTGCTCTGTGGAGGTTCTGTTGATGTGGGGACATGTCCGTGTACTCAGAGCTCAGCAGTATGGTGTGAGGGTACTTCTCACATGGAGTTTGACATTGATTTACTAGGCAGTTCAGTTTTAATCCGACTCGCAGAATCACAGGTTCCCATTGTGTAATGAGACCTTTTCAGATTTAGGCTTTGCTTTTGTTTACTAGTCTACAAGCTCAGAAGCAAGACTGTTCTTTCGCAAACATCCAGTTTACCCTTCGCCGTGTCGTTACGACCAAGACGGTAATTCAGGGGCTCGTCATGCCGTACCCCGCATTTATCCTGACGCTCCAGCTCTGCAGTCATGCAGTCGTGGTCATGTCCAGCCTCGGAGTGTCACACATATGGGACGCTTCCTCTGTGGGGACACCCTGGAACTATGCATCACACGGAGTGACCTCTGAAGGTGCTTTATGCTGGGACGATGTAGGGGCTGCCCGCTGATGGCACCACGCCGGGGGATGCTGGGGCCTGAGAATGTCCTGCAGCGTCAGCAGGCATAGGACGAAGCGGTCAATCCCAGGATGCACGGCGCGTCCTCTCCCGCTTCCCGCTAACTGGATTGATCCAACCGCCGTGCTTCGTCACCGGTGGCCACATGCTACCTGTCACAGCCCATCTGTCACACAGGGTGACTTCTTTTCTGAAATGCTGGCTTTGAGCACGTCCTTCTGATAAAAGCACACAGAACTTCCCGTTCTGGTGCTGCACTTTCCTGGATGGTACGGCAGCCCGGCCAATTCCGCATCAGGTCTGCTAAACACAGACAGCTATGCCAGGGCCCTGCCGTACCCACGAGGGTCTAGGATGGGGAAGACCCCCCTGATACCCGTCTGGAACAGATCATGGATTGCTGCAGGATTTAGGGGTCCTGCCTACAACTTGGACCCTGAGTGATGGGTGAGCAGCAGGAAATGATTTCAAAGGTGTCGGCCACTGCCCAGAGATGCCCTAGTGCCCTAGACTGGCTGTACCCCAGCTTATATTGCAGATTTCCTTTTATCCTGAAGTGAGAAAACTCCACAGGCCATTTGGAGAACTTATTTATTTATGTAATTATACAGACAGCTCTGGGTGTGAAGCACCGATCATCCAGGCTGGCTGCATTTGGAGTGTCAGGTTTGGGGGGTAAATGCCAACACACCTCCCAAAATAAGGGTGTTTGACAGACTGTCCTCTGTTTCGGTGCCTGCCCCTTCCTGTATGTCATCTACACCAGTGGGTGCAAGGGCTCCTGTGAAACGCAGCCTCACTTGTATGACATGTAGCATGAAATCAATGTCATGTGACCGGCGCTTTTTGCACGTGCCACAGAAGGCAGTAGAGAGCACATGAAAAGGGGGGAGAACGGAGATGGTGAAGACGCGCTTCCACCTCGTAACGCAGCAGAGCAGAAGCGGACGCCCGGCTAGGCTCAAAGCGGCTCAGCCGAGCAGAGCGCAAACACGCCGTCGCGAAAGGCCGGGCCCCTCACAGGCGTCGGCTTAATTGGCTTTTTGGCTGTGAGGGTGTTTACAGTTCCCTCTGGTAAACAAAAGCGCTTCAGTTATATTTGGATTTGACTGTCATCTTTCTGTCATGACATTTCATTAATTAGAAATATGACGATTCCGTTTATGGAAACAGATCACTGTGGATCAATCTCGTGAAATAGCGGCTTGTCTGGGCGTAGCAGAGGTATGAGTGCGCAGGCCGTTAAATGAGCAGGTGTCTCGTGGCGAGTCAGGACGCGGACGCAGGAAATGAGGGACCGCTTGCAGTTATTCGGCTTCAGAGTGGTTTCAAATAAAACGTTTTCTATATCCTTCAGCTCTAAAACATACGTTAACAGGATAAAATAATAATAATAATTTATGGTTAGGTCTATTATGTACCTTATGTAAGATGATGTAGCTAAGCAATGGGCTAACTTTCATTTAAGCGGCAATTATTTTGACATACAGGAATAGTACGAAGTAAATTAGGCAAAAGTGACGACAAAAACAGGCGTGGCTACTCTAAGAGGTTAAATTGCAACTTGGCGTTACTGGATGAGCCCATTGGACCTGAGCGTCGTCTTTTAAGATGCATTTCAGTTGTTATGTGATGGTATTTAAGTTCGGTGTCGCAATACTGATAGACGATGCATTTTCATTCCCTTTTCATGCGATGTGCTTCCACACAACTGATGCTTTCGCTTTTCATTTAGAACATCATCCGCCATGCGGGTCTTCCTCTAGCTATATCGCTGAGTAATCCCGAAGGAAAATTTCAATCGATAATCGAGTCTAGTTGAGTAATCACGACAGTTCTACAAAATACTTAACAAATTTACATAACTCCCCAGTGTCGGAACCCTTTTAAGTGGAATGCTGCCACACATCAGACTGTTAGTTTAGATTTAGGCATTTTAACCGTGCTTAAGGTAGCTATTGGCATCTGCTGACACCAGAGTAAGTGTGATGTAAACTTGGAGCCACATGGGGGGGGGGGGGGGGGTCACCGTGAGCCAGTCATCGCCAATGGTGTTCAGCCATGCATGGGCTGAGGACCAACCCCCCGGTGTGACCCTGAGGGTGCAGCTGGCTTGTTGTGGGGTGGGGATCTGTCTTTATGCCTGAATGAACGCAGTAAATGTTCCTCTCAGGGTAATGAAACATAGCTTCACCTTGCAGTGTTTCGGGGGGGGTTGGGGAGGGGGTGTCTTTAACCCTAACAGGCTCATCTTCTCAGACAGCAGGTGGCTTCTGTTCATGGCTTATGAAAACACACACACACAGCATGCTGGGTGTCTGTGAAAAGGCTTCATGGCTTGATAAAGTGCTGGATGCTTTCAGGAGTCTGGGGGCCGTCGCATGCCGATGGTGTCGCTGTCACGCGTGGGGAGGTGTCACGGCTCCCCGAGAGGTGTCCAGCCTCGGCAGTCAGGGACTCCATGCATCATTTGATTGGACAAAAAGAGGAGAGTATGGGATCTGGCCAGAGGAAGAGGAGGAGGAAGGTCACCAGGCAGGACCACCTTCATCCTGCTGGCAGTTTACATTTTGGGGCAGCGTGTAGCCCAGCTCGTGATAATGCTGTACCTAAGATCAGAAGGTCACCAGCTTCAAATCCCCGAGTTAGGGAAGTGATACTGCGGGGCCCACAGCTGCCGCAGGGACTGTCCCACCCTGCTTTCTCAAATATGTACGTCACTGAAAGAGTGCGCTAAATAAATGAAATGTTAATCTGTGTATTAAGCCAATTGGTGCAGACTGTAAGTCTGGTACAGGGATTTACCGGCAGGGAGGCCACTTGGAGGAAAGTTCAGGTTCCGGAAACTTCTGTGTGTCACCCCCAGAGAGACGACCGCAATGGAACTCCGATAAAAGCAGGAGGAGCCCACGCGGAGTTGTGATGGAGTCACCACAAAGGTCCAGTTTATTGAGCCTGTCTCACTGGTCTGACTGGCCTGACTGGAATTCCACTAGGGGCTCTCTAGGTTTTGGGTCCATATGGACCTGTGGACCAGTATCCCCATCACAGCCATTACACCACTCTCACTTTTGCTGTCTTACACCCCCCACAGAGCCCTGTGTTCCATCCTTCACCTTAGTGCAGGCTTGTAGTACTTGTGTAGTTAAACCAGAGGCGCTGTAGTGTTGGGTTTCTGCCTCAGTATTTAACCGGACAGTAGGATTCCTTACTGACCGGTTCCGTTTTTTCCAGCAATCATGTATGTCATGGGAGCACTGGGCCCAGCCGTTGGCTACCTGCTGGGAGGGGTTCTGATCGGATTCTACGTGGATCCGAAAACCATCGTGACCATCGATCAGAGTGACCCGCGTTTCGTGGGGAACTGGTAAGCTCCGAGCGTGGGAGCCCTCGATGTTTGGATGATGCATGATTTATGCAGGTTTCCTTTGTCCTCTGAATTAGCGGTCAAAATCGTCTGTATGACATGCTGTGAGCTTTCTGGCGCGTGTGTGTGTGTGTGTGTACATACATTTGTCTGGGTGCTGCATAACGCTGTCATCCTTCTGGTATCTCTGCTCTTGGGTTTGACGTGCTGTGTGTGTATCTCTCTCTCTCTCCGTGCCACACAGGTGGAGCGGCTTCCTGCTCTGCGCCATGGCCATGCTCCTCGTCATCTTCCCTATGTTCACCTTCCCCAAAAAGCTTCCTCCACGCCTCAAGAGGAAGAAGAAGAAGAAAAAGATGGCCGCCAATGACGTCTCCAGCGACGAGGACATCATGAAAGAGAAGTCTGGTAGCAAAGACCAGACCGTCACCTCCTCCATGGGTTTCGGGAAGGATATCAAAGGTACTGCGCCCTCTGCTGGCTTTCGCGTGCTTCCCACGTCAGCCCCCCCCGCGCTTGGTCATGAATGAATGTGTCATCTGTATCTTCACCGTGGACCTGGTGAGCTTTTCATCTCTGCTAGTTTGTCGCTTTGTGTAGAGCATTCAACCCAGTAGATTTTGTCCTCCATTCCTCGTATTGTAGACGGCAGGTTCCTGGTGCTAGTCTCAAGGACCTTCATTGGGTTTCTCATGATTGCTTAGTGACCATCATTAAGGGACGACGTGGAGGTGTGAAGAGCCGCTGGTGCAATGTACAGGGTCACCACACCACCATTAATCGATATTTTATAGACGTTATGTTGAAGACATCTCTGAACAGCATCCATGACTGTGAAATATGAGGTCCTTAACCTGTCATGTTTCACTGGTCTGCTTCACAGCCCCGGGAAAGACTCTCTGTCTGGCACCAGACTCACAGAAATAAATCTTTTGAAGCTTTGAAGGTCAGCAGGAAGGTGAAATCTCTTTGTGACTGACTGTGCCCGTAAGGAACTTGATCCTGTAACTAAGGAGCTGCAGTCCCAGAAGGAGAGCCGCTTGTGTACCACCGAGATGTGTACTCAACCTGTCTTCGGAACCACATATTCCTGTTATCGATTTTGGCTACAACACCTTTTAGGAGCTTCTATTCTTAGAACCTCAAACCTTCCAAAAGGTCCTATTTTTAGTACCTTAAAAACCTTTTAGAAGGTTCTAGTGTTTCGGCTTTCATATTACGCCCCTCCGTCCATCCTGATGCTAAATCAAATTTAAGAGTGTGAAATGTGGCCGAAGAAGATCGTTCCACAATGCTTTCTAAATCATTCTTGACAAATTGTCAGTGTTTGTTACAGTATACACTGCCTCGGCCGGATGCATTTTACAGAAAGATACTAAGGTTTTTTTTGTTTGTTTGTTTATTGTTTTGACAAGTAAAATGTCCTTAAAGTCTGAAGCAGATTTACATTGAACGGGTTTTGCTGCCTGACACCCTCAGCTGGTGCTGGTCCATCCATTAGGATCCAGTGCCAATCAACCCATTTGGCAGCCGCCTAGGGCACCATCTTCTGAGGGGGCGCAGACCTAGCCGTCCGTTTTCACTTTGTCTTATACAGGGGGTGCTGGGGGGGAAGCTGGCCTGGGGCGATACTGCCTTGAGCTTCCTTGAGGAGTAAAGGCACCTCTGGGTTAGACAGATAGACAGAGAGCGGGACTCAGCCATGGAATAACTCATCATTTCTTCATTATGGTTGTATTTCACTTATTTCTCAAAGGATTTAAAAGCTTTTGTCATTCATAACAAGATTAGAAAATCCAATAAGCAGTGAACAGTCGGACACTGTCAGGATCAATTCGGATAAATTCCTCTAACCGTGTTTCCCTCGTTCTGGCGATAGAACCTTCTACCTCCAGAATGCCCAGAATGATTTGATCTGCCTGGATTATTTTAAGGACCCAGTGCAGCTAACCGGGTATTAGAGTACGAGGTAGTAAATCCTGCAGTCTGCCTGAGCAGAGCTGGCCAGCTGCCCTTGCTCCTGCCCCCTGTGCTGTGCTGTTCCACCAAAGCAATCTGACGTAAAGATGCAAGGTTATCAAGTCTGAGGAAGACTGCGCTCGGCTGAAGCTTGACTTAATTCAGCAGTTTATCTGCCCTGGTCGTCATATGAGCGTATCTGAAGATTAGGGACATAATCAGCCTCAGAATGATGAAAGTACAGCACGTCTCTTTACGGAAACACGTCCGGCAAAAATTACCCTCGATAGGAGCTGCGGCAGCAAGCAGTCTGCTGTCCCTGGGTGTCTCGACCCCCCCCAAGCTGTTACAAACCCCTTTGTATATTTGTCAGGTCTGAAAGGTTCACCGTGCGCCCCTGCAGCCAGGGCAATGGTTTCAGCGGTTCCTGGGTGGGGGGGGGTGTTTAAGTTTGCCTTAGTGAGCTGTTTCACTCTGTGCTCCTCAGCAGAAGGGTTTTGGGTCAAATCCCAGGCGGGCAACACTGACGCACCAAAATGACCTGGATCACTCCTGAAAATGCCGTAGAGATGAATGATGGGTAAATTATACGTTTCAGTCACCTTGAATAACAGTGCGGGGCAGGGATTCTCGCAGCGTAGTAATTAACCTGCCCCCTCCCTCCAATCTGGGGACATCTGAGGTTTGATATTGTGTCCCTCATATTGTGTCTCTGATGACAAAGGCTGGTGGTTCGTTGAATGGGGAGGTTTCATGTTACTGTCATCATCTACAGTAACACGCTAACATACGTCCTGATTGGCTGTTGAACACGGCACATTTACTAGCAGCATGTGCAAGACGACACCGATGCAAATCAGAGGTGTTACTGGTTCAGGAAGCTCAGTGCCACGCTTGGTGTTACCAGGAAGGAGCACATTACGGGATAGATTTAACCGCAGATGGACCGTCGCTGTCAGGCGGACCTTCCTGCGGTACGAGACCTCCTCATTAAACGGGCCGCCTGCTGTGAAATGAACCGCTGAATGGATCTGGTCCCGCAGTCATAAAACAAAGCAAGGTCCTGATGCTGCTCTGGACGACATCCCTCAGGCTGCGGCTCTGTGGCCCCAGGGCCTGGCACGGCCTGGGGTGTCAGCAGCCTCCTGACCCCCTGCCCCCCTCCCTGCAGATCTCCCCCGGGCCGCCGTCCGGATCCTGAGCAACATGACATTCCTGTTCGTCAGCCTGTCCTACACGGCGGAGAGTGCCATCGTCACTGCATTTATCACCTTCATCCCCAAGTTCATTGAGTCTCAGTTCGGGATTCCAGCGTCCAACGCCAGCATCTACACAGGTGGGGGCTGTGTGTGTGTGTCTGTGTGTCTGTGTGGTTTTTTTTTAATCTGCAATTTTAAATCCAGGTGAACGCAGGCTGCTTCCAAGCTCAAAATCTCTAAGACAGAAGTATACAGTAACAATGTGAAAGAGGAGACAGTGGCAATGGCCACAAACCAGCCAGGCAGCGAGAACAAGCAACTTTGTGATGCCAGAGATGACTGTCAACTTATCCAGCAGTGCCTCATAAATCGGAGGGTGACCTCAAGTGACCTTCACAAGGAATAGGAAACATTAAGGGGTGGGAAGTGCACTGATAGCATAGTAAGAAGTGCTAGGACTCCTAACAGACCATAAAGACCTATAAAACTAGGCAGAAGCCCCTCACCAATGAGAACAGGGAAGAGCCAGGCTGCAGTTTGCAAAAAAATGTTTTCCACTGGGCGTGTCCTCTCAGGCTGTGTCCTCTCAGGCTGTGTCCTCTCAGGCTGTGTCCTCTCAGGCTGTGTCCTCTCAGGCTGTGTCCTCTCAGGCTGTGTCCTCTCAGGCTGTGCTCTGGGCGTGTCCTCTGGGCGTGTCTTCAGGCAATCCCAGCAGTGATCAGTGTCCTGGGGACCGACCAGGTTAATGCCTGTCATAAGTGCACCTCCTTCCTGAGGCTGGTATGGTTTCACCCAATCCCAGCCTACTGTGTTGTGCGTGCTGAGCTCAGGCTACGAGCCCCCCCCCCCCCCCCCCATCATCCTCCTACCTTTTTTTTGGGATGAAGCGGAGGTTTCAAGAGGGAGGGATTGGCCCGTTGGAAGAAGGTGTTCTACCTGCCCGCCATCTCTCATGATCCTGTTAATCTCTATAGGGACTAATGTGTTAGAAAGTGTCATCTTCATGTTGCCATATTTAATGGTACAGTTTATGCAGCAATAAAAATAAAATGGCCTCGTGTTTCTATATTTTTTGGGAAGGTTGTCCAGCAAGGCATTTGGAAATATAGATGTATCTGTTTTATTACCATTAAATGTAGTTTAACCACATACTGGTTAAGCACTTATGAAAGATGGATGGATCAATATATGTATCCTTTAGTGATGCATTTTGGGAAAATTGTCCTTTTAAAATGTGAAGATGGCTGTATCCCACAATTGTGCCCCCTGAAAATCATGTCCTTGGGGATGACCGAGCACTGTCAATGAAGAGGCCTTCATTCCTGCCATTACTCTCCAATACTTGAGTTTGTTGCCGGGATACAGCAGCAGAGTCATTGTAGCAGTATGGTTACTATGACGACACTGCAATGCCTTGTGATGTGGATCGCCCTCCCGGCGCATCCTGAAGACTCTGATTTTGGCGCCCCCTGCTGGGCTGGACCTGTGGTGAGTGCTCCTGTGAGTCCAGTGAGTTTGAGAATCTCACTGGGCTCTGGGACCGACACCATTTTGGATGTAATGGCATGTTGGCCATTGGAGACATATCGACACACCGCGGAGCTTCTGTTTCGTGATTCTTGGCCGGATCTCCTTGGTGTGGTGCGTAAGGCCCTCCTCCTGTGTCACATCTACGGGGGCTTGGGGCTTTGAGCTAACCGGTCAGCCTGAGCACATGTCCCGTGCCCCCGCCAGGGACTCCTTACCGTTCCTTACTCCTTACCGTACCCCCCCCCCCCCCCATCTTGCTTGACAAAGAACCTCCCCCCCTGGTGTTGTGTTGTACTATCTGTCTCAGTGGGGAGGTCGATTCATAGCACCAGTCCTCCAGGGGGCAGTAATGATGGCCATGGGATTTTGTGTCCCTCTGATCATCAGGTACTTTCCAAGCTCCTGGAGTGATACCTATTTGATGGGTTACTCTGCATGAATTCTGTGATGTAGATTCTCCTTAAAGTCCATTGTGCTGCGATTCTCTCTTGGCTCCCAGATTCCTCAGATGGCATCTCTGTCCTCTTCCTTCCTTCTCTCAGGTGTGATTATTGTGCCAAGCGCTGGGGTGGGCATTGTCCTGGGGGGTTACATCATCAAGAAGCTGAAACTGGGTGCCCGGGAGTCCGCCAAGTTGGCCATGATCTGCAGTGGGGTCTCGCTGCTCTGCTTCTCCACGCTTTTCATCGTGGGCTGTGAGAGCATCAACCTTGGAGGCATTAACATCCCCTACACCACAGGGTAAGGCCTGCCTCCCGCCTCAACATCCCTTACACCATAGGGTAAGGCCCGCCTCCCGCCTCAACATCCCTTACACCATAGGGTAAGGCCCGCCTCCCGCCTCAACATCCCTTACACCATAGGGTAAGGCCCGCCTCCCGCCTCAACATCCCTTACACCATAGGGTAAGGCCCGCCTCCCGCCTCAACATCCCTTACACCATAGGGTAAGGCCCGCCTCCCGCCTCAACATCCCTTACACCATAGGGTAAGGCCCGCCTCCCGCCTCAACATCCCTTACACCATTAGGGTAAGGCCCGCCTCCCGCCTCAACATCCCTTACACCATTAGGGTAAGGCCCGCCTCCCGCCTCAACATCCCTTACACCATAGGGTAAGGCCCGCCTCCCGCCTCAACATCCCTTACACCATTAGGGTAAGGCCCGCCTCCCGCCTCAACATCCCTTACACCATAGGGTAAGGCCCGCCTCCCGCCTCAACATTCCTTACACCATAGGGTAAGGCCCGCCTCCCGCCTCAACATCCCCTACACCACAGGGTAAGGCCTGCCTCCCGCCTCAACATCCCTTACACCATAGGGTAAGGCCCGCCTCCCGCCTCAACATCCCTTACACCATAGGGTAAGGCCCGCCTCCCGCCTCAACATCCCTTACACCATTAGGGTAAGGCCCGCCTCCCGCCTCAACATCCCTTACACCATAGGGTAAGGCCCGCCTCCCGCCTCAACATCCCTTACACCATAGGGTAAGGCCCGCCTCCCGCCTCAACATCCCTTACACCATAGGGTAAGGCCCGCCTCCCGCCTCAACATCCCTTACACCATAGGGTAAGGCCCGCCTCCCGCCTCAACATCCCTTACACCATAGGGTAAGGCCCGCCTCCCGCCTCAACATCCCTTACACCATAGGGTAAGGCCCCGCCTCCCGCCTCAACATTCCTTACACCATAGGGTAAGGCCCGCCTCCCGCCTCAACATCCCCTACACCACAGGGTAAGGCCTGCCTCCCGCCTCAACATCCCTTACACCATAGGGTAAGGCCCGCCTCCCGCCTCAACATCCCTTACACCATAGGGTAAGGCCCGCCTCCCGCCTCAACATCCCTTACACCATAGGGTAAGGCCCGCCTCCCGCCTCAACATCCCTTACACCATAGGGTAAGGCCCGCCCCCCGCATCAACATGAGCTTGTCCACATTTTCTTTGAGCCATTCTGTTCTACAATCATTTAACACCAATTTAGCTTTTTTTTTTCTCAAAAGAAAACCATCTTTGATCCAAAACCAGTGGGAGACTTTCCCCGGTGGGGGGGTGGAGCGCTGTGTCTGTACTGAACTGTGACTGTCCCCTACAGGCCCACACTCACCCTGACCCAGCGGAACCTGACCGGCAGTTGCAATGTGAACTGTGGCTGCAGGATCCACGAGTATGCCCCTGTCTGCGGATCTGACGGCATCACCTACTTCAACCCCTGCCTAGCGGGCTGCGGCAGTGTGGGCAACGACAGCACCGGAGTGAGTTTAACTACCAGCGTGTGCCACTGTGCTTAGGGATTCCAGCTGTATTCTGCTGCTTTAAAGGCCACCCTGATATGTCACTTAAATGAAGGTTCTCGTGGTAAACAGTCTCTGTTTCCCAGGGCTTAGCACACATCAATCTGAGATAGGAAGTAGACAATATTGGCAAATGCGTAGGAAGGTAAGTAACGGCACTGAGAGGAGAGGCTGACATAGGGAAGGTGTGTTCTTCAGGGACACCTTTCTGCATCAGGCTAGGATACAGAACAACGCAGCAGATCGTCGTGATGGGTATTTTCACTACTGTTGCAGTGCCTCTTTCATCCTTCTGAATAGCTTTGTGGAGTTTAAGTGCAGATCTGAAACATTTTATGTGGTGGGACAAGCAATCCAAGCCTCAGCCTTCATCGCATTCCCGAATGCAGTCTGGAGTCCATAGCTGAGCGCAACCGCAGTGCGAGGGATAAGTCTCCTACCGTCAAGGCCGGAGAGCGGGGGAAAATTCCCCTACCGCTAAGGCTGGGGGGACCTGGGAAAAGATTCCTACTGCCATAGCTGGAATGCAAAGGAAAAGTTCCCCCCTGCAATGGCCAAAATGTGTATTGTATATGACCTCTTATTTATTTTTTGTTGTTATTTTTGGAGTAACCTAAGACCACCTTTTCAGAGAGTGGCTGGTAGGTGGCTCTCCATTGAACAACAGGTGAGGTTCCTGCCTGAATCTCAGTTTCACCGCATGCCTCTCTGTCTAACCCCAGATCAGGAACTACACGGACTGTGCCTGTGTCCAGAGCCGGCAAGTCATCACTCCTCCTGGAGGAGGGCAGGGCAACCAGCTCCAGCTCGTCATCGTCAAGACCTACCTGAACGAGAATGGCCATGCTGTGTTGGGCAAATGCGACCGCACCTGCAGCACACTCATCCCCTTCCTCATCTTCCTCTTCATCGTCACGCTCATCACTGCCTGTGCCCAGCCGTCTGCCATCATTGTGACCCTTAGGTAGGAGAGCAGCACTGACGTTCAAAGTGAGAAGACATGCTACATACGTTTTTAAGAACTGCCCACGCAGAGGGATCATAAACACAGTCTGTCTTTCCGGACTCCCTCCAGGTCCGTAGAGGAGCAGGAACGACCTTTTGCGCTCGGAATGCAGTTTGTTCTTCTCCGAACACTTGGTAGTTCGGCATATGGTAAAATGGCACCATCTGCTGTTTGATTTGGGAGGTGCCCTGCAAAAGCCCCCCTTAAAAGCAGGGTGTTAGAATAGCAGCCTTTCTCAAAAGAGCCATGTTAGCTTGTTCTCTTTAGCAGCAATTCCCTCATAGCCTTGACGTTGGACTGTTTGTAATTACTTGCTAACCATAGTTACCGGCAGGGCTTCTTTTTTTTAAAAAAAAAAGAAAATTCAGAAATGTGTAAATATTTTTCACCGTGCCAGTGGTCTGCAGAAACGAAGTGAAAGTATTCTATGCCTTCAAGATGTTTGAACCGCATGTTGTAATGCCGGGTGGAGTTTATCTCTGAAGCGTGACCTCTGACTCTGCCCTCTGCAGCATACATTCCCACACCCATCTACTTCGGCGCCGTCATTGACACCACCTGCATGTTGTGGCAGCAGGACTGTGGCATCCACGGCTCCTGCTGGGAGTACGACGTCACCTCCTTCCGCTTCGTTTACTTCGGGCTGGCCGCCAGTCTTAAGTTTGTGGGCTTCATCTTCATCTTCCTCACGTGGTACTCCATCAAGTGCAAGGAGGAGCGGATGGAGCGCTGGCAGCAGAACGCCGCCCCTCTGGGCACAGTCAGCGAGCTCATCTGCCATGCCGGGGGTCAGAAGAGCCATGCGCGGACTCGCTCCTGTCCCGCCTTCACTCCCCGCGCCGAACCCCCCGGCCTGCCCTCCCTCAACCGTGGGCCCAGCAGCCAAAGCTGCCCTGGCAATGCCCTCAAAGCAATAAGCCCGCCTGTCTGCTCGCCTGTGGGCACCGCTGCGCGCGCCTGAGGCGAGGCCCCCCGCCCGCTCCACAGCCATGCTGGACACGTGCCTTCCTGCCCCACGCTTCGCCCACCCCTTTGGCTTATGCGTGGTCTGTCCTCTTGCCAAACCCCCCCCGATTGCTAGAGGCCCGGTTCCCTTGCCACGTGGTGCACCTCACACATTTACCCTCTACAGCACGTGCAGAACATAATCCGTATGAAGTGTTCCGATCCACCATGGTGCTATGTGAGGGAGTCTTACCTGGATATACAGAACAGACCTGTTTAAGATGCCGCAAATAAGCTGTTTGGTGAGCACAACGGACATGTGTACTATGCAAGCCCCCCCAGCTCGCGTGCCGCTCATGGAAGGCCGTCGTCTGCTCTCTGTTTTCCTCTGTTTGCTCTCCTTGACAGCTTACCTCTTGTTTGCGTCGAATGATGGTTCGCAAACCTCGCTGATTAAATGTTCTGCCTCTGCGGTTCTGTTTTTTTTCCCTCCGCAGTCCGTTCCCTCTCTCCCCCTCCCCCCTGTGTGTGTCTCCCTCTTCCATTTTTGGTCCATCCCCCTTCCCTTCCTGTGCCTTCCTATTCCGTCGCCGGTCCTCTCCTCTTTCCTCCTCCTGCTCTCCTCTTCTGATCGCCACAGCTTTCTTTCTAGCTTCTTCTCGCTCCTGTCCCTCCAGTACCGTATCGTAAGTGGGACAAGGGAAATTCCCAAAGCTCTCCTGCAGGGGGCACTGAGCTGAGCCTGTTCACTTCCTGTGGTCCTGCCAGCCACGACGTGTACATGGGCTCACAGTCACTGATTTCAGTAAAAAGGAGGGGGATCAAGTGGCACAAAGAGTTTCCCAGCATGATGTGCCCCCCCCCTCCCCCCCCCCGTGGGTGGCTCAGGTGAGTGGCCCATTCCCCGTGATGATTAATGTTAGCCGCCTGTATGCCCATGCAGTGTTGGAAGCATCTTAGCTATGGCCGATTCCCCCTTGGGCGGACAGCCTCCGCCGGTCCAGGTGCTCTCGTACCTGCAGGGGAGGCATGGTTTCCTCCACCTCTGCCCATGACCTTTGCAAGATCAGCCAACGAAGAGCAGAACATGGCTGATTCCTGCTTTAGGCCCGGTGCGCACAGCCTACCCTCAACAGCGCCCCCTAGTAGCGCAAGTCGCATATGTGATACAGCCTGGCCACAGCTGAGGAGCCTGGAACCCACTGGTTTGGCAGGGGAGGATGGGAGACCCAGAGGGTGAGTCTGTGCTTGATGGTGCCCCCAGTCGAACGGCTTCTGACTCCACTTGCGCTCTTTCGATCACCGGATGTGTGGGAGGCTTCTGTCTTAATCAGTTAAGATTTTAACCAGTAGTGCAGTAAGCATGCATGTAACTACTGTATGTCCGGAGTAATCGATAACAAAACAGCAGTATGTAAACTCAAAGCAAATGGCAGAGCCTAGGTGCAGGACAGCTGAGATCCCCTGCTGGTCAGAATGGGTATGACGTACAGTGGTGACATGATTAGGTCAGTGGTGAGGGAGGAGATTTCTCTGTGGATGTGCACGTATGGTGCAGAAAAAACAGTGAAGGATCTGCAACGCAAATTTCCATTTCTTTCCGTTCATGGCGTTTAAAGGATATGATGAAATTACCAAAGTAAAAAAAAAAAACAAAAAACAAACGTCTTAACTGCTAGTCCAGCGTATTAGCAGCGTTAAACAGGGATCTCCTGTGCCCACCCCCTTCCTGTAGGGGGTGCTATTGCGGGGTGAGAAGGTCTGCATTACTCTGTGAATGAACTTCTGGCCTGCAGATGGTCAGCACTGTGCCGACGCACCGTCCGTTCATATCTCCGGAAATATATCAGGACAGCTGGAGTGTAGTTTCCAGCAGCGCGAAGCTGAAGGCATCGTGAACGCGTCCGAAATTATTTAATTCCAACAGCATATAATTGGCACTGATAGACGACAGTCACGGTGTCTTGATTCATTTGCATTTACTAAACAGTAGTTGTGAGATCAGTGTTTTTTTTGTTTTTTTTTTAAGATGACAGCTGCAGATTCTGACTCGCAGTCAGAAATATTTTGAAAATGGAATGATGCAAAGAGCAGAATCCTTAGTGCTTTTCCCCAGCAGGCATGTCATACCCCAGTAGAGAATAATGTACATATTTGAAGTGGCCGAACTGAACATTTTGTGATATACAATGTGAAAGCCTGAATACGCATTCAGGGTGACCACCTCTGTGCACGTCGACCGCGCAGTATGGCAGTATCTGCTGTTGGCTCAGACGCAGCTTGGCTGAGGTTCTCACCCTGACTTATCCTCCATGATCTTCTGGAAATGCTCTTACTGACTGTACCGTTTGCCGCACTGCTCCAAGCCATCCAGAGTGATGGTTTTTCCTCACAACCAGCTTGAAAGGAGCTGAAGGAGAGGTCAGGATTTGGGTCAGTATGCTTGCACTAATTATTTTGTTTTAGGGCGGTGGGTGGGGGGGGGGGGGGGGGGGTGCTTGATGATGATTCTGGGCATTTCTCAACCTCATACCTCCTCTCGCTGTTACAAAAGGTGTTTGTAACACAAGCATCTTGTCATGCCCCTGTGGAGTGTGGGGGTTACATCTTGGGGGGTGGGGGGCAACTTTTTTTTTTTCATTTATATCAATATTGTCTTATTTATTTCAGGAACCCCTTTAAAATGAAAAAAAAAAAATGTTCGTCAGGAAGCTAAATCAATACAATATTTGTGAACATTTTGGTTTGCAAATACCTTGAATACTTGATATTTGTCAATAAAAATGGTAAAAATGTATGGATGCCTGTTGCACGTATGATGTTTAAGTTGTTCTGCAAAGACTTGCATGGAAACTCAGACTCTTATTCCAGGTGTGTGTGTGTGTGTGTGTGTGTGTGTGTGTGTGTGTGTGTATGTGTATGGGGCCACTGTATAAACCTACACAGTCAAATACAACACATCTCTTACAGATCAATCAGTAAAATATTTATTTCTAACCCATTTCATTGGCTTTCCTGAAGCCCGATTTGCTGCAAAGTTTCTAAAAAAATAGCTCAGTTTAAATATTTACAAGTCATGGTTTTGATTTTTTTGGGGGGAATCCACCTTCCAGGTCAGTCCACACAATTGTGAGATTCGCCGGCTCTGTTCGGGATAGCGGTCGTGACCGCGCCCCACTGGGGCCACATGGGACAGCAGATGTCATGTTAAAGGTGTGCAGACCTCCCAATAACTGCTAATTAATACGGGTTTAATTACTCCCCCCCCCCCCCCCCCCAATACAGCGAGCTCCCATCAGGAATTCTTTCCCCAACGAGGGTGATGGTCTTATGGACCAGGGACCAAATGTCACGTAGTACCAATCAGCGGAAAACAATGGCGCCCAGTGCCATCACAAAGCCTGCGCTTTTCATGACGTTTATATTAAGACATCCTTTAATGGTACAAGCTTCCATGTGGTACTAAACTATTTCAATTTAACTCCAGTATTCAACCATGGCTGCATTAGGCAATTATATGTATACATACATATTACATAGAGACTGGATCAGCATAACACTGCTTTGTACTAACTGGAAGGACCTGTAGAAAAATAAGCCAACTTATCATTCACAATATAATTATAAATTGCTCTGCGAGACAGCAGAAGCCGCCATACACTGGCCAGGAACTAGCCAGGGGGCGCCCTGCTCGTCAGGAAGTGCGTGTCAGTGTGTGGAGTATGACTGGCTCGGGCGCTGTCCCGGCAGCGCCACCACCTTCCTCCGGGGGGCACTGCTGCCGCCGCCACCCGCTGTCTATGCTGCAGGGCTCTCAGTTTGCAGGGACAGGGGGAGGTAGCCCTGGGCCAGGAAGATGTCCTCCTCGTCCTCCCTGGGGCCCTGGTCCACCTGGGGGGCCAAGCGCAGCAGGTGGACATGGTGTGTTTCCAACTCTGTCAGGCTGTTTCCGCTGAACGTGAGTCCATCTCCGTCCAGGCCATCCTTCAGCTGCTGGGCCCAGGTCTCCCCGGTGGAGGGGCCCCTCTCCCAAAGGGGGAGCTTCTCAGGGATGTCATTCAGGGGGTGGGGCTTCTTCTCAACCTGGGGGGGTGCACTACCCAATGGTGGTGGAGTGGAGGGTCTGGGAGTGGCAGTGGTGGCAGGCTGGACTGGGCCCCCCGCCCCACTGGCCTCCTCCAGATCAAGGGCCCCCGAGCCAGACTCGGCTGTGGGTTCGAGCTCGTCCGTTTGGTTGAGTTTCTTAAAATTACTCAGCAGCACAAACATACTGTCTACATCTTTCCAGAAGTTCGTCCAGTTGTCCTCGGCGGGGCTAAAATGGGAGCGCCACTCGTATCGGCTCTCATCCACGCTGTACAAGTCCTCCAGCCCCCGCCAGTCCGTGTCATCTGGGAAATCAGCCATCTTAGCCCCTGCGTCCATCCCAGGCGGGCTGAGCTCTGGGGAGAAGCAGAGAGCAGGTGTGTAAGCGTGCGTCTGGAGAGACAAGGGCGCAGAAAGAGTTCCGGTTTAAAAAACTGCCATGCCCCTGCTACAAAGTCCACTCAGGGCCCCTCCCAACAGATGGTGCATCTTTGCACCCAGCACCAGACTCGACAAGGGGCGGGGCCAAGACAAAGGCTTGCGATGCCAGAGATTCTCCGAATCCAGACCACGAGGCAAAGCCCAAGCCATACAGGGCAGTATGGAGTCACTCTGCGCTGACTTGGCAAGTATCAAATCCAATGAACGCATTGATGCAAATGTTCTGAATGGAGGGAATAGGAAGTGTAGAAAAAGGAAGCAGATGATGGACTTCAGAAAGTGTTCCAAAATACGACGGGAAATGAGGAAAAGGCGGAAGGATGAGTGTGGCAGGGGTATAGATCTGCAAACCTGAACAGGTGAGTATCTAGACAACCGTGGTCCGTCTGAAACTGACGGAGACCCCGCCCCCTTAAACGATCATTCAGGCAATAGCCGTAGGGCTCTAAGGGGGGGCGCTCACGTGTTCAGGCAGTGGCTGAGTGGAATGAGGAGAGAGAGGGCGGAGGTGACGTTTCATTGGCTGAGAGACTCACGCATACGCAAGGCTCGGCCTCCTCAACTTTGACCACTTTCGGTGCTGCAGCAGCCTGGTAGGCAGGGCCAGAGACAGAAAAGATCAAAGGGGGAGGGGTTTCAGTCACATGACGCGAACCGGCCACAGCCAGAATCTGCAGGCCCATCAGCACATGTTCAGCCAGAGGCATGACCTGATACAGGCCTGCTAACCCGTCACTGCGGTCTACATGAGGCGCGGCCGATAGCCTCAAGGTGACGTCACCAGAGCCGCATCAAGGTGAACATTTAATAATGCCGGTCCGTCTTCATGAGTGAGACAACGCTGCAAGTGTGGTCTGTGCTGCCAAAGCCCAGTTTGCGGAAGCCAATGAGGTGCATGGAGGCTGATGGCAGAGTGACTCATGGATGGCTATGCAGACATGTATCTACATTAACATGCACATGAGGGCGTGGTCTGACAGAGGTGGGCGGGGTTATCAAAAACTATACACCCAGTGAGCTACAGTAACAGACGCCACACCTCCTCCTCCTGCAGCGAGTGACCCTAACACTACCCCTAACCCTAAATCATGCCTGAATTCAGTAATAAATAAAATTTTAACCCAAACTGTAACCCTAATATGTGCCAGCTTCCTAAATATCTCTCATGAAAGCTCATTTGATTTTTAACTGTCCTGCTATTATCTAATTTCGTCTTAATCTCGCCATTCAGTAGGCACTGGTAGTGATAGTTAGACTTAGTTAAATGCTGCTTGACCCAGGCAGGAAAATGCTGCTCTGAGCTGCATGGGGCACGAATGTGGTTGCCCCCCCTGGAGACAGAGCAGCAGCCACACAGATGTCAAAGACAGACACTGATAGTCAGAAAGGAGCCCTGTCATTGCTGCCCCCCCCCCCCCCCCCCCGGGGTTAGAGGCACGCCACACAGCCAAGCCCTGCGCCACAGCGGTTATGCTGAGAGGTTAGTGGGAACAGGCTGCTTCATGCAGTTACGGGATACAAAAAAGGATGGATACCTGTGTGGATCATAGCCTCCTCCATCTTTACCTCCTGATTAGGAAAATAAGAGCAATTCCATGTTAATTTCTAGGACTGACGGGAAAAGAGAACAAACATCCACATTGTAGCTCCTCATGCATAGTTTGTAGCTCCTAGAAGGAGACGCAGGACGTTAGACCCAGAGAGCTGGAGCAGAGGAGGCAGGGAGAGCCTGTGGACCATCATCCCGGCGCAGCCTGAGTGAAACATTACACACATGCCACCACCCAGACACGCCGAACCCCCCATCTGAGCCCCCACAGCATTTGTAACCATCTGGCCCAAACAGACCGTTAGTCCCGTTTACTCTGATTGGGGCAGGGTTTCCATGGATATGACCTAAACGGGAATTTCATAGTCCACCTCAGTCTGACAATGCTGTCCAGAAAGTGCTCGATCACATGGTTTAAGATCACATGATTTAAATCACATGACCTGGCCCAAGTCATATGACTACTGAAAGTGATCACTCTCTGGAGTGTCGTTTCTATCGCAAGTTTTAAATCATATGACCTGGCCCACGTCACATGACTACTGTGACAGAACCGCCTCTCCAGAGAGTGCTCAATCACATGATTTAAATCACATGACCTAGCCCAAGTCATATGACTACTGAAAGTGATCACTCTCTGGAGTGTCGTTTCTATCGCAAGTTTTAAATCATATGACCTGGCCCACGTCACATGACTACTGTGACAGAACCGCCTCTCCAGAGAGTGCTCAATCACATGATTTAAATCACATGACCTAGCCCAAGTCATATGACTACTGAAAGTGATCACTCTCTGGAGTGTCGTTTCTATCGCAAGTTTTAAATCATATGACCTGGCCCACGTCACATGACTACTGTGACAGAACCGCCTCTCCAGAGAGTGCTCAATCACATGATTTAAATCACATGACCTAGCCCAAGTCATATGACTACTGAAAGTGATCACTCTCTGGAGTGTCGTTTCTATCGCAAGTTTTAAATCATATGACCTGGCCCACGTCACATGACTACTGTGATAGAACCGCCTCTCCAGAGAGTGCTCAATCACATGATTTAAATCACATGACCTAGCCCAAGTCATATGACTACTGAAAGTGATCACTCTCTGGAGTGTCGTTTCTATCACAAGTTTTAAATCATATGACCTGGCCCACGTCACATGACTACTGTGATAGAACCGCCTCTCCAGAGAGTGCTCAATCACATGGTTTAAATCACATGACTCAGTCGCAGCCGGGGCAGGTGTCAGGGTATCTGTGACCCCCCCCCAGGGCGTCAGGCTCTTACCGGCTTCCTGGCCCTTGGGCCTGGGACTGCATTGCCGGTGCCCCTGGCAGCTTCTCATCTCCATCAGCTGGGAGTGCAGCTGGTTGAGGACGTCCCTCTCCACAGAGAAGACCGCATTCGTCAGCTGCCCAAGACCGAGAGGACGGAGGTCCATTAAAGACGCCGCAGTGGGCAGAGACACACACACACGCACACGCACACACACACACACACACACACACACAGAGCGGCACACGGATGCACCTTATTAAAAAAAAGCAAACAGAGTTACAGAGGCATGTTCAGCACACCTTGCTTACCTACACATGCAGCTCTCAACTTACCTAAGACCGACTTAAATAAATCCTGACTTAGTTTACCGAATCGCCAAGATCAAAAGGCAACAAAGTAAATTTCCACTTACATTTATTTAATACGTGTTCTTTAGTGTGTATTACTAGCATTTTGTGTATATTATAATGCTCCATAGAAAAGGAGATGAAACTCACTAGAATACAAGTAGATTTGTGGCTGATATGGGGTCTCTACCCCTGACATGTTTGATAAGGTCTCCTGCAGCTGCTGGAACGGACTGGGACCACCCAGAACATCCCAGGGCACACGGTGCCCAGTTTGGCCTGCTGGTGGCGCTCACCTGATACGGGTCACTGTTGAGGTCAAAGTACTCCAGGAAGCCCGTAGCGAACTCACAGAAGAGGGTGTTGTGAGTCTCGTTTACAGTCCGCAAGCACCAGTAGGTGTTGTTGTTGGAGCTTGTACAGGCACAGAAGCCCCCCACTGCAGAAAGAAGGGGGGAGATCAATGTGACATGGTGTTTTGGGGGGACAGTTGGGATCGGGGGGGGCACTGACGTACAGTTCCAGAAGGGGGCGGTCTGCCAGTGGTCGTTGTTGTGCGTGAAGCAGGTGAGACCCGGAAGGCTGCAGTCGTCCCCCTTGCGCTGCCGTTTCTTCAGTTTACGCTCCTTCTTCTTCCTGCGGATCTCGTTAAACAGCTGCGACTTCCTGTCCACCTCTGGCACCACCTCCCTGACCGCGTCGACCAATCAGAAAGCGGTGAGCTTACTAACCAATGACTGAGTGGATTTTACACACATTACGCGTGGGGGACTCGAATTTTACTGAAGTAAATGCTGGCTTGACCTTGTCCATATTCCAGCAACTAGAGGCCTCTCTAACCTCCAGAGTAACATTAAAAAAAGCCATTTAATGCATTTTATTGTGTTACAGTAGATTAGGCCCCCCAATGCCAATTTAGTGTGTATGGAAACTGAAGGGCAAACAGCTTCACAGGGGCTATTCACCATGACGAGGGCACCTCTGCTCCCCCCCCGCATGTCCCCCAGGTCGCTGAGGCGGACTCTGCCTCTACGAGGACGTACAACTATTCCTGACTTCACGGCCCCAGTAAAATGTAAATATAAAACTATAAATATTAATAGTCCAGGCTCCGCCTCCCTCTCGTTCCTACGATTACAGGAGAACGTACAGCAGTGGACATCAGCAGTGTCACACACTGCAGGGGAAGGGCAGAGGTGAGGAAGAGTCAGATAGAGCCAGAAGGAACCGTGCCTGGGATCCTCCATTACTCTTCCTCAGGGCAGCCGTGATGTAGTGAAAATGGAGGCTCGGGAGACTAAGGGATTGTGGGATATCACGGTAGCCAGAAAAATGGAGGGACTCCTGCCATGATCCATCACCAAGAGCCCGTAGCAAAGCTGGGGGACAGAAGGACCCCGGGGGCCTTTGTGTCTGGTCTCTGTGTGTCTGGGCGCAGTGTGTCTGGTCTCTGTGTGTCTGGGCGCAGTGTGTCTGGTCTCTGTGTGTCTGGGCGCAGTGTGTCTGGTCTCTGTGTGTCTGGGCGCAGTGAAGGTGACACAGGAACAGTGCAGTCAGCAGCTAGCGGGACTGACCTCTTCCGGCCGCAGTCGCACTCATCCGGCCGCCGCCGTTTCAGGTGCCCCCGGACCTCCCGAAGGTTCTTGATTTTGTCTTGAAGAGCTTCGATCTGTATCCGAGTGTAGAGCGGGAGTCAGGGTCGGTCGGTGCTACGTGGCGATGGACAGGCCGGCGGTACCGGGGCTGAACTCACCTCCTGATCTACGTAACTTTTATGGTTCTTCCAGGCTTGGGACGACTGGTAGATCTCCCTCTCACAGCGTACAGTGTCGTTGGTCAGGATGTAGCACCTAGGGAGTGGCAGGGAGGGGGCGGTCACTGGGAGCATGGCCTACGCCTCACGGGGATAAGAGCCTGAACCATTCACATGGATCATACTGGGGATTCTCAGATTGTACTGGTTTGTGTCTCAGAGCAGATACTGTATTATCCATCGTAGAGTGTGGGATTGTGTTGCCCAGAGTGGCGTTTATCACCCTACACACCATGCATTTGTGTGGGGCCCCAAGTCCTGGGGGGGGGGTCCCCTGTCAGCCACAAGCAGTCATTACACTGAAGTCCTCTAAACTGAAGGGGATCTCTGATGCCCCCACCTGGATAACTCTGAGTTCTGCACAATGTCGGTCCGGCTCACTTGTGTGTGACTTTGATGGAGTTGGGATATCCGACCGCATTGGTGTCGTCTGCCAGCATCTCCTCCGAGGCATCATCCGATTCCAGGCCAAAGTCCACGTCGCCCGTTGGCATGTCCTGCCGCTTGCTGATGCTACGCGGGACGAGGTCCAACTTGTCCTCCGCCTGCAGGTCGATGTCGTAGATCTGGCCCTCGAACTCCACTGCCAGTGAGCGGGACGGCCGCATGTGAACAAACCGAGGCCGGAATCCTGGGGGAAGAGAGATAAGGCTCCTTGCGTTTAGCCCCCCCGAGTGTGACAGTCCGGCTGTTCAAAACCTAAACGCAACTAACATTTCTACCACTAGGGGGTGCAACAGCACCACTTATTCCAGCCAACATCCGCTGGATATGACGGGCGGCCTGACAAAGTCAATGAAACGCTCTCCTTACGACCCTGCAGGTGCGCCGTGTTTCCATAGCAGCCACGTTACGAGATTCCAAAGGCGCGCTGGGAGCAGATCAGCTTTCTGCGTCGTTCCCAGGACGGCGCTCGTCCAGCTTTAATTACCGCTACATTTTTACCATAATCACAGTGACATTTCACAGGGTACACAAAGACACCGGGATGTCTAAAATAATCCCGCACCCCACCCAGCCCCCATCCCTCCTGGGGCCCGGGGCCCCGCCCTCTCCCCACTGACTCACGTGGGTTGCCTGGCTTGCCGAAGGGCCTCTGGGCACGGCGGTCCCCACTGGCGGCGCGGTACCGCGGCTCCCCGCAGTCGCACTCCGTCTCACGGCTGTCATAGCCACGCCCCCGCAGGCTCCTCGCCTTCTTCCTGGGGCCCTCCTTCAGGGGCCCCTTGCACTTCTGGATCCGCCACTTGCCCGCGACGTCCTCGATGCAGTGCCACTTCTGCCCGGCGTCGAAACACAAGACGGCGGGGAGATCAGAGAGAGGTGCGTCTGCGCAGACGCCCTGTCTGGCAGCTCGGGGCGTGTGTCAGGACCTCCCAGAGATAATCGCTCCAGTTCTCCGGCATCTCGGCGCACGAGGCCCCAGGGAGGCCAGAGAGCTGTGTGCTGCCACGTCCCGCACGAGGCAGAAAGGGAACCGTGAGTTATGGACAGAAACCCCTGCCACAAATGGACAGCGGGGGCCACTCGCCGTCAGCCTCAGGATGTCTGATCACCAGCCATACATGCCAAGCACACATGCTCCTTGCACTCAGGTTTCCATAGCGAAAGGTTGCTGAGGACAGTGGCCTAGACTCTGGCATTTCTTGGGAGATCTGCAGACGCAACCAGCTAAAACCCCGCATCTAGAGTGCCCAAAAAACGCTGGGCCGAAACTAAACGTCCACGAGGGGGCACACAAATGACACCATAGACCTCAGAAGTGAAAGAGAGGAGTCGGGCGCACTTTCGTGAAACGGAATAGGTTTCTGAGTGGCATTTAAACTCGCACGAATATCGACATCCTGCTAAACGCTCCTGACACTGTAACGATTGTTGTTTTATCAGCTTTTACTGATTGTCTTCTACCCGCCACCCGGAAGCCACCCATCTTTTAACCCCACCCCCAAGTCCAAATCAGTGATTCCATTCTGCATTTCCCAGAGGTGCTTCAGTTCTTCAGGCTCCGGTGGCAGCCTCCTGAGTGCCCCCTGCTGTCCTCCCGCTACCCACCTGTCCCGGCTGCGCACAGGCCGTCTGCAGCTCTGCCTGCTGGCACACCTCCTTCACCATGCGGTACTTGGGCAGGCTGTTGCTCTGCGGCGTGCTCAGACCGCCGCCCCCCTGCTCCTTCTTGCGGAGTATCTTCCTGCAAAATGAGACGGGCGAGTGAGAGACTGGGGGGGGGTCACAATGAAGATGGGGGCGGCCTGGGTGCCAGAGGACCTCAGCCATGAGATCGGCCGCCCCCCAACCGCCAAACCGCTTGTCCCCTCGCTGGTGCCCCCCGCTTCCCGAGTCCTGCCAGCGCACACCACATCCTCATGAGAACCCAGACAAATAAATAAGGCAGGGGGGCCCTCTGTGGTGTACACCCCCCTGTTGTCCGCAGCCTGAAGCCACAGCTGGCGCCCGGTCCTGGGACAAGGAGGACGAGCCGAAGGGCGTTCCGCGGGCATGGGGTCTGAGTGTATGTAAGACCAGCGAAAGGGACCCCCCCCCCGTCGTCCAGGTTAACAGCAGCTGGGCTCAGAACATCGAGGTCCGGGTCACACCACTTCATTTTCCGCACAGCGACGATCCAGCAAGCAGGCTGCAGCTTTTCAGTACTGTGTGCCCCCCCCCCCCCCCCCCCCCCCGACCCCCCGGCTGTGTGGGAGCTGACAACGCCGGTGACAGCAGGAATGTGGGCTCCGAGGCCGTGGGCTCAGTCCCAGGCATCCCGGCCACGCAGGGAGACTGATGGGATTACGAGGGTCCAGGCAGTGCGCTCGCAACAAAGCGCCCGGGGCATTAGCACAGCTTAGCGTGTTAAGTGATACAAAAAAGAGTGTTAAAAAAAAAGCTGTGGATCGTATTCCGTGCCCCCACCTGCAGGTAACCCCACCGCCTCGCCGTGGGCCCGAGGTTCTTGGAATGAGGCTCTGTAATATTCCTGGGAAATGTGCCGTCGGTCTGGAAACATGCGCGCATTCCCAGCGAGACCCTGCGTGTGTCGGTAGCCGACATCACACCGCGCTTAGTTGCAGCTACCGCTATATCTGTGCTTTCCGAGGAAAGGCCCTAAAGGCAGTGATGGCCGGGGCAGACGGACACTGCGCACGCGGGCACTGCACAGACAGACACTGCGCAGGCAGACACGGCGATAGATGAGGGTAGCCTGGGTCACACTGCCGCCCTGCCAACAGGAATCCATAACACAGCCTGGAACAAAATTAATTAGAAAATATAAATGTGAATGTTACAATACCCTCTCTCCACCAGGAAAGTGTCTCTCCAGACTTTGGGTTTCCGGTTTGGTTTGAATCTGCAACAGAGTGACATGACGTGATATTATTCTGACATTCACCGAACCCCCCCCCACCCCCCCAACACGCAGTAAACAATTCGCTCGTGTTACATGATCTGAGTACTGCTTCCCTCATTTGGATGACCTTCAAATGTCTTCTAACATTCCAAAAGTTTGGGAGGTTCAGCCAAACTTCTAACTATCTTCTCAGCTACCCAGAGATGTTACAAAAAGATACTCTTGCCAATACTGGGACTTCAACAAGCATAAATATGCAAAATGACAACGATGTTTAATTATGAAAAGAGAAATGTTCTTATATAGGACGGATGACAACAACAGTACTGACACTAGTGCTGACAGAGACTTCCTAACCCTAACGCTTCTTAACACACACCACGGCCTGCCTCTGCATTTAGTCACCTGCCCCCTGCAGGATGGCATGTGAAGGTGCAGCGCCTCACCTGTTCCCTGTCCTCTCCTGCTCCAGCAGCTTCAGGATGGACTTTCCATCCATGTCGGGGGGTGTGTCCAGCCCCGCGATGTCCAGGATGGTGGGCGCCAAGTCGATGTTCAGCACCAGGTGGAGATTCCTGTGGATTCAAGCATGCTGGTGTAAAGAGGGATTTCCCAGGTCAGCACTGCCCTCGGGGCGCCCCAGTCCCTCACGCTATAAGGGCTCCTTACACTGCCCCTGCCTCCACGTTGGGCCCACGGATGAAGAAGGGCACCCGGATGTCGAAGTCGTAGGGCATGGATTTGCCCTTCACCAGGCCAAACTGGCCGATGTGGTAGCCATGGTCGGCTGTGTAGATTACGTAGGTGTTCTCCAGCTCGCCGGTGTCCACCAGCATCTTGTATATCTGCGTCGGTGACCACAGCACAACATAAGGCGTGAGGGATCCACCAGGGGAAGCCCCCCCCCCCCCCCCCCGAGACACCCACGCTGAGGAGTGCCACCTCCATAGCCTCACCTTCTCCACGGAGTCGTCCACGGACATGAGAGTCTGCAGGCGCTTCCTGTGCAGGAAGTTGGTGAACTCCATGTGGATGGGCTTCATGGGGCCGGTGTACTGCATGATCCAGTGCTTGTCCATGTTGGGAGCGTAGTTATAACTGGGAGTACTGGGAAAATAAATGGCTTGGGTGAGGAGCCTCCCAGCATCCAGATTCAGGGGGCAGCACCCCAGTGAGCAAGCAGAGAGGCCTAAGGACCCCCCTCAGAGAAAGCAAGAGTGGCTGGCAAAGGGCCCGACAACCCCCCCAGAGAGAGAGTGAGAGCGACCAGTTCAGAGGGCCAAAACCTACCCCCCCTCCCCTGAGAGAAAGAGAACGGACGGTGAATGAGTCCAATGACCAACCCCCCCCAAAAGAGAGTGACCAGCAGGAGTCTGATGACCCCCCTCCCCGAGGGACTGACCGGCAGAGTGGTCCAACAATTCCCCCCTGAGAGTGGCTGGTGGAAGGACTCGACGACCCCCCAAGGGAGTGAGAGTAGGCCAGCAGAGAGGCCTGGTGACCCCCAAGTGAGAGAAAGTGACCGGCCTCTTGTTTGCTCAAGGAAATTCGCTAATTTTCCCTGGTGAGCATTTTAACAAGAATGCCGGTCACTCTGTCTTCACACACAGCTGAACGTCAAAGGCTCTTGGCTGCGGAAAAATCATTTGAGGGCTGGCAAGCGCTAAAGAAAATAGGTCCATGACCAACGGACAAAAATAAAGTTTCTAAACGACCCGTCGAATAAACATAGTTAACCGCTCCGAGAGGGTCCGGTCAGAGGCAGAGCAGGTGGGCAGTCTGGCCGAGGGCACCATGTGGGTGCCAGGGGCCGGCGTCTGGCTGCTGATCCTGCCAGAGCGGTAATGAGCTAGTAGGCGA
Organism: Brienomyrus brachyistius; assembly: GCF_023856365.1. Taxonomy (NCBI): domain Eukaryota; kingdom Metazoa; phylum Chordata; class Actinopteri; order Osteoglossiformes; family Mormyridae; genus Brienomyrus; species Brienomyrus brachyistius. The sequence continues at coordinate 20,014,521 of NC_064547.1, read as the reverse complement.
CAGTTGAGGCCTCACCCCCCGCCTTGCTGAACTCCTCACCCAGGCTCTGAGGCCGCGAGCCTTTCGCCCTCATGCCATAGAGGACAGCCTGAGGTGGGGAGCAACCGAGAACCACAGGTGAGACCAAGTGCAGCGAAAGAGGTCCGTGGTGATGTGTGGGTTCCTTTCCTGCTCCCAGGCTGAAAGCGCCTCGCGGGCCAGGAAGGCTCTTCTCTGGGAACACAGTGCAGGATGTGTGCTCAGCATGTAAGCTCGCCGACACGCGGCCCTCCAGAGGCGAAGCCTCGGCCAAACGGGCTCCTGCTGGCCACGTTAAAACCATCGATGGCCCCTTCAAGGTGCTGAGATGCCGGTTTGATTTACGCAGGACTGACGCATGCCTTGCACATTAAGCATATCACTTACGGTTCTGTTTGGGGATGCGGTCACTTGTTTTCATACACCACCGCCCCCCCCGGGCGTCCTGTTGACAATAGGTTCTCCCCGGCCTCCGCGGCCAGGCTGCTGTATAAACGCGATCCCGTAAATCGGACCCCATAAACCGGCACGCAGCACTTGACACGCCTGAGCCACATTCCGGTCTCGGAGCGTTTCAGGGCTGGTCCTGGTGCCAGCATGGCAGTAAATTAATCACGGCGCAGAGCGCCGTCCAAAGCAAACAGCATGCTCTGTGAATCGCAGAGCCCAGGGAGGGACGGGGTCAGAGAGTGCGAGGACGAGGGCAGCGCGGAGTTCTGCTCCCCCGTTTCTGGAAGCCCAGCTGAGGTCCGGGAGCTGGTTTGCAGCGCTGCGAGGCTCTCACGCTCCTCGTGAACGGCCAGATGCCTCAGCACTGAATCCACAGGCTTTCTGACGTCAGAATCGGCCAAGCTGACGTTTCCCCAGCCCGTTGACATAAGAGATGCAGGAATAACGATTTTAGGACGTTTACAGGCTCGGCTGTTTAGTGTCTGCTATGCACTGCCAGACAGAGAACCGGCAAACGCAGCCTGTCCTTTTGTACCAGAATGTATCAATCAGTGGCCCTGGAATTCCAGTCTGGTCTTTATAAAAATAATAAAGAATAAATCCTTTGAGAAATGTTTCCTGTCTGATGCTTTCTCCTGACCTACAGGATCTGACCTGAGAAATGAGTGGCATTCCTATTGGACAATCCTTATCTGACTCATGAATAAATCCTGCTTTGTGCAATACTCCCCAGGTGCTTGACCGGGCCTGCTGCTGACCCAGGCATGGTGAGGGGGGGCGGGGGGACTCACATGTGCTGGGAGGCATTGGGGAAGAGCTCAGAGTACTGGGGGGCGGAGTCCTCAGGACCGTGCGGGGCAGCGTGGCTGATGACCATAGTCCTGCAGGAGAGGCAGCAGGCCAATGAGAAGGTACAGTTCTGAGAAGACTGAGGACTAGCACGCTTCAGAATGAAAACCCAGACGAAGGGACGAGTGGGCATGCAGCAGCTGGGTGCACGTTTGCCTGGGGGGGGGGGGGGGGTTCCCAAATGTCTCTGTCAGGCTATGGGGGGGTGGGTGTCAGCAGCCACTGCCAGACTGAGACACACCAAAGCGTCTCACTCAGGAAAAGCTACCAGACATCAGTATAAATATACACCCTTATAAATATACACCCTTATAAACGGCAAGGGGAGGACACACTAACCATGTCCATGCCAGACACCCTGGACCGCCTTCCCGACACGCGGGGGCCCTCACACCTCCGTCTGACCCAACGAGCAGGTCGCCTGACATCCGCCTGCTACCCCACACTCACGTTTACCCACGGTGCAGACATCCCCCAATGGACAGACTGGCTCCCAACCATAAACACCCCCCGCCCTCGCATTTCCACGTTACCTAGGAGCACACTGACAGGTATCAGCTCCAGGAAAAGCCCCCACAGCAGATTAACCATCACCCCCCCACCCCCGTAGGTGTAATCTTCACTGCTAACATTCATTATGCTATAACATCAATGAACTGGACCCCCAAGGATCATATTGGGAAACACCACACTAGGGTATAATGCTGTACTTCACTAATTTGGTACACCTCACACAGATTCTTCACCGGTGAGAGGGTGAGTGTAGCACTGGGCCCCACCTGGGCTGGTCACATGGCTGCTCGTTTGGGTTCCTGCCGAAGACACACGCCCCCTTCAGGTGGGCCTGTATCATTGCAGCTGAGCTGCCATGATGCTGACCGCCCACAATGCGACCAATTGGGTTTCTGCTCCTTGTCATGTCACATGGCCAAGAGGACTGCCAGATCAGGCTAACATGCACCATGGGTGTGCCCTTTCCGCCAGCTAAAGGGACCGCGGGGCCAGCGGTACACACCTTGGCGTAGTCAGCCCCGTGCTTCTCCTTGTAACCATTGCGGCAGACGGTGTAGTTGTAGAAGCGCGAGTTCTTGATCAGGCCCATCCACTCCCTCCAGCCGGGTGGGATATAGCTGCCGTTGTACTCGTTGAGGTACTTCCCAAAGAAAGCTGCAGAGGAAGAATGGATCCACAGTGAGGAGATAGAGAGAGAATGTCTGCAGGATAAGAGGTGCTCACCATGGACATGGGGGACAGGTCACAGCGAGTATCTGCTTTCCTCCTCGATGTATAACTGCTAGTATCCTGCTCTCTGCGCAAGTAAATGAACACGAGTATCTACTCTCCGTATTGATAATCGTGAGTATCTGCTCTCCATGTCAATAACCAAGCATGAGTATCTGCTCTCCATGTTGATAACCAAGCATGAGTATCTGCTCTCCATGTTGATAACCAAGCATGAGTATCTGCTCTCCATGTTGAAAAATAACAGGGAGTATCTGCTCTACATATCGATAACTGACCATGAGTATCTGCTCTCCGTGTTGATAAATAACTGCAAGTATCTGCTCTCAGTGTCAATAAATAACCGTGAGCATCTGCTCTCCGGGTTGAAAACTGTGAGTATTTGCTCTACGTGTCGATAAATATCTGCTCAAATTCCTCTGCTCCTCTTCTCCAGAGTCCTTTCAGACGAGCCTGCAAACATACGATCGTTTCCCCGCTGAATCAGGCCATACATCTCCCAATATCTGGGAACGGCGCCAGTCCACCTCAGGGAGTCAACAATGGACCAGCGACTCCGCTAGAAACCACGAGCGGGTCTGGAGGTGAAGGAGGGCTTGTGGGCATGCAAAGAGCGTGGACCAGGCCCTGGAGGACAAGCCTGAAACCACACTGACCTCCAGGTGAGGAAGCCAGCTAATCTCCAGACACTCCATTCCAATTTCAACTTCAAACCTGGAAGGGCTGCTGGCTTTCGTCAAAGTTGTTAATGGATAAAATACAAGCTTTTATTGTTGTAAGCGTTTTTAAATGACAAGCTTCAGCTTTCGGGTTTTGGCTGCAGTCGAGCCACTTACATGTGAGTATAACACAGTGATTAACAGTGGGTTAGGGTTAGCATAACGCAGTGATTAAAGAAGGAACTCTTCTCCAGGGTACAAGAATGCCCAGAAACCTTGTCAGAACCCACCACAGAACCCAAACAGAAACCTCAAGGAGCCCCTGAGCTCCAGCAGGGGGGCAGCAGGCTTACCGGTTCCGGTATCCCGTGTTGTTGAGGTAAACGGCGAAGGTGCGTGGTTCGTGCTGAGCCTGCCAGGATGGTGAGGAGCAGTTCTCGTTGTTGGTGTACGTATTATGATTGTGCACGTACTTGCCGGTGAGCATGGAGGAGCGTGACGGGCAGCACATGGGCGTGGTGACGAAAGCGTTGGTGAAGGTCGTACCTCCCTGCTCCAGGATCCGCCTTGTTTTGTTCATCACCTGTAGCGAGCCTGTGGAGCGGAAGACGAGCGTCAAACAGACGCCAAACAGGAACCCCCACCAAGATGTTTATGAAAACTGGCAGATACTCGGTTTTGTCGTTGCAGAGCGCCCTCTGCAGGATCACGCCAACCACTGCCGGGTCTCGCTGCCAAGAATGAGAGGGTCTCCTGGCCACATCCCAAAGCCGGATTTGAACACTCCTCCATGTTTAATGCCCCGTGTTAGTATTTGCAATCCCTAAGACCCCCAACTGTAATCCGCCAGATCCATGCGGCTCACTGTAAATTAGACGAGCAGCTGAACCAAGATGTTTCCCTAAAACCTTCTGCTAAATGTCTTTTCCTGTCCAGCGCTCACTCATCAATGTGTGTCAGATGCTATGCGGCGTCCTGATCTGAAAAAAACACCCAGCGGCTGGAGAGAGAGATAGGTACCTCACACGAAACAAACGCCTCTCAGGCTGAGCGAAAACGCGAAGGAATCTCAGCACTCCTGGGCTCGCTGTCCGCAGTCTGGGGCCTCGCCAGAATAAACAAGGTCGGTTTTGCTTAATAAGTAGATGTTAGTGTTTCCTGCTTCCTTAATCATGCCCCCAAAAGCCACCTCACCCTTTCCTCACCGCGGGCGCCTCTCGTGCAATGAAAACTTTCCTTATTTATGCAAACGAGTTCAGTTCAGCAAGAGAGAGAAAACCCTGTGAGAGGGGTTCAAAAAAATTACAGGGCCCCCGAGAGAGTGAGGGCCTCATGAGAATTACAGAGCCCCCGACACTCACCCAGTTCCACGTCCTGGTCGTCGGTCATGATGAGTATGATGGTTAGGCCGGATGTTGCGGCGGTCTCTCTGCACGCGGCCGCGCAGCCCCTGAGCACGTGTGGTAAAATGCAGTGCAGTCCAGTGGACCAGCCACCAGCAGGGTGGCGACAGCGGCTAGGCACAGCAGCTTCATGGTGATAGCGGTGGGGATCGAGTTTCCACTTGGATGTCACGACCTGGTGGAGAGTAGCCTGTTTTTAAAATCTGCTTCAAGATAACGGATTAAAAAAGAAAACTGGCCATTCACCCAAAGAGAGCATAAAGACTGAGGATGGAGGCCCAACGTGTGAACCTCACGTTTCCCTGGGGCTTAGCATCACAAGCCCAGATGTGTACAGGGTTTAAACCACTTTGTCTGGCTGCACATAATGAAGGTTCACTGGCACAATGAGCACTTCAAGTGAATTTTGCCCATTCCTGCTGCACCCAGGCCTTAACTTGCACTCTTGTAGCACCTGACAACCACATTCCCCACTGAAGGCACCTCGAGCATCTCCTTCCCCGACAGACTCCCCAGACAGACATTCCCTATGGGTATGTGTCAGCTCTGGACCAATCTGAGCCATCCTTTTGCACAGGACTTGGTGTAAGCCAATCAGAATGGCTTTGTATTCACAATGACCAATCGGACGGCATCCCCTCTAAACCACATGAACTGCAGGGTCCTCGATCTCTCCTGCTCAGGCCCCCGGGCTGGAAGCAAAGTACAGGGTAGTTGCTCAGCCAGCGGACCACCAGCGCGCGCCCTGAAGCATGCAGGAGACAATGGCTTCCTTTGACTAAGGCACCAAACAGACACGGTCTGAGAGTCACCAACAGCAGCTCTCTACGGATGTGAGACCTTCGGAAGAGTGAGGGCACTCAGCGGTCTAGCATGGTGGCTGATAAGACAAACACGCCATCTGGATGCCCCGTTTTACCACGTTTGCGGCAGTAACATGGGGGCTCTCCGATGTGGGTTTAAGGATTTTCTCGGAAAGAGTGCATCACAGACCCAGCTCCAGCAGCCCTGCAAAAATTACTGGCACTGTTTGGACTGGCCACCATCATACAACAACTGCTGGGCTTCACGACCGTACCCCACACCCCCCAGCGAGCTCCCCTCCACCCACCTCCACACACAAACCCGAGAGCCCGTGACGCAGGAGAGCAGCATAATGTGGACATGTACAGTGTGACGATCAAGCTAATGACCCCTACATTGCCTGTGGTCCTACCTGCAATGTCAGGATTAGCCATAATAGGTTATTGAAGCCAACAAGTGCAAAAGCACTATCAAGACGAACACTCGAAAGTAAGCACCTTCAATTTTGTTGGGTTTGATAAAAGAAAGGTGCATAATTGGCACACAACTCCTTCCAGCACCCAGGTTCAAAGAGAAGGACCCTCAGACGTTCTGAAGAAGCCGAGAAACCATCTCGTTTAAATAAGCCATGCACACTGGGACAATAAATGCTCAAACAGATGCTGGACTCTTAAGGAGATAAAAGCCTACTCAGAAGTTCAAACAAAAGTAATCAGTACTCGAGGAACATGAGACAAAGCAGAGAAGCTCAGACATTTCATTTGCACATCAGTGCCTGAAGGGCCATTAGGCCTTGAGGGTCCTCTCATATTCTTCATGATGATCCTAACCTTCGAAGGACTGTTATGCTCTCGGAGGCTGAGAGAGACCGATTCTGCAGAAAGGCGAGAAGTAGAAACATGCAATTGTCAGACAGATGGATTACAGGGCGACAGGCTAATGGCACGTCGACAGGCCCCAGGTCCATCCTCCTGGCCAGATCATCAGATCTGACATCAGCTGGGGTTGCTGTCACTGTGAGGCGGCTCGCTGGTCACCGTGGCTCTTGCTGGGTCAGCAGTGCATCTCTGTGGTGCCAACAGTGGTTGGTTTGTGGCTACTTGACGTGGTCTTGTTGAATTCGACACGGCCACGCGACGGGGTGAGGAGGTCGAGGCTACAAAGATGCTAGAGGAGGAGACGGCTCACCAACTCTTGCTCTTTTTGCATGTGGCCGCCATTATTGGGAGGCAGGCCGGCGTGGTCCTTACACCCTCAAAAAAAACACAGAGCTACGGCAGTATCGCTCCAAGGCACTGAGGAAGAGACCAGCAGCTTTCTCCTGGGTCTCTCTCCAGGGGTGACCTGCACCGTAAATATAGGCAATATTGACGAATACAAGGACGCCGGTCCTGACTGAAGGAGGTCCTTTACAAACGCCTTTTAATGAGAATGTTCCATTCAGCAGCAGCTCCCGGCCATCTTCAACGGCCCATCTCTCGATTCCCCGCTACTGCTCAAAGCAGGGGGGGAGGGGGGGGGACTATAATTAAAGTAGATGACATGGCCCAAAAGTAAATCGGCCATTCAGAAGAGGCCAGTCACTGGGGACAATGACTGTTTGAAAGCCGGGCATGAGCAAACTCCACTGGGCACTGCAGATTTCACCTCTCTGGCTGCCAAGATGCCGGAGTGCGCGGGGGGAGGGGGGTGGGGAGTGGGGTGGGTGGGGTCGTTGGACTCGTGTGGCATAGTTTGAATTCTGCGTGCAGTAAATTACAGTACAGTACAGGGGACTGGCTTCTGTGGGCGAATCCAGAAAACGCAGGGGATGCATGTCTCAGTGGGATCCTGCGAGACGAGCTCTCTCTCGACGGCTCCCGCATGGTCGGAGAATTTCAGCTGCGATTCGACGTGTTACAGTGCAAAAAAAAATAAATAAATAAAAAAGAACGATGGTCCCGCGGGGCGGACGGGATCTTGGCGCGTCAGAGCCGTTTTTAATCCGGAAGAATCCCTGCCTGAGCAAATTGCATTCACAGCCTGCCGATTCCCCAGGGATCACTGTCAAACGCCCCCCCCCCTCCCCCCCCCAGGCCAGAAGCCTGTCTCCATGCCAGACTGCGGAGTGCGACTAGCCAGGGCGGTCCCATGTCCCGGCATCTCCAACACCAAAGAACCACAGACACAACAGGCCACGAAAAGACACTCGCGGGAACATGGCGGGAGTTACACGACAGGCACGTCACGACAGACGGACGCCGGACTTACCGTGCTCAGCTGATCCCTCGCCGCGACGGGCTGTGTCTGCGCCGTAAAGCGGACAGACAGACTGCTTATCTCTTGCGGTGACGGTGTTATTCTCCCGTTAGCGGCGAGCTGCCAGGCAGGGCCCTGATTACGTAGGCCGACTCACTGAAGCGGTTTCCATCTGCTGTCAAACCTCCAAGCTACGCAGATTAATCACCAGCAAACTGTTCCAGCCGGGACCGTAACTAAATGCATCTTCACTTTTTTATTTTATTTTTTTGGGGGGGGGGGGGGGGGGGCGATGGGCGAATCCTCCCATAGAAAATAAGGCGTCACCCAAAGCAAGACTTTTAACATAAAACGAACTGCAAGGTCTACGACTAAAAGACACGGACGCCCCCCCCCATGACGCTGTCGAGTTAAATGCCAGCTAATGCTAACCAGACATGTAGCCATGACCTTGTGTGTGTGTCTGCGTGTGTGTGTGTGGGGGGGTCCTCTTAAACGCGGAGAAAGTCACGCATAGTGTCAGTCATAGGAATGCGGTGTAACTGGGCAGAGTCAACATCTCCCATTCTGTGGATTCTGAGAAAACAGATCAATCAGGAACGACCGTCAGCATTCGGATGGTGACCGCAGCTGCTTCTCGCCAGCAGCGGAAGATGTTTTTAAGGCTCGCCTCTGCAGCTACCCGTCCGTGCGACGACGACTCCTGCCGACTGCAGCAGGACCCCGGGAGTCGGCCTGGCCTTACAGCTGGAGATCCTGTTCAAGCTCCACCAGGATCCCGGAGAAGACCACGGCACAAACACGAGCCCCACCTGCCGTGGCCATCGAGCGCCAGATGGACCCGCTCCGTCGTAAACCATCATAAACCGGCTATGTGACGACGTGGATTTCCACCGTATGCTGCCAGGCGATTCTACGAGAAACGGCTGTCAAACATCATGCATGGGTTCAGAAAGAGTCCGACGGACCTTAGAGACGTGGCAGCTGTTCAGGGACCTCAGAGAAGAGAGCGCAGGACCCAATGTCGGCACGTTACCCCCGAAACGGTATAAAGAGAACACGACTATGAAGACATCAGCATAAACAGCTGCCAACCAGACACAGATGATCATAGGGGTGAATCTATGTGGGAGCAGGAGTGGCCATGACCCCCTCTGGTAACTCTGTGGTCGCCCCACTTGACCCCTCACCAAAAAATAAAGACAAAATACAGAGCATTTAATTCTGCCAATCAGAGCTGTTCAAAGCATCCACCAATCGATACTGGCGTCTCTCTCCAAATGAACGGATAAAATGCATAATGTCCGCAATCTGCAAAATATAAACCCCAGTAAAGTAGTTGGGTCTAGTTTGGCCACCTCACTGCGACGCCCCTGGACAACCACATTTTTAAAGGCATTCACTTCATCCAGAAGCTGACAGCTGACTGTGGCCGGGTTTTAATTACGAGTTAATTAATACCCACCCCTCATAATCCGCAAGCCAGACCTTCATTATGGACGCATGAAAATATATCATTTAATTACTGCTGCTCAGGAGACTTCAAAGATGTATTCCGGGTGTCACCGGGGGGTCCACTGGGAACACTGGTGGGATTTTGTTAACACTAAGAGGGAAATGATTAAAAGATGGGAGGGGGGATTTTGGTGACACAGCGCCACTAAAGTATTGCGCTGGGAAGCGTTAGCGCCCTCTGGAGGACAGGGATCTCCATCTGGGGTAAACAGACCTGTTGCACATGTTAAACTCTGGGACCCTGGGATTTTGACCGGCGACCAGGAGGCACAGAAGGCTGTACATCTGAGGGGTTGCGGGACACCCCCGCAACCTCTGAGAGACATGGGGGTGTATCGCAGCACGGAGTGAGGTATTCACCCCCCAGCTCCTCATAAATCTTTGCTCGTGGCTGTGGAGACCCAGCCTCTAAATTTATGTGAAGGTCATTGCAACTAATTTGTGGAACCACCCCCAGACACACCCATATGTGATCCACCTCCCGGCAAGCCTGTGACACGATATGGATCGGGGGGGCAGGGGATGGTGTAGGGGGGGGCATATCGGCCATGGGTGGTATAACTGAGGGGGACGGGGGTTATACGGCTTGTGGTGATGAGGGAAACAGAAAACAGGTGGGGAGGACTTGCCCCTCATTCACAGGACAAGGACAAGAGCGAAAACTAAACAGTCACTTATTGACACGACACACAGCATGTTGCGGGATGAATGTTCAGGGATTCCATGTTTAAATCATCACTGCGCTGGACATTAAGAGAAGGGCCATTTGTGCGGAAACGAGCGCAATGGCGGTTCACACGTAATCAAGGGCAGTGAGTAAATAAAGTGAGAAGAAGATTAAAAAAAAAGGTGACGTGGGGAGCTGGGAGAGGGGATTTCCCCCCTCCCTTATCTGTACTGGACGAACAGCAGAATCCTTAATGGCGCACTGGCACGAAGAAGTTGAAAAACATGCTAATCGTTTCAACAAGTTTCCACTGAGGAAATCCACAGAATAAATAAAATCGGCCCCTTTCAACGTGACGCACAGCAGCTCATCCCGACACAAATTCCCATTTTCCTGCTTCCGTTCTGCTATGGGAACCCCGATATCTGCTTCTCCAGTCAGAGGCGAGGCCTGCCAGCACTTAGGCTGACGGGCGGCTTCGCTGAACCAGTTTAACGGCCCGTACTGGTTTGGAAACGATCGACGGCGGCTTCTGAAGGCCCACTTGTCTAAGGGGCAGGTTTCAAAAGAGCTGCGCTCGCTTCTGACACCATGTGCCGGTTCGTAAGCGATCTGCGAGCGTTTTAGCACGCGGGTCGAGGCGTCCCGCTGGATTCGATCAGGATAAATGGCTGGAGACGGCCCGCACCAGCCCAGCCTCACTCTAACATCTGCAAACACGTGACAGGCGTTGAGGCAGCCAGTAAGTGCTGATGCAGACACCCCAGCCGGCTCCAGTAAGCTGAACAACACGCCAGAGCATTAAAAGGCTCCCAGTCCCTCAAGCACTAACTCACACGGCGGCACTGTGCGCAATTCAGCGGCTAAAAATAGGAGCAAAATGAAGACACGCGGAGGTCAGGCCGAGATGAAACGGCAGCCCTGTGAACCTGCGAGAGGCCTCGCACATCACGTTACACGGGGCAGAGTCTAACCCTGGTGCCCACGGCGTCCAGCCTGCCTGCCGGAGCTCAGCCAGTCCCCTGAACCGAAACACGAAGCAGCTGGATTTACCGTGGAGGAGAACTAGCAGGACGCAGCAACAGCTGGGCCAGGGGAGCAGACAGGGAGCAGGCCTCCATACCCAGGCAGGGAGGTGTGGAGAGCTGGAGATACATACGGGACACCTGGGTTACATGGAGGGTCATGTGTGCCCCGAAAGCTCTCTGGAAGCCACCCAGGTGATTTCAAGCCCATAGGTCCATTTCTGGACAACCGGGTCGGTTGGCAAGCAGTGCCTCCATGTCGCCCTCTGGTGTCTTGCAAAACCAGTGTTTCTCAAACCAGTCCTCAGAGACCCCCAAACTGTCCACGTTTTTGCTCCCTCCCAACATCCAGGAAGTGGGAGAGAGCAAATTAGGACTGGTTTGAGAAACACAGATCTAAACGCATCGCCAGGACATAACGCGGCCTCGAACCTGGGCCCAAGTCGCCCAGCGAGAGCAGAGGCCTCATTACCGTCACCTGCCTGCACAAGTGAGCCTTTCATAAGCGCTGAGCTGCTAAGGCCTGGCCGAAGCCAGCCGCCAAGACCCGGCGAGGCCCCGCCCACTCTCCACAGAACCCCGCGTGCCGATCGTGCCACAGGGGCGTAATTGGAAAATGACACATCATGGAATTTGAAAATTACATATCTGCTGGGATCTGGATCGGGGTCCTGGCACCAGTATGGCCTGAGCATGGAAATGTTTACAAACGTTTTTCAGATCCACGACGACTGATCGGCACAGGGTCCTGGTGCGGGGGGGGGGGGGGGGGGGGGGTCGCAGCATTGTCCTCTGGCACATAAAGCAACAGACTTGAACAAAATGTGTTGGGGGGGGCATTTTTAAGGAAAGCTGTGTAGTGAGTAAGCTGCCCTCTGGGATGAAAGCACTGACCTCCCCCCCCCCCCCAGGAGCAGCTTGTCAGAGATACAGTGGACAGTCTGTCACTTTTCAAACTGCAAACAGATCGTTTCACTCCATACTGCACCCTAGAGGGGACCAGTATACCTCATCAGACAACCAACCAAGAGACAACGGATCAGGCAGCGGGATCCGGAATGGCGCCTTCCATTCAGGCAGAAGCAGGAGATGCTTCCTTGGGCAGCAGTGGCTGCACATCTCCTGCATCAGTGATGAGCAGTCACTGGGGGGCGCCGTTGGGACCTCCTCAGCATAAGAAGAACGAGGGCCGGGTGGGATCCCAGCAGCTGACATTGGCAGAACGTGGAGTCCACACATAACCGTAACGATCCCGGGTCTCAGCGCCGGTGGCGGGATCGCGGTTCAAGGTTGGGATGAGGGGCCAGCAGCCAGCCGGACTTTACAGCAAAAAGTCACAGAAGCCCAGGGCCAAACCGGGTCCCCGAGGGCCCAGAGTGGCGGCGAGGACCGAGTCGAACCCGGCCCGGTATCGGCAGGAGCTCCCCTGCACACGGGTAGTGGTACCTCCCGAACACTGCATCTCGCTCTGAACACGCCACAGATGAATAACATAGACAGGCAGACGGGGGCAGCTGACCAGCAGGGGGGGCAGGATACCCCCCCCAATCATTCAGCTTTAACACTAAATACTCAATGATTAACATGCTGTAGCAGCGTGAGAAATTCCTTTGCGAGCCACCCCTGGGGATTCTGGGTAAAGACAGCAAGACACGGGTCCCGTTCCAGCTCGGAGTGCAGAGGGGCATTCAGACGTCGTGGACAATTAAACCACCCCAGTGTTCCCACTGTCACGGACACGCATGTGAATATGCAGGCCAGCACACACCCCCACAACCCCCTGCATGCCCAGACAGCGCCCACAGCCCATATCTCCCTGATGGTCTCCCAGGGCAGCAAACCCAAGTGGCCACAGAGAAACCCATGAAACAATATTTGTGTTGGTGCGGAGCGGCCGGTGACTTGCGGTTGCTGCTGCTATTGTTCATGTTTGGCGATGCCAAACCAGCCCCCCACCACCAACATCAACACACAACTGTGAGAGTATTTAGTGCCCCCACAGACAAACGGGACAGCGACACACGCCTGGTCGCCATGGATGGTCGAGTGTGCTTAGCAACAGCCATAAAGTTAACGACTCCAAGCGCTATCACATAAAATCATTTCCGTCCTAATGGACTAAATGGCCCTTTAAAATGACAGACATATTTAATCCAGTTTAAATTTCTGCAAGTCCAAAGGGGCAGTGGCCTGGGGGAAAGGCTGTCTTTGTGAGAGGAGAAAACGCCCAATTCATGTCTGAGGAACCTTGCTCTTCACCAGAGCACCTCCTGAAAAGATATTCACAGGGGTGCCGCAGATCTGAAAGCCCAATAGCACCCTCCAGTATACAGCTCTTTTGCGGAGGGGGGGGGCTGTACCATGTGTGTGGCTTCATTTTTGCATGGGGGGGGGGGGGGGCGGTTGTTACGATCCCCTTAAATGGCTGGTAGTCAAAGGGAGATGATTTGGCAATACCCACCCCCCCGTTTCCCGGAGATGGGATATAATCCTCTCCCGCATGCCAATCATCTCATACTTCATTATAACCTGTGCTGCTACACCAGGTCTACGTTACGCATCACGCAACTATCGCATCTCTGCTCCAATCTACACGTTAGCAAAAAGAGTAAAATACAAACGCTGACATCAGTCAGAGGTCAGGCCGTCGTGCCGCCCGGCTTGGCGACAGGGGGCCCATCTCGGCCAGCGGGGTCCCACGGCAGCCACAGGCAGATCCTAACAGTCGTACATCGCATTTCCACTCACCCAGGCAGAGCTCAAACCACCCGCACACCCCACCCCGCACTCCCCTGGCGAAATACTTTAACTGAGGCATAAATTTAGGGCTTCCCAGGAGTACGCTGACCTGACAGCGCCTCCCGAAGACGTCTGCGAACAGCGCAGCCATTTACCAGGCAGGCCGGCAGCCCTGGCCAGGACGTGCTGAATATAAACAAGACTGATATTAAGTATTTACACAAGCGAAACATGAAGCAAAGAGGGCGATACGCACGGGTACATGGCGCCACAGACCGCTCAGGTGTGCGCGCGGGAACAGCCGGCGATCTGTGCAAGGGGACCCGCCGCATGCCGGACATGTGTCACGCAGGGTCACGCAAATGCGGCGGGCGGCGGCGGCGGCGGCGGCGCCCCCCCCCCCCCCCCCCCCAGATGGAAAAACAGGGCATTCCTCCACGGGAGAGCAGTGTTCCTCATGACACCTCCAGAAGCTGCATGAAAGCCATTAACAGCTCACCAGTTACCACCCCCGTGGGTGACTGCGCATGCTGAGCTCCACAGTCACAAAATAAAACACCACACACAGTCTCACAGAGCTTCTGTGATCAAACTACAACTTTACAACAAGCTGAGACACAGAGGCGAATAAAATCTGTCTTTTTTTTGTTCCCTAGCCATGCTTAAAAAATGCTAAGTGGATGTCTGCTAAGCGTGCAGACTCTTGTATCTTCAGAAGAGCGTGGACGTCCTGCTCAGACTGACCCGCGATCACGGACGTGCCCGGCGGCAGTGAAGGTTACACAGGTACCTGATGCTGGATGGAGGCTTCTCTGCTTCCCACAGGCTGGTCCTCTCATAAAGGTTCAGTCTTGGGGGACCACACAGATCCTGGAAGGCAACCTTCCCTCTCTAATCCTTTCTCCAGTGTGATGACACACTAACCCCAACCATCTGTTGAAACACGTCCCGAAGCTCTCAGCGCCGCCGATCGCCGGGGTCCAATCAGAGGGGCCGCTGGGTGGCTCTGGGAGGCAGGAGGCTGGGACAAGGACAGGGGGAAACGCCGCTGTGCGCCTGGAGAGTCCGGCCACGGTAACCTGAGCCTGGGGGAGAGGGGCTGGGGGGAGGAGGAGAGGGAGGGGTAGGGGACGGGGGGAGGGGGAAGATCGGGAGGGGGGGTGGAGGTGCGAAATTAAAAAAAGAGAGAGAAAGAAGGAAACTATAGCGATCACTGTTAAAGAAGGAGGTGCCGGTGAATAGCGGAGTCTGTCTGCGCCGTGCGCCCCGACCAGCCCTCGGTCTCCGGGACCGCGCGTGGGGCACCCGCAAACACGCGCACTCACACACGCACGCCAACACACTCATGCACCGCAACGATCGTGCAAACACTCTGATCCCACCGAGTTAAAGTCATAAAAGCCGTGGCGTGTTTACGCGAAGCGGAGCTGCGCTCACACACCGTCTGCCGGCCGGGGAAATGACTCCGATCAGTAGGCGAACCGAAGCGTCTCAGCCCGCACACTGTCCCCCCACAGGATGGGCCATTACGCGTTACGTCTGCAAAAATGATTAAAAGCGAGAGTGCGTATTTGTTAAAAGGTATCGGACGCAGTTAAACTTTATGAAAAACAGCTGAAGACGCGCTTTGCATTTCCATTGATTAATAGGCAGGTTGGACCTGTGCGTGTTTTCACGCCCGTGAACTCTGACAAGCCTCGGTCTGGATGGGACTTATAACGGGACCCCCAGTGACCAAACCATCTGCATTAGGATAGAAACAAAAGGCAGAAAGGGCGGCACTGGGCGGACCTCACACCTGGTCCTGGTGATCAAACCCTCTCGGAGGAAATGACCCCAAATGCATTGATCAGTTTTATGAAACAGGCGCACATTCATTAGGTTTATTTCCTTAAGCAAGTGCCAGCCCCACCCTGAAGCCTCGGCACCTGTAAACTACCCAGACGATGACGGTAAAACGCCACCAAACGCTCCGAGGAAGGTCGGGGAATGGGCAGTTAGCAGCCCTGCTCCGGAACAGGGGTGCAGGGAGTCCAGCCCAGTTTCGACATCGATACACATGCTTATTCGCACGATCCACTTGACAGCTTACACATCCAACAGAAAAAAGGCAAAGTCAAGATATGACACGGGAACCACAGAGGTGTGTATTTATGGAATAAATACACAATAAAAACGACTAAGGAGGAAGATATGGCTAGATTAATTACAAATATTTAAAATACATGTAAATAAATAAAATTACTGAAATATGGCGCACTAAAGTGCAATATGTCGTTCTGTCCTGTAAGGAGTGCTGTGCGTTTATGAAGTTTACTGCTCTGTGTTGCGCTGTCGGATTGCAGTGGGGTGGAAACTTCTTCCCGGACTGTATGTATGATCAAACTGTTTTTCAGTAGTTTCTGATCAGCTTCGCAGTGAGCGAATCCCGAAGGCAGCAATAAAAACAAGCCAATGAGGACTGAATACCTTCCCGAGTCTGTAAAGGGGGCTCCGCGTGCGGCCAGATCCCACAAAGTGAGAATAGTGGTTCCCCAGTCCTTTGCACCTCTGTACTGTTTTAATGCCCGTTAAGTGGCCAATAGCTAAATAAAACACTTGGTTAAATGAAATGGCCTTAACATATTTAAGACTATTCTAGGTTCATATTGTCATAAAAGCAGGGCTTACAGGGGAAGTTAAACCCAAGTCTAACTGCCTGAATTCACAAAGGGGCCCCCTCCCCCGTTCCTGTCACACCCCCACCCTGCCCATACCTCCACCCGCCACCCCCACCAGCTCCCTCTGCCTCCCTCCCTCTCTCTTGGCCAAGAATTTCTAAAGGCCTTTGAGGCTGGCCAGAGGCTCACAATGGCTGCTGCTCTCTGGATTACAGCGTCCGCTAAGGCCTTGGGCTCCTACACCATCCGGACGGAGCGCTTCATTCGCACGTAGCCAAACACTCGCTGAACTGAAGCCTCTCCTTATTGTATAACGTCCTCGGCTCAGCTGTTACTGCGGTGTCATCATCTCATTTCAGGTCAGATACTCTGCCCTTTGAAAAGTCTTTCTCTGGGTCTTGGCTCAGCCTCCACTTCAAAGCTCAGATTGGAATGGAAAAAAATAAGGATCCTTCTAGCATAATTTGGCTGCACTTCTGGGTCTTGGGAAGAACATCCTTTCTGCTTCTTGGAATACATTTATACTTTGCTTCTTATCATATTGTTTTTATCCATAGTATCCCAGATCCATTTACATGACTGGGTATTTTACAGGCGTAGATCAGACTGTGCGCGATGCTCAAGGGTACAACAGCAGCACCTAACAAAATGAGAATTCAAAGTGAGCACCCTCTGTTTTGTACAGGATCTCCCATTAATGCTGTCCTGGGCCCTTATTTTCCACGTGGGGGGCAAACCAGACCTTCACCATGTTAGCTGGGCCCGTGTTTAATATTTTCATGTTCTGTGAAAGCTGCAGCAAGATTTTAATTTTCCCTTTTTGAAGATGCGTGCAGAAGTCAGTAAACCCTGTGCATTTTTGAACTTTTAGCTTATATATTTGTTATTAATTCAAAGAAAAATTTCTGGACAAAAATCTCGCCAAGCACAAGTCGGATGCCCAGTTCATGCCTTCGCTGCCGTCTCAGGATGTAGTCACACTTAGCCTGGGTGCCTTGTGCCGTGCACGAGTATGACTGCCCCCGCTGGTCTGCGCTCACATTGCGCTGAACGATACGAGCCCAAGCATGCTTTTTTTCATCACTCTGTGATTTTTTTTTTGTGTTGAAGAATTGATAGGAAGAAAAGAGTTATCACACAGCACGATGGAGTTCACGAATAAAGTCCTTATTTTGTTTGGGCGTGATGGCACACGGTCCTCATAGATTTATAGAGCTCGCAGCAGTGATTTTCATTTAATCGTGCTGCTCGTATTCAAAGAGAGGCCCTGATTTTACCAAATATCTCAGCGTTTTTGTGTGTTGCAACCATTTGTTCCTTGATATATTTGTCAGTCATCCCTTTCCAACAGTGTTTCGTGAATGTTTGCCGCTACCCAATCTGTACAGTCCATTTTTTCCAAGTTTGGTGCGTGTATAGTGTAGATGTGCACATGTGAGTCCCAGTCACATCATTGACATTATGTCTGTGTTGGCGATCACAGTATAGATGTGCACCATGCCCAAGTCCAACTGAACCATATCTAGGCCCACCTTTTAAAAACGGGAAAAAAGCAGGTGAGAATTCGTCCCGGTAACCTACACTCGCAGGGTAACCATCTCCATATTTAGATTTAGCATTTCAGCCCCCTGGGGAAACCCATCCTTGCATTCCTGCCCCTCTCTCCAACATCCCGTGGTGCACCGGTACTCCACCCCACAGATGAGTAGGGCTCGGTGACTGACACCGGGGGCATGAGCACTGATTCCTGCTGCTCCAACAGCTTCTCTGATGTGTTATCCTGAAGGGACTTGCTCAGCTGGGTTTCTGCTGGTTTTCATGTCCTGTTTCTTGCAGACTAGCAAACAATCACATACAACTCTGTCCAAATTACCCCTGCAGCGGTTTCGAGTAGCTCTTGGAAGACCTGTCGGAAATAATGGCCTTGATTCACAGAGCAGCCCAGTCCAAAGATTTTAAATCTGCATGTCCTAGACATAAATTTTTGTTCTGTTCCCTGTATTCCAAAAATCTGTATTTTGTTAGCTTTCACAAGAGAAATCTCCCTTCAAAGTGAGTCACGCAGCTGAACGTTTTATTTACGCCTTTCCTCTTTGCTCGCACCCATGTCCGCGTCGGCAGCAAACCAGCTTATCTTTGCAGAGGAACATTTGATTTCACAAGTTGTTTGGCGCAACCTAATTGCTCGCAGATGAAAAGAGACGGGAATGATGGGGGTATTTGTTGAGTGTTCGCACGCAGGGATGTGTCCCTAAAGACGCCCAAATGTCCCCGTCCAGCGTTAAAGTGACATTCTCGCAGTAGGGCGAATCGTAACCACGCACCGTCAAACCAGGACTAGTTTGAAGCCATTTCTCAAATTCTTTCATTTGCTTGCCCTATTGTTCATATTTATCTATGTTTGATCTTTAAACAAAGATATATGATATTACAGCATTTATTCTGCTGTAAGCAGTAGGTCAGGTCCTGAGCCACATTCAAAGGTTTTAAACCACCAAGAGTCTTTGTCGTCATATACTGGTCGCCGTACCTTTTCAATAAGAGATCCTTGTTTTAAATCTAGTCGTATGAATTTACAGCAGATGTAAAAACCTGGTCGTCCACCAGTGCCCTAACCCTGAATTCACTTTAATAAAAATCTTCCTGAGCCTATCGGTGAATCTTCTGCCAGAAGGGCCATAGTTTAGGGGTTTCTGAGGAGCATCTGGGTTCTCCATGTCTGATGTGCTGCTCCAGCTTGTCACACAGTGACATGCAGTGATGTGCAGTGACAACAACTGTCATGGAGGCACTGAGGTCATCAGGCCGCTTCTGTTTACCCGGGGGAGAGCGGGCAGGCGTGCATGGGGGTCAGACACCCTTCATCACAGCAGGGAGGCTCATACCCCCACCCCCGGCAGATGGGGGGCAGCTGTCTGTGCCCCCCAGGTTGGAGCTATGGAGCGATAGACCCCGTGGTCCCCGTACTTCAGGTTCCTGGCCTGGATGCTGGGGGTGAAACGCGAGCTGACTGACAGCTGTTTGACCCAACTCACACCCCCCCCCCCGGCTGGTACCTACATTGATGCCTGAGTACAGACCCACCAGGTGACCCAGGAGATTACACTGGGAGCGACGTCTGGGGTGACACAAGGGTGACACACATGGATTGTCACAAAGGGCATCTTGTCAGAGTGAACCTCGGTCTGCACATCTCCGCTCTCCCACCCTCACGTCCCCAGATCTGCACGGACACCCAGGTGAAGCCAAGGCCCCGTGTTCCCTTCAGTCGTCACAGCAGTTTAGCGGTCTTTCATCCCCACGGGAGGTGCTGGAAGAACCTTGCGTTGGTGTCTCACTTTGCTGCCCCCATCCCAGCATCCTGTGTGTGTGTGTGTGTGTGTTTAAAGGAAGCAGTGGGCCCCCTGCATTAATCCCAGCCCTCCCGCTTACACAGGACATCTATATCAATGTCTTCATTATGGTGCTGCCTGACCGTACAGGAGGGGCGGAGCCAGGCAGAGGGGCGGAGCCAGACAGAGGGGCGGAGCCAGGCCGAGGGAAAGAGCTGGGGAGTTGGGGGAAATGGAGGTGTCAGGTCAGAGTGACTGGGACTGAGCCGTCAAGACAGAGCAGAGCAGGATAGCTGGCGGGGCAGAGTCAGGGGACAGAGTCAGGAGACAGAGTCAGGGGACAGAGTCAGAAGGACATTTGTGGGCACCAGTGATTGGTCATCATTGTTAGTGTGCAGGTGGGATCAGTAAAGAACACTAAAGGCTGCCTTAGGGAGGAATCGCAGACCAGGAATGGCCATGATCCTGCTTTACAAGGGGAGACTGTCCTCACCGGCCCTGCAGAGGGCGCCGTAGGCCCTCACAGGAACACTGGGGCTGCAGGTTTGAGCAGGCTGGCCACGTTCACACTCGCACCACACTACCCCCTCCCTGTGTCCTGCACCCACCAGGATACCTGCCATCTCGGTGAGCACTTAATGGGATCACCCCCACCCCCACCTCAGAAACTGACATCGGGCCACATATTCCGCTAAACTGAGGTGGGGGGGTCAGAAGGGCAAGACGGAAAATCTGCAGGCGATGAGGGGTGTGTGTGTATTGGGAGGAGGGGGGTGATTAAATATAATCCCAGAAAGCATGCAGTGACTGAGAGATCTGGGGGGGGGAGCTGTCCGTTCAATGACCCTGAAACTTACCGGTGAAGGTGATGAGGAGCTGACACATCCCACACATCCGCTGTGTCCCCCAACCCCCCCAAAGGGCACCCACGGCGCCTGGGAGAGACCCTGCCCCCAAACAGCCTCAGACCTGTAAGTGTCCCCTCCTAAACTGCAGGACAGGTAGGTAGTAAGTAAACATCTAACAGAAGGTTTTTTCGTAAAGGTCATTATCTGCTGGCGTAGGACAGGCTGATCTCTTCAGGGTTAACGTACTGGTGTCATCATTCTCTGCCCACTGGCCTGGGTTGCAGTGCTGTTCCTGGTAACTACCGCGTAAATATAGTTCTCTGCAGCCGCGCGAGCATGGAAATATGGGATCAAAATGTCACCGTGCCCAAGTGGCTCGGTATAATTTGGTCACAAGCAGGGTCTGCATGACAAGAGGAGTTACCACAAATCGCCGTTTTGCCAGGTCAGTGCAAGTCTGATGCACCCTTCCGCTGATGTGGACCGGTTTCCTGTGACGAATGCGTGGGGCATTTCGACGGCTGGAACATCACACAGGACATGCTTTTTAACAGGTGCAGATTCCGGTAATATTTCTGTCCCGGGGACCTTTCGGGGGCACCTACCGGACAGCCGCACTCAGCAAATTCACCCCCCTGTCCGTGTTGACTTTATCTCAGCCTGTGTCACCACTCTATGCTGGTCTTTACCCTCCCAGCAATTTGTCGATTCGTGGAGGGCGTGGGTTTGGAGGGGCACATACCCACAGTCACGGAATTCATCACCCACCAGCTGCCTGTTTACAGATTGGTGGAGGTGATCCTGTTCCGGATCATTCCGGATCGTGCCTCTCGTGCCTGAGCTGCTGAATGTTTCACTGGGGGCCCGAGGCCCTACAGTCCCGTAACACGATAACACGAGAGGCAGCAGGACAGTCTGAGAGGCATGTGGTGGGACTTTGGAGACCACCCTCCTGTGCAGTGGCAAGTTACCACAGTAAGAGTAACCAGGCAAGAAGCAAGGAGCTTGCTTAAGCTAAGATAGCTGTGCCCCGAACTACAGACACAGAGATGCCCCGAACTACAGACACAGAGATGTCCCGAACTACAGACACAGAGATGCCCCGAACTACAGACACAGAGATGTCCCATTTAGGGTTGCAGGGGGTCCAGAGCTTATGGGCACAAAGCTAAGAACAACCCAGGATGGGGCGCCGATCCATCGCAGGCCCCACTGATACGCCAGTCACTCACACACCAATTAGCCTCAGCGTGGTTTTGGACTGTGGGCAGAAAGCCTGAGAACCCAGAGGACCAGGACGACGCGGGGAGAACATGCAAACTCCATACACATGGAACCATGATGGAGACTCAAACTCAGGTCGCAGAGGTGAAAGGCGACAGTGCTAACCACTGCAGCACCATGCCACCCCATACAGTGCTAACCACTGCACCACCACAACACCCTCTCTTTGTAATACATGTTGTATATGTTGCATATGTTATGTTATGGGTGTTAGCTTGGGTGCCTTCTTCACCCATTGGAATCCCCCCCTCCGGCCCATAGTAAGAGCACGGTGTGACAGAAGAGCTAGTAATCCAATTAGGGGATGGCCTCCCCCCGCAGGCATTCCTTGGCAGGAGAGGGGGTGGGCGCTGTGACTGAAAGGCAAACAGACACCACATCTCGGTGAACGCGGCCCCTCGCCCTGCTTTGTGAATGTCCCGCAGGCTGCACACCCCTTCCTTTGTCAGTGCTTCCCCCGCCCTGTCCGGATGTGCTTGCATATGCATGAAAGAGGAGAGGCTGCCCCCCCAGCATCACCTAAGTGTTGTGACCCCCGCCTTTGTCCCATTCCCCAAGTCTGCTAATTAGCGGCCGCTGTTCCCAGAGGGGCACAGAAGAAGGGGGGGGGGCTTTTGGTCTGAATAGGTATATCAGGGAGACTAACGCCCACCCCCCCCGCCCCACGAGCCTGGACGTGCTTCTCACCACGGAGCACGCCGAGAACATTTACCGGCCCGGCGTCTGATGTCGGTGCCGGTTCCACACGGGCTCATCAGTGAGTGTGAACCCAATCTCTCCGCTCGGGAAGAGCAGAGAAAGGCGCCCCCCCCCCCCCACAGACTGTGTTTTTCGGAAGACTGCAGTGACGGGGGAGTTTCGGAATGCCCACGTGGGTACCAGGAAGCAGGAGGCGAGGGAGGTGGGGGCTGGATCGCCACTATAGGAGCATAGCGACGAGCATGAGAACGAGAGCTCTGCAAATGGAGGGCTTTCTTCCTCTGGAGGCTTGGTGTGCTCCGTTCGAACTCGGAAGTCAGAATTAGCCGAGTTCCTAGTCAGGAATTTCAACTGGAACACTCTCTGAAGTCAGAGTTCTGACTCAGAACGTCAGAAGAACCTCTACACTCTCAACCTCAGAATTCAAGATGGCTGCACCCTTCGTCAACGAAAGTTGTGGTTACATAATGTTCTTTAGTACTTGTGTCTTGTTTGTGTATCATTAAATTGGTCGCACACACAATACTGTCCAAAGTCTGTCTATGGACATGTTGCTTCAGTGTTTTTATGTGCAAAATGCAGCATAATGTGTTGGTATCAAATGAAATTGCTAACGCTGGCTAACACTGGCTAACACTGGCTAATCTGGCTAACACTGGCTAACACTGGCTAACACTGGCTAATCTGGCTAACACTGGCTAACACTGGCTAATACTGGCTAGAGCAAACCATATTCTCCAGCCCCTTGCCAAAAACATTGGTAAAGGTTTGCCAAATCAGGGGCCAGTACCAAAAAGCAGGATTTCTTGCTTAGCCGGATAACTTATATGATTTAAGGTACTGCAGGTTAAATGGACATTATCTCTGTTCACTCACATTTAGCCCGGACTACCTTAAATCCCACAAGTTATTCGGCTAAGCAAGAAATCCTGAGTATTCTAGAATATCCAAGTATACTGGAACATTCCCAGCTCCGACTTCCAACCTCCAAAATGACCGGAGTGCAGCATCCCTTGCGCTGGGGGAGCTGTGGCCCCCTAAAGCATCCTGCCACTGGTCACATAGGATGGGGGGGTTGATTACGGTTTGAGCCTCCACCCGATATGGCTGTGCTTTGCCCCAGGAACTGAAAACAAGAGGAGCGGATATGGGAACTTTATTTACAGGGGTGTGCAGGGAATTCTCAGGAGCAACCCCCCCAGCAGCGTGCGCGGGGCCCGGGCCATGGTCTGGCATGTGGGGTCACAGAGTTTAAGCTGGATCTCCGCTGCTCCTCAGCCCCTTGGTCTCCTAAGCGGGGCGGCCTGTCTCTCCGCAGACTTCATTTCCTGTCAGCGTGCAAGAACAGAGGCCTCCTTCCCCGGGAAGCGGGACACACCTGGCAGACGGGCCGCGTCCGCTGCCATGTTTTAATAAGTCACGGACTCCTGGAACATTCTTCACATCTTTAACGGACCCAAATCCGCTGGGTCAGCAGGATGCCGTTTGCTTTTCTGTGAAATCTTTGCCTCCTGTACGAATTAATCTGTTATTGCAGGCAGGGGTCCACCTGATGCCCCCTCCTCCCCCAGGAGCCCAATTGATGCCCCCCTCCTTTGCAAGCACCCTCTACACTGACATATTTCAATACTGACTCCACTAAAGACACTTTGTATTTCTTACCTTTTCGCCCCCTAACAGAAACACTGCGACCCAGTTGTGCTTGAATGCGTCATTCAGTTAAATCATACCGACGTCAGTAACCTCACAGGTGCAGCGCACACCTGACCCATTCCGGAGGATTCATCGGGGCCCTTAAAGGAATTCTGTGTTAATTTCACGGGTTAAGATAAGGACAAGCCTGCAACAAGGCGCTGAAACTGAATCCCGCAGATTAAGCTGCATGAGGACTGACCGCCCAGTGCTGCTGCACCGGGGCCCAGATGAATTCCCGATGAAACGCCAGTTGCTTAATGAGCGTTTCCATGCCAGAAACCTGTGACACAGCTGCGTCAGGAGGACCCTGTAAGAAATGCTAAATACCAGGAAATAATTCATTAATAAAGCACCATGATTAGCTGCAAATGTTACATTTTTAGGGGTTTTTTTAGGGACCGTATTTACCTGGAATAATATTTAAATCATTTATTTTTCAGTTTCTCTACCTCCGACAATGTGGGATCGGTTTTCATGCAGTCGGCCGGAGTCGCCACCCCCACAGGAAATAACGTCCATGTACATTGGACAGTCCTGGGGTCGTGTTCATCCCCGAGTGACAGCAAGACTCCCCCTTTCCTCCATATTCCAACATCCAGTGAGAGGGGTTTCTGCTCTTCAAACTGCAGGGCGAGTCTCCAAAGCAACTAGCCGGCCTGCAGTTTTGTGTTTGGTTCCTCTTGCCTGACACTGCGGCCCGTATAAAAATGTATGAGTCTTTTTTTTTTTTTAACAAACGCTCTCTCCAGATTCTGCCCACCCTGAATGCCAGCGCGCCCGAAGGCCTGTGAATGGGAAGCGTGTTGACAACACCCAGCACAGGATGGCTAATAGGCATGAACGTTACTGCTAATGAGTATTAGCGGAGGCTCGGGTAGCAGGCGTCGCTGAGGGCTTGCGGTAGAAAAAGTCGTGAGCATTTCTGCTAATGCGGATTAGCAGAGGCTAGGCTAGCAAGTGTTACGGAGGACATCAATGTTACCTCTAACCAGGATTAGCAGAGGTTAGGCTAGCAAGTGTTACGGAGGACATCAATGTTACCTCTAACCAGGATTAGCAGAGGCTAGGCTAGCAAGTGTCACTGAGAGCTTCACGATAGCCAGGGGGCCCAAAACGTCAACATCCAAAGTCACCCGGTGTGCCGGCCAAAGGTCACCAACATCAGTGTCCTGGGTGTCCTCAACAGGTGCCTCAGGGGACTATCGGAAACAGACTCGACCTGCAGAATCCCTTTCTTACCGCCCACAGTAGAGGGGTGGCGTGGTCTGCACTCAAGGAGAAAACATCTCCGGTTTGGCGTTC
This sequence comes from Brienomyrus brachyistius, assembly GCF_023856365.1. NCBI lineage: Eukaryota > Metazoa > Chordata > Actinopteri > Osteoglossiformes > Mormyridae > Brienomyrus > Brienomyrus brachyistius. Next base: position 19,989,092 of record NC_064547.1, on the reverse strand, counting down.
AACCCTGTCACTGAGCATCCATTAGGCCCGACACAGGCCGCGCCCCCCTCCCCACACCCAGTAGATATCTGGGGAGGATCTCTGCATGCCGCATGCCAGAACAAATGAGGAACAAAGAGGCTCTTCAACAATGGAGAGTCACCTTCTGGCTTCCTATCCTCCTCTGAGCTTTTCAATTGGCTGCAGACACGTTCGGCTGATTGGACGTGGCAAGTCCCCGTCCTCAGCGATTCACGGTTCTCTTGGTGCGGTTTCACCCTACGCAATGTGCTCCTTCCCACATCAGTGTCATCATCCAGCGGCGTAAATGGGCGCAGCTTTGAGCTTGTAGCAGCCAGAAGCCCCTGAGGCCGGATCACAGCGATCCCGCCGTTGACATCATGTAAATCAATCAGCGCTAATTCACGTCATTCAACCTGGCCACTTCAACCCCAGCTGAACAGGGGAGAGACTGAGTTACTGCTCTGTAAACACTGATGACATGAAGAAAAGTTGACTTTGAGAAGAACAATGGGGAGGGGATCCTTATCTTTGAAAACACGGTGAGGGGGTGAGGGGGGCAACCCTGAAGAATTCTCCCCCCCCCCCCCTGCCCCCAACCCATCAGCTAAGGCAACGGAGGAATCAACACATACCAGTCATTACTCACAAGTTTGTTCCGGCCCCTCTTTGTCTGGGGGAAGGTAATCAGATCTCAGGTTGACAGAGTCCTAATTCCGTGCGAAAATAACCTGGAGGACGACGCTGCAGGGCAGGTGTACGGCGTCGCCGGGTCCCCGGGAAACGGCTAGAGTGTCAGAGTGGCGGTTACCGTAACGAGCAGAGTGTGTGGGCCTCCCTACACGAGGGTGAAGAGTATCATGGATTTACGACGGAGCTGAGAGCAGCCAAGAGGCCGCGGTCCGTCGCTCACCGGAGGCTCGCCATTCACGTCCCTGCAATCCATCAATGTCCACGCTCAGCAAGATCTGCTCACAGATCAGATGTCAGGTCGCAGAGCTGGCCCACAGTGTCCCGGGGGGGGGGGGGGCGGGGGGGGCAGGGCTTAGGAGCACCCGTGTCCATGTGGTCGTCACATAGGCAGGAGGCGATATCAGAGGAAATCGAGATCCCGTCTGTCCCGCGCCGCTTGAGTTGGGCCTCGGAAGAATGAGGCCTACTATGGCCGTACTGCTATGAATCGTGGGACGGCGCTGCATGGGCCAGGCGGCTTTGAGCTCCGATGACGTCGAGCGTAAATCACTGCTGGAGACAAGGCTTGGAGCCACGAGGGCGTAATGAGAGCAGACTCGCCCACACTGCCCCCCAGGGAAGGGGGGGGCACTGACGGCGCGTGTGGTATTCACTCTGCGACTCTGACACGTTCAATCTGTTGTTAATTTTTTCATCCCTTCTATGAGGGACAGATGTACGGTGATATGGATCCCGTGCCGCTCCTTATATTTTTGGGCCGAGATGAAAAATATCACAGGCGCCTGCTTTGAACAGAAATTGAAATTAAAAGCCCGATCTTTAAGAGTTCCCATTTCAGGAGGACTGTGCTGCTTCCAAACAGACTGGCTGTGTCACTGTCATAATATCTCTTTAAGAACAAAATGATCTACCTCCCACATTTTTTTTGTGTAATGTCACTACTCTTGGGTGGCATGGTAGCTCATGGTAGGGCTTTCGCCTCACGCCTTCCGGCTTGGGGTTTGAATCCTGCCTTTCTCTGTGTGCATGTGGAGTTTGCATGTTCTCCCCACGTCCTGCGGGTTTCAACACGCAGCCAAGCTAACTGGTGTCTCTAAATTGCCCATATAGTGTAAGTGTGTGTATCCTTTGATGGACTGGCATTCCCTCCAGGGTGCACCACCCCCCCCCCTTTTGCCAGGAACACTGTCGCTGGGTGGCCCTCTGCTCCCGGATGCCAAAGGCTAGTTCTCCTTACTTTGCGGAATATGGACCAAGCCGGACACGAATTTGGTTCAGGAAGGATGGTTCAGGAAAACTCATTAATATTCATGAGCGGAGCACTACCTGATTGGCCAGTGAATGCCTTAGATAGACTTCAACAGCCAATAGGGTAGCTTAAAACTAAAATCCGCAAACTGGAAATGCAGCCGCTTCATCATATGGCAAATTGGCCAACCCAGGAGATTCCTGTAACAAAAGCATCTCTGGATGTTTCCCCACAATCGTGTTAGCTGTGGTGGGCTGTCCTTGGTCTTTTCTTCAACCACTTGTTTTCTTGTGTGCCTCAGGTGTTTTGCACCAGAGCCAAACTCAGATGCACCTCATACCATGACAGACGGCTACATGGCTAAATGGGCCGTGGCTTGTCCCTCAGCGGAGACCAACAAAAGCCACCTAATGGGAGAAGTAGATGTACCAACATGTAGAAAGTCCTCCAAACCCAACCAGTCAGGTCTCGGCAGTGGAGAACAACCTTTGAAATCAAAATCTTTGACACAATAACTGTGGCATTTGATGTCATTGGTGAGGGAGAAAAATACTACTAAATCTATTACACTGAACAATTTTAGCGTTTCATAACTCCTGTAAAAAATGTACTGACTCATATTAATTTAAAAGGCACTAAAATGTCTTTGAAGCTGTGTTATGTCAGGAATTTTGGACCAATCATCTGTTCATCCATCTCTTTCATCTTTTTCTCCTTGTTCAGTTTTGGCCTAGTCCAGGGGTCTCCAATGTTATTTACAGTGGGATCTACAAAAAAAAAATTACGGAGGGGGTAGGGGTGGTCAAATTTGTAGACTGGTGAGGGGGTGGCAACTGTAAAATTAATGTTATTTCTCATACGTGTTATGCAAGCTACTCATTGGCTCCCTGTGGGGTACTAGTCAGCGCGCTGGTCTAGTTTGAGTGATCCAGCCTGAGGACTTATGACGGGACACTAAATGCAGAGCGACAGACTAAGGCTCCGGAAGCCCAGGTGGTAGTGAGAGGGAGTCGGACGCTGCCTGTGCTGGTCAGCCAGCGCTGAAAGGGTCTCAGCAGGACCCTGTTCTCCCGGTGTTCCTCAAACGCTTCGCTTTTGATTTCCCCCAATAGCTCTGATCTGTCAACCAGAAAAATAACAAGAAGCAGCTTCAAAGGGCAGCTCTGTCTCCGAAAGGAGCCCCTGAAGGACTCCACCTTCATCCCCGCGCCAAAGGTAAAGAGCTTTATTATGCCGAAAATAGCTTCATTAAAGTAATTGAAATCATTCAACAAAAGGGAAATATGTTAATTAATATAAGTGTCTTCGCTTCTTTATCAATCCGCCAGGTTTATTATTGCGCTCTCCGTTGGACGAATGCTAAATCTTGGGCAAAGTCCAGTACTTTGTATTTTTTGCCCATTTTAGATGACTGTGCAACAAATGCAACAAGGGGAGACTTTATGCCAGTCGCACACGCACTCTGCCTACGTCCATCTGTCACTCCCCGTAATTTGGGCCCTGTGGCCCTGCTCACCTGCGGCGTCTCACATGAAGGACAGTTGCGGCGGATCTTTTACGGCCTGAGAGCAGTGACCCTGATCTCCTGAGTGCCTCTGAGCCGCAGCCTTCATGCCATGCGGCAGAATTTCTCAGAACAAATGAGTAAAGACCTGCGCTAAATTCAGCCGGGGGGCAGCTGGCCTGTGGGTATCACGCTCAGCGAGCTTCAGGGAGAGCCGCAACCCAGGGCCTTGCTTATAAATGCACAGGTTTGGTCTTCCTGTATGCACACGGTCAAATCCACACCAAATTTCAGATTTTTAAAATCAATTTTTGATGTGGAAAACTACTTATCTGCGTGTCAGATTCAAACTTGCCATACGACCGTTTCCTTGTGGCAAAGTTAGGGTACTGCAATTAGCCAGAAATCTTAGAGTCCCAACATGTCCCATGTCATGAGCTGCTTAATTGATTCTGCATAATAATAATAATAATAATAATAATAATTTTCATACCCGGCTCGTACGATCCTCGTGTGTGCCACGCCCCCCTGATTATCCACGTGTGCTTCCCTGATCGTACTCAGCTGTGTCTAGCTATTTTGATCAGTCCTGTCTATTTAAGTCCAAGTCTTGCCCGTGTCCCTTGTCCGTCATTGATGTTCGTCGATGCCTGTGTTCCGTCCTGCCCTTTCCTTTAATAAATCCCTGTTTTCCCCGATTTCTCCTGCTTGCCTGCTTCCTGCTCGCTCACCTGCCAGACCAATCATCCGCATTACCGGCGAATCGTGACAATAATAATAATAGATGCTGTTGTTTTATCGCTAGATTGAACACATTATTGAAGCTACATGTGATGATTTGCACAAAAGTTGTTTGCATAAAGTTATCAATAAATTAAAACACATTGGCTAATGGCGGAAAACGATACAAATATATATATTTTGATTTTCCAAAAACCATTACTGTAATGGACACTTCTTTGATGGAAAGTTATTTAACATGCATATTATAGTTCCACACTTGTAAACCATTTTGGTCAATCCATAGGCTAACGAAGGTCCATACATGCTGTGCTGTACAAGGTGAATAATGGCAGAATTGGCACTCTGGCCACCGTACAGGGGGAATAGATTAGAGGTCAGGTTTTGCTCATGATAAAGAATGAGTGATAAGAAGGTACCGTCTGAGCTGTGTGGAAAGATGGTCCCGATTTTACAGAGTATGGATGTCAGGAAAACCGATGCTTCGGTATGAAGTCCATGCCAAAATTCTGGAAACGTGACAAAACCTGTTTTTTCCTGGTTTCTTTTCCAGACCTGATGGGAGCAGCATATACGCCTACTAGCATTCCGCCCACTCTGAAGCCCCCCCCCCCCCATTTAAAATTATAAACATATTAGGACATACCCAAAAATAAAGCATTTATTACTCTTTAACCACTTGCATTGCATTCACAAACACGGTCTGGTTCAAATCATGACTGTCAAGAAATGTGAGCAGGTCACAAACCAATTTCTAAACCAATTTCTTCTAGACTACGGAGAAAAATGTAATTACTGTAAAGATTTTACAAAGATACTGACCTACATTACATTTTTGGTTAAGTTTGTTGAAATTGGTGACGTGATCCCAAATATGGAAATAAATGCCTTACCTGTGTTTAATTATTCGATTTTCTTCTGCTTCCCATTTCGGGCTTAATTGATAGGCTACTTTCAGAAAGTAATTCCGTGCTCCTGCGCCACACTCTCCTTACTTGTTAGTTTTTATGATATTAATAGTTGTTTCATTTTATTATTAGATCTATTTATTATTTCCATATTTTATCATGCCTCGTTCGAGACCTGTAATCGTATTGCTGTGCTATAAAAAGTGAAGCTTGTCTTTTAATTAAGGACAGCATTGTTTTTTTTATATTCTTGAAAATTACATATCGCTGCTTTTGTAATGTTCAAATGTTTTTGATAAAGGGTTGTATGTATATAAGATTTCTTTTGTTTTTATTGTGGTATCGAGAATTTTCTGGCACTGGAATCGATTGCTAAATTTCTGGTAGCATGACATCCATAGCAGAGGTGGAAAGTTCAAGTCCAGAAAGTACAAATCCAGACCAAGGTTTTGTTTCAACCAACCAGTTGAGCTTAAAGAGTCACAGTCACAGAGTACTCAGCTGGTTGGTTGAAACAAAACCTTGGTCTGGGTTTGTACTTTCTGTACCTGAACTTTCCACCTCTGATCCCTGGTAATAATACTGTACCCCTGGGAAGGCTCACGAACAGCGTCCCTGGAAACGTTTGCGACACTGGCAAGGACCTCGATTTCAACCTCGCTAACATTCTTCTTTTCACTATTAAGTAGAGGATTTGAGCTTTGACTCGACCTCATTTATATGCTAATGATATTACTTAGGGGGCATAGGTGGAGTTTTAAATGATTTCATGATAACTTACGATTTACAGAGTGCACATTTGGGAAAGTGGCGTACGCATGTTTTTTTGTGCGTATGTACATTTTCTCCGAATCACACTTACGTACTTTTCAGAAATTATCTTAAATCAAATGTAGGATGGTTGCATATAACTTTTTCATAAATTAGGCCCAGGTTTTGCTCCATCTTTGCTCCATCAGATCTTCGTTGTATAGAACTCACTGGCTGTTGATTGAGAATGCTAAGAGCGGGGCTGCCTGTGCATGGACATTGGCGAGAGTCTGACAGACAGAGCCTGAGCAAACAGTATTTCAGCAGAAGCGCAGCGGAGAGAGGCTCGTACATCACTGGTGTGCCTCCACTCTTGCTTTACACTCTCGCGGTCACCCGGATTTTCCTGGTGACAGAGGCTTTGGCGAAACACTACAACAGAACCAAGTTGACTGATCTTGGAGCTAAAAAAGTGAGTCTTCGTGTAGATGCTGCGGAGTAGATCATGAATGAGTTACGCCAAGTGTCAACGTGTAAGTGAGCTTGAAGCCTCTCGCGTGTAACTGACACCCCCCACAACCAAGCAGGGACTTATCCAGCTGCCATTTAAACCCAAGGCTGTGCTATAAATTCCCCCCCCAGCTCTGGCAAGTTACATGACTTGCGGTACAATCTAAGCACCCCCCCCACCTAACAACAGGCTTCTTTGGCCATCAACCCTGGGCCTCGCATGAACCGATAGACTTGGCACCCCCAGTGAGCCCCGTGTTACACCCCCCCATGGGGGTATTATTAGCAGATGCCTGGAACATCATTCCTACTGTTAAAGGATCAGTGCCACAGAATAATAAATACAGGCCAAGTTTATAAAGCTGTACGCCGAGTTCCTAAGGGTCCCTGTGATACCTAATGCTCCTAATAAAATATAACCAAACAGAAAAACGCAAATCACAAACTGAGGCTGTGGTCTCAGCCTCACATTTTCTCTCATGTACTGCCCCCCCCAATAAACACATCTCCTTCAGCTTGGGTCGCAGGGGTCTACCGGACATGACCTCAGAGAGGCCCCCAGATTATCACGGTGGCCGACTTTGCAACCTGAAGCCGGTGGTTTTCAGGAGGGAGACTCTGTGAATTTCCAGCCCCCCTACCCCCACCCTCCAGGTCAGCTGATCCAGCTTCTTCATCTTCAATTCCCATTGGCAGTTTCTGCCTATGTTGCTCCATGTGGGAAAAAAAAAAGTTCTGGCTTTTCGGGGAGCTGAAGAGTAGCTTTGGATGAATGGGGCATCTCACTACTGACACGTCCGTGCTGCACCGTCCATCACACTCCTTTTCCTCCCCCTAGTCTGTTTATACAGCCCTGGCTGACAGTTATCTTTGTCTTTCTTTCAGGAGAGTGGGACAGTCTGTTTACTTACATTCCCTTTCATCTCCATGCTGAAAGAGACACAGTCTGTCCCCGAGCCAACGGACGGGTCACCGGGACGCGGTTTTCGGCGTGAGCAGAAGCTTAAGGGGGATGGGGATGATGGAGCGGAGGGCCAGCGAGCCACTAGAGGCCAGGCGCTATGAATGGAGCCCCCGGAGGCGAGGAGGTCTGAGGTGCATTCTGAACAGAAGCACATTCTTACCCCCCCATCATCCAGAAGCTGTTTATCTAGATGTTTCTAAGACGACGCGCATTCCTTGACAAAGAACACGCTCGGTTTTCAATTTTCCACGTGGTGGAAGAAAATGTTTCAGAAGGTTGTAATATGTTTATTCCATAGGATGGCTGACGATACTCTGAGACAATCTATAATTAAACCTGCCCAGATCTGCCGCGCGCCAACTAATAATTTTCTATGTCGGAATTACAGGAAAGTGTGAAATGAGTTGAGGTTCAATGAAAATGGCTTAAAGGATCACAGCAACACTGATTCGCAGACGTGATGGTGTCGTCCTGGGACATTGAGGGCTTGGGGTGTGGGGGGGGGGGGGGCGGCATATTTTCCCACTTATTATTCAAATGATGCCGAAATTTACAAGATGTCCCCTTGTAAAGCAACGACAAGGACATTATGACAAGATTTTCAAAGCTTGTTCCCATCTGCAGTATCTGAAGCTGGAGACAATGCAGAAAATTTGCCTGTTATAATAATATTTGACAAACGTACGTTTAATAAAACCAAGCGATATAAGGGTTAGGGGAGGTAATTAAAGTTGGATACATTCCAGGCTGGTGGCCTTTAATAATTTCAGTGTTCAGATCAGTCACTGAGCAGCGTTTTGAACGTTAAAAAAAATGGCGTTACAGATACCAGAAGTGTGATCGGCTGTATTGAATGATGTCTAATGTTTATTCGTGATGTTTATGCCTACGTTTGTGACTTTTGTGTGACCCCAAGCAAAAAGACAAAAGTGTGTCTTGTCATTAATACAAGTAGCTGAAGAAATGATGAAACTGGTTAAGTGTCAGTGACAGTTTGCTGAGTGTCACTTCAGGCAGCCGTGTGTGGAAACAGGCCAGTGTGGAGCTGCTGTCTGTTACGTTACGTTATAAATGGAAGCTCACTGATGTGGGGAATCAGACGATGAGCACGTGGGGGGGGGGGGGTTGTCTGGCCCCCCCAGGGGCTTTATCAGAGGGCTTTTAAAAGGCAATCATGCTCGCCCATAAATAATAGCAGCCCGATCTGTCACATGATCAGCGCCACAACGTGAGCGTCGCAGTTACGCTGTCGTCTGATGTTAGCGCGAGGGGACCTCGCCGTCTCGTCTAGCCCTGCTTTGCCCTGACACATGCAAGAGGGGGCGCTGTCACTAGAGTCCGCAGGGTGGCAGGCCAATCCACGGTGAACCTCTGACTAGCGTGTTAATCAGGTGTGGACGACGCACTCAGAGCACGTGGTCACATGGGGGCTGTGCGATTCCAGCAGCACACAGCTGTGATGTTTACCATGTGACATCACCATGTGATCACAGCTATCAACTGTGACTTATAGTAAGGCATGTGCCACACAGTGATGCAAAATCAGGGTCACAGTATGAAAGGCCTGGAAACCTAACTGGGCCAGTACAGGTTATACAGCAAAGCAGATCATTTGAATGAGAGGCCCAGTCACAGCTCTCCTTGGGGGTAACGGCGCCCACTAGGGCTTGGCTTAATCACACTCATCTGCACACAGCATGTGCAAACCGTTCAGACCAGGCAAACCACAGAACAAGAGGGATTAATTACAAGTATCACCATTCCGGAGTCTTTCACACATTTGGCATGAATAACTGTGGCTTAGTTTCAGAGATGCGTCTCTCTGAAGCATCGCTCCTGTGAAGAGGATGCAGAATGACGGTTCCACAAATCACACTCCGGTTATGACGTTCCACGGCATTCGAAACCTCAGCCGGGAGGCCTTGAGTCTGGTGACGAGAACGACAGATCCTAGAGGGGTCTTCGGTGGCATCATATCATAATCAAAAATGATCAGCCCTCAGATAAACAGATGATTTGCCTTTTGGTCAAAAAACTTGGTCTTTCACCAGGAATGACTTGATATCAGTTCCAGGGAAAAAGCGTACAGTTTGCACCAGTGATCTATGACAATGTCGTTTTGGATACAAACAGAGGGATTGTGGGATAGGGCTCAGGCTTCACCGCTCCCGGGCTGGAGGTTCGAAATGCTGTCGAGAAACGAATTATAGTAATTCCGTATGTCCCACAGATGAATTTGGATCATTCCTATCACACCAAGAGGCCGTATGCGGGATCCAAAAAACTTTAAAACTGTATCACAGTCATGTTATTTTGAATTGAAAAATGGGCCATATTGTGGCCAAACAAATTTACTGAGATTTGAGATTTTTGGGTACAGGCTGCTGTTAGCATTCTGCGCGCTAACCGTTTGATTTGGGGTCATTGTCGGGAAAACAAAACAGAATTTATCTATGCATTTGCAGATGCATGTTAGCTGAGGGGATGAGACCAGGAGACCCAGTGTCCCACCGGGGAGTAAGCATGCAGAAGAGCTGCGGTCACCTCCTGCCTCCACTGCATCTTTCAGAACACGTGGAGCAGGCAGAGGAAGTGCAGTGCTGTGCAGTGGTTTTGTTTGTAAACAGCCGGTTTCATTTCTCTTTTTGCAGGAATGGCTCTAAGCTTGTGTGCAGTAAACAGGAAGCCATGCGGCACATAAATATTTGAAAAGTAAAGTAAGACAGCAGGCAGTAATGAGGCCTTTTGTGCCGTTGTGTGTCTGTCGTCGTGTTTGTTTATCCAGCACTACCTTCTGGAACACGGTGGCATTTTTTCTCTCTGTGTGACGTGACTCACAGCGGACGCTGCATGATGTCACCTTGATGTCGTTCAGAACCTTGGCATTCGGACTCAGATCAGAGCACCATCAGGTCTACGTGTCCCTCCTCCTACCCAGAAAAGTCAGAGGCTATTACCATGTTTCAGCATGTACTGACACAGACTCCGCATATGCTCAGGAACAGACTCACAGAAAGGCTCATGCACAGACTCACACAAAGGCCCATGCACAGACTCATGCACAGACTCATGTACAGACTCATGTACAGACTCATGCACAGACTCACATAAAGGCCCATGCACAGACTCATGTACAGACTCGAGCACAGACTCACACAAAGGCCCATGCACAGACTCACACAAAGGCCCATGCACAGACTCATGTACAGACTCATGTACAGACTCATGCACAGACTCACACAAAGGCCCATTCACAGACTCAGGCACAGACTCCTCATGTGACTTCCCTGGCCTGCCCCCGTGATGATACTTGAACATGGCGTGTGATGACAGTCCCTCGCATGGTGATGAGTAGACCTGGATGGTGCCTGCAGACTGCCCCGTCTCCATCTCCAGACCTCAAACCGCTTGTGAGTGTTTCCCTCTGTATTTATATTCCTGTGGGGAGAGAAACCCTCCTGTCTCCTGTAATGTATTACTGTGAACACCCCCCCCCCTTACAAATATGCGGGGGGGGGCTCCCTTTTTACTCATTTCCACACAAAGGCCGTTCTCGCAATGCCTTTGGTCATAAACACCCTTTTAGAGACCCACCAAACTGCTACAATCTCGTCTGCTGTCTGGGGCCCCGGCCGGACAGCACAGGGGCCCCATGCTGCTTTATAGGGGGCCCCTGCGGCCCCACCCCAAGCATCCAGCTTTATTCTGGTTCCCAGCCTCAGCTGCCCCTGCCCGTGGCTTTGTGGTTGCGCCTAATCGCTGATCCCGGCCGTTACGCTCCTGCGGTGCAAAGGCCTGGCCCCCACACAGATGTTGCGTGCCGGCCCCCTGGAGCCAGTGGGGGCTCCTCGGCGCTCTAGCTGTCGTCAGCGGAGCTCTCATGTACTTGGGGAGAAAAGGCAACTCACGTCTACAATTAGTGGGCCTTGACTGCCATTTATTGGAAATTGAGTAACAGGCAGAAGGCTGTCGCTCGTCTGTATATGACTTTAAATAGCTAAAATTATACAGCAACGTATGGCAACCATATAAGATCTGAAAGACTTAAACACACAGAACCCAGCTCTAAGGTCTAGACGCATAAAGTGCCTTCTAATGTTTTTACGATGCAGTGAATCAGTCTGTATGATTAGATCCCAACCATCCTGTGATTAATGGGCTCTTAACATCTTGAAAATGGAATGAATATGAACCACAAGCCCATCCCTGATGACAGGAGGACAATGGGGGGTGGGGGGCTTTAATCAGACAATAGCATTTACCAGGCTGGCCCCCTTCTCTCCTGGAATTCATATTTGCATCCTCTATGTGGTAAGGTCATCTCCACCTCAGGAACAGTGTACGCCAGGTCAGTGGTGGGTGATGTTAATATTAAAGCAGCCCACCCTGCCTGCCTCAGTTTCCCTTTTCTAAGTTGTTTGAAGCTCCTGAGCTCCAGTGATGGAGGGTGTGAGATCTCTCACCACTCCTCTCCTCCTCTCCACAAGCCTGCTTACCTCCTGAATGAATTTGCTGTTAACGGATCGTTTTTTTTGTGCCGGAATCCTCAGACAGACATTGCTGCTCGGCCTTTCTCACACAGAACACCAAACCAAACCTCTCAGTAGGAGCCAGAGATGAATGGTTCAGGTGAGTAAGTAAAAATCCAGACCAATATTTTGTTTCAGATAACCAGCTGAGTGCTCTGCGATTGTGACTCCTTATGCTGAACTGGCTGGCTGAAACAAAATCTTGGTCTGGATTTTTACTTCATGGACGTGAACTATCTGTCTGTGGGGCAAGCAAAAACATAGACTGTCCGGTAGGGAGCCAGGAGGGAGCAAAAACATGCACTGTCCGGTAGGGAGCCAGGAGGGAGCAAAAACATGCACTGTCTGTGGGTCCCCAAGGACTGGATTGGGAAACACTGCTATAAGGAGTCAGATAAGCAGCTTCTGTCAGTGTCCTAAATCACCGACTGCATTTATTCTGCGTTTGCTAAACCCTGAAGCATTTCAACATAAAAAAAAATCTGCGACAGACATAGTAATCAATGTGTTGATTTAGAAAAATTGCTTCCTGGACTGTGGAAGGGAGCTCCTGCAGATAAGTTACACACTTATGAACAGCATGAGTGACATAAATGCATCATAAACTTGAAAGATGTAAAAAAGAGAGAGCGAGTCCTGGGAAGAAGGTGAAGCCAGTCAGACCTCAGGCCGTCTGCCCAGTAAGGAGGTCAGTCCTCTGATGCTTCCACAGGCCCAGTTCCAGTCCGGTGTTACAAACAGCTGGTAAGTCGCAGCTCACGTTTACCCCAGAAGGAACCCAATGCATCATGCTGTCAGAGAGGACCGATGTGTATCGCCGTTATCGCTGTGGACAGACCTCTTATCCTGCAGTAGCCCTGGGACAAAATCCTCTTTCTGTTCTGGATAGAGAGCAAAATTTACAGATTATGTAGGCTTGCAAAAGACTCCATAATGACCTTCTGTCTCTCAGTGTGTTTAATTTCAGAAATCATGCTGATTATATCAAAAATGGGCCCATCAAGACTCCATTCAGTTTCTGATCCTCATGTTTCTGTCAGAACTTGCTGCTCTAAAAGCCAAAAATCTAAAATCCTCGCCAGCAAGATCTGATGCAGTGCAAAGCCTGAGAAAACAGCCTCACTGGAGACACTAAACTGGTGATATTTTGGCTGCAGGGTCCTAATGCAGCGAGTTATTTGTTTAGTTAGTCGACTTCTGTGGAGATAGCCTGACGCTTTCTGTGACGACTGTGGGAAAAGCTTGGACATGTATGAAACAGGCTTCTGTGGGACGACCTTTATAAATGTTTGGCTTCCTTTGCACCGATTTATTTATCGATATCATTTATTTATGTTTCTACGTCGAGTGAGAAGGAAACGTCTGAACCCGAATTCACTGGTCATATTGCACTGGTGAAAGGTGCTGACAGCCGCCGAGCTTTATTTTGGTCGGCCTTGTCCACCAATCATGAGTGAGGGCAGACGCCAGCCTTTCAGAAGGTGGGAACTTCACCCTCCTACTGGTAAATAAACAGAGGTTTGGGGGCCTTGACCTCACATGGACCCCGGCAGGTGTTGGGGTTCACACATCAGCATCCAGGGGGCGCTGTTAATCCCTGATGGACTCTCCGCATATGCTAAAGCTCTGTAAAGGAAACCATGCTCAATGCATCCTTTAATGCATCTATTAGTTCAACCAGATGCACACAGCAATGCGAATGCCACTCAGCAGAAGAACTGAATCACCAATGGATGGGGCCATTTTTGCTGGATGTGGAGGTCACTGAAAAGGCAGTGGCAGAAGGAGCCAATAGAGTTATGACTAGCGGGGGACAACATACCCTGCCCTCAGAAAGGAGCCAATAGGGTCTAATGCAAATGCATGGTCGGAGCCTGCAGATATTCACATGTGCCCGACCTGTAGCCCCTTCTCGCTGAGGGTATGCTGGGGTCTTCCAAGGACTCGGGGTCCTCACATGATTGCAACTTCAGCACATCCTGGTTCGGCGCCTTCGATGCCAAACGTAGCTGCAGGATCTTAAATGACACTGCGTCGACTCATTCATGTTCGTCCGTGAAACCGAGTCGCTCTGGGCATGTTCAGCTCTGACCCAAACTCTTTTCAGTCGGCCAAAAACCCTGCTGCCCCCAAGCCAAACATCATGCACATCGAGTAACTTTAAGACAAGCGCTTCAGGCATCCACTTCCTTCTCATCTCAAAACCATCATTTGTTAGGGGGGGGAGGGGGTTGGTGAGGGGGCAGTAAACCTGTCAGGGAAACAGTGATTGAGACATCCAGAGATTGGACCCCCAACAGGTTCATGAATGCGGCTCTTAAGCGGGGACGCATATGGAAAGTCAGCTGGTGATAAGACATATGGAAGTTACAGATCTCCTCCACCTGTCCCCTGAGAGGTGAGGAGCTTTTTCAGCCTGCTGTGCTGGCAGAGAAGGTGCTCTGAGGGGAACGTTCCACCATCTGCCTCGTTACAGGAACACACACTGAGGCGTCCATCCACTGCCTCCTGGATTAGGCTGTGAAGATGAAGGTTATTCTCCCATCGCGCTGGTTCAGCACGTTCATTTACCTCATCTCAAGGAGGAACACGGGCTGCTTCTGCTCCTTATGTTAAGTGCAGCCACCGAGAGGGGCCTTGCGGGGAAGAAGGAACCACATTAGAGAAGAAACAACGAATGAGCCTCTCCTCAGCCAAACAAACAGCACTCACACGGTGTACTTAAATATCGCTTTTCATGTGTGTCTTTGGGGGAAATGGAGCCACTGGCGCACAGAGGAGTCCGTTGAGACCTGGTCTTTCAGGCCACATGGACTCTCCCAGGGGAACCATACAGAGAACCAAAGATGACTTTCAGAGAGGGGCCCCATTGGCCTCTGACCAGCTGCTTGAGGAAGTGAAGCCGTCCCAGGGCTCAGACAGAGGTTAACAGAGAACAAGCCTTACATTCAAGACCTGCCATACCTGTTACACACGTGCAGGTGACTGCTTGTTTCACACAGGCCCATGAAGGTCACGGTAAAAGGTCCAAACAGACTAGCTGCCTTCGTTCAGTCCTTGGCCTGCTGTGAGCTGATATCTGGGATGATCCCTGGGCCTGCTGTGAGCTGCTGACTGTGATGATTGTTACTGGATGCTGTATCACTGCAGCTGAGGGTCCTTTGGAACAGCAGCCAGGAGGTCATGCTGGTAGGAAAAAGGCCAGATTCCACCTGTAGCCAGTTAGGGTGAGATTAACAGCTGTCAGGTGTTCGTCAAATGGTGTAGGGTGTGTGCGAGTGTGGGGGAGGTTTGGTATCAGTACAAGCCCAAGGCCTAACACAGGTAGCCTAGGTTTAATCACATGGCAAATTAGCTGCTTCCTTTGTCAGGCTGTCCCATGGATAAAATTAAGGAGATTTCACAGACAGACTTATAATGTTGAAGCTTGAGCGTTAAGAAAGATCCCTCCAACCAGATGAGCATGGCGACACAGCAGGACCCCACAAACGTCAGTGACAAAGATGAACAGTGTAGGGAACAATCCTATAGCCTTGAGAAAGAGCTTGAGTGACAGGAAGGACCGGTAGGGCCAGTGGGATCGCCATAGCGATGACCCCGTCGCGTGCGACATGTGACCAGGAAAACACTGCAGCTTTTCACTGCCCCCAAAATGCCCCAATGCTGTTAAAAAACGAGACACGCGACCCAGACGTATCAGCCGAGATATGAGAAGCTCATGACCCCCCACACTCATGGCCTATTTATAGATCAGCTTTGTCTCCACATGACTGTAAAAACAGTAAAACTTTTTAGTGACCATAAAACCCTGAATCCATAACCATCAAAATAACAACTGAAACACACAGCTGGTTTAAACTGGCCCAACACGGTTCTACAACCAATTATGTCATAAAAAAAGCCAATTATGCCCATCAAGGTTTATGGTGTCTGCAGGCCTGATTAGGAAGTGTGTATCAACCACTCTTTTATTAACAGAGTTTGCTCCACCTGCAGAAACAGCCTGTGAGGTTGAAGGGGCTCCCGGCGCATGAATGAAAACTGCAGTCAGGTTTGTTAGTGTAACGAGGCTGTGGCGTTCCGGAGGGCTGGTGAACGGGCTCTACTGTGAAAAAGACCTTTACTTCATCTTTCCTTTTAGGCTGGACGTGTGGCTTTAAATAGCACAGCAGCCTTCTGCTCTCTGGGGCACATGTGGCCATAGCCGGCACCTTTGTGTCGGATCCTGGTTTCTCCACCGAGAGCCACGGACGCAGGGGTGGGTGGTCCCGGCGTACAGATCGAGCACTGCCTGGCTCTGTTCCTCCAGCCTCCTCCTCCTCATCTCTCCTCTTCCCGTCTCTGACAAGCCGGCATAAACAAACACCAATCCACCACCCCAATGAGCACCTGTTCTGGAATAGCGCTGTCTAGACGCATTTCCTTCCCTAATTCTGTCACTCTGACATTTGTTTATCGTACTTTACAGGCGGGACCCTCCCTGGCCTTTGCCGCAATTCCCATCCCCGGCCCATCTGGTTGGGATGTCTTGGTGCGGTCCAGTTGGCTGCTCCGCAATCCCACCTGAAAGCTTTCGTCCTGCATTTGGCATCTTCTTTATAACCAAACATTTGTATATCATCTTAAGAAAACAGCGCTGTGCAGCCTCCGGGGAAAGTGCCACACTGACTCTTTGGGCGCGTTACAGCTCTCATTCACATAAGGCAGGGCGATTCAAATCGCAGTCCTCAAGGTCTGAACCCTGCTGATTTTTCCAGCCTTCCTGTACTTGAGAGCCAGGTGTGAAGCCTCTGGTCAATCTGAATCGGGGATTATTAAGCTAACTACCCGGGAGAGCTGAAAACACGGCCTGGATTTGGAATTGAAGGCTAAATTTGAAGCGATCTGATGTAGGGTGATCACTGGCATGACTCTAAATAGGGGGACACATGCCTCATACTTTTTTTTGTCCGACAGGAGGTGGGAGAGAGTGGCGCTAGTTAATGACGTGGGGGGGGGGGTGGCTGGTGGGCAGGAAGGAGGGAAAAAGGAGTACAAGGGGGCCTAAAAGGCTGGAAAACCAGTCCGTCCGGACCAAATTCGGATGAGTGGTTACCCCAGTTTTACATTCCCCGCCGGTGTGTACATACGCTCTGGCCCAGTCTGGAGGTGAGGTTGCCTTTATCTGCACAAATCACCAAACACTCTCACACACTCTCACAAAAAGCGTGCTAGCTATATTGCTGCATTAGTGACGGCAATGTTAGCACTGTCGTGAGCTACTAATGTTGCCCACCACTGGTACAGCTTTGCCTCTTTAGTACTCTACCACAGTGCTTAGTGCGTTGCTCTCTTACAGAACATGGTGTGGGTCAACACGCCCTGATTCTACGTGAAAACACACATGTTCACTACTACTGCTTTTCGTGCAGGTGCTGAGAGAAGGCTCCTCTCCCCTCCCCCATGCCCCCGCGCCCCCGCCCTGCACCAGTCACCCCCTTGAGCACCTGTCATCAGGCAACAACTGTTCCCCCGTAAGTGCCGACTCACCTGACCCCCCGCGACCTCACGGAGGAACCCTCTGTCATTGCATTTAAAGGGCCGGTCTATGCTGTGAAGACATCAGCAGGAGGGACCAGGTTCAAGTTCTTACATGTTCCTGGTGTAAAGCCAAAGATAGAAACTCCAGCTACTTGCTGTTTAAGTCACCTTGGATAAAACAGCTAATGTCACCATTAGCACACAGAAACCGAATCGTATACGAAGAGAGACTAGTTACGGCACAGTTCCAGCTCAATTCAATTTTCCACTGCAGAAGGGTCGGCTCCATTAAGGCGTTTCTGAGCTTGGAGAGTTATAGTGACGTAAATCCTAAGAGATGCTTATTTACTGTTCATACAGTGTACATCATTTCCTATGTATTAATTCCCGCTAGCACATCTGCGACTATTGTTATGTTATGATAGCATCAAAAGGTAGCAGAATTAGCATCATCTTACAAAAATTTGCATTACAAATCCACTCCATTCAACATCTCTATAGTACTTTTTTTAAGTAGAAGGCTGGAAATTTACAAGTTATCAGGAATGCATAAATACATCACAATGTGTATTAATTATAATAATATATAGAATATGTCTCCTTTCCCTTGACATAATCCATGCACATCAACACAGATCACTGGGTCTTTCTTGTCCTGATGTATTTTGACCAATCAGATGGTGCTGACACAACCAGCTCGGTTTGGGCACGTTTTAGGGCCCCTGCTAGTAAGCAGGACCATGTTAATTTGTGGTACGGCCCAG
Source organism: Brienomyrus brachyistius (assembly GCF_023856365.1). Lineage (NCBI taxonomy): Eukaryota > Metazoa > Chordata > Actinopteri > Osteoglossiformes > Mormyridae > Brienomyrus > Brienomyrus brachyistius. The sequence goes on along the minus strand of NC_064547.1, from coordinate 19,970,960 downwards.
GTACGGTTCGGTTTCTAGTGGCGTTGGAAAAGCGCTATTAGATAAGGGACCCAGATAAGCAGCGAATGTCACCTCAGGACACAGGATCGGTGGCATAAGGTCTCCTAGCATCTGCTTTGCCATTTGACTGGTTGGGTTTTTTCCTCTCATAGCTCAGGCTGTGGGAGTTTGTTCTTCTGGGTTGTTTGCTAATCCCATGCAGATCCATCACGCCCCCCCCCCCCCCCCCAGCCTTGTGGGGTCTGGAGGCCAGTTCCACCTGCATTATCTACCGCTCATCATTCACTGCCCACTGGGGGGGGGGGGGTTACAAACACGGATCTGAGAGCAAAGCTTCAAAGGCTTATTGGTTCCAGCCCCAGAAAGGGGCCCCAAGTTGGAGCCACCAAAGAGGAACCAGCCCTGAGAGGCTCCATGAACCTTAAACCCCAAAAAGCTGAAAAAGACATCATCAGTGATCTGACCCTAAGTGACTCTAAAGGAGAGTTCCCAGTAACTGCTATAAGAGCCTCCAAACTGTAGTAAATAAAGTAAAAGTAAAACACCCCCCCCCCCCCCCCGGGCCACAGTTTGTTTGTACAGAACAAAAGCTGAGTTTAGAGTCATCCAAGGCCCTTATGGTCTATTCACACCCAGCCCCCTGATCTTATAAACACTAAAAGTGGGTAGATTCCTCCCCATTTGGCCAGGGGTTGCCATGTCTATCCAAACACAGACGGCAGTGGTTGGGGGACCCCCTTTCGCTGCCCCTGCTCCGTCTGAGACGCGGGCAAACAAGCCGCATTCAGAGCCTAGCAACTGCTGGGGCCCATGGGCCTGCTTCCGGGGCAGCTGGGGACCCCGTCTCCACATGAGCGCTGGAGAGCCCGACATTTATTATCACACACGGTACATCCAAGTACCCGTCTGACTTATGGCCCCCCGGGTCTGTGGAGGATTCTGAACTGAACTGCCAGTACCCCCTCCGCCCCCAAAGAGTAAATTATGAGTGTGACACACTGGGCTGGTAAACTGACCCACCCCAAGGCACAGAGCCATACCGAAGTTGACTCCAAGAGCAGTACACAGCCAGGCTAACACCTGCACATGCGGGGATCAGAACTCAGACACGGTATCAGCAGTATGTGCAAACGCGCCGGGATCGGTTGGGCTTCACACCAAACAGGAAGTACGGGACAGTATTACAAGACCCTCAGCAGAAACACTTTACTGTACGATATGCACAAAACTACAACAGGAATAACCTGTTTACAGGAAACACAGAGCAAGGATGTCTTAGAACAAATAAGTCTGTGTATGAGGAACATGTGCAAATGATTTCAAAGTGTATGAGAAACAGAGGTAAGGGCAGTATGTAGATATCAGAGACATAGAACACACCGATAACCTGAAGTAGCGCAAAAACAAACACAACTGTTCACTGTATGAAATGAGTAGAATAGACTTCCGGAGTAGTAAACCAACCCATCCATCCATCCATCCATCCATCCATCCCCTGATCCTGGTCAGGGTCATGCTCCATAGTTTAAAGTTAAACTTCTGCGTTTTCAGGTGATACCATCTTGCACAGAGAATAGACATTATATTCAGCAACACTGTCATTCTTTTCATTGTACTTGTAATTGTAATGTATTTATAATTACTTACTCTATGTGTCGTTTGTACTTGTGATCAGTAATGTGTTCATTACAAGTATATATTTTATTAAAGACCCAGTAAAATAAAGCCTAATGAGTGTGGAACATGCTTTACAGTAAATAACAGAAGGTAGCCAAATGGTAAGCAATAGCAAACTGTTTATCTACACTGAGCGGGGGCGAGTAAACAAACATGTCCACAGTGTCTTTCTGCTGCAGGCTCCAACGTGGCCTGTGGAAATGCTGCCCCCCTCCCTCGGCACACCACAGGCTCGGCGGTGGGAAAGTCCAGCCTCCGCTCTGGAAGTACTGGGCAAACATTTACTCTGTTGCCTTTCTCTGCCCACCCCGGTCCTGTTTTAATAGCCCCAAGGGCTTCGGACAGCAGATCTGTGTGACTGTGGTCCAGGTTAGTTTCCTCAGAGACATCGATGCTGGTTAAATTAGCTGGCGGGACAGATTCTATGTCCACACAGCGTACGAATCGGCTCATTTCGCAGTGAGATGTGAGGATGTAACAGCTGGGGTTCCCCACTCTGCTGCGTCTCGACGGAAAATACTCGTTCATATTCTCACACTGAGGTATCAGACCTCCACAGCACTTCGAAAGTCACCCTGAGCCATTTCCAGACCCCGACACTCACACATCGGCATCAGTCAGGCAGGGACCGATTTGAGGCTGACCTTGAGGTCAAAGGTCACGCGATGTCTTTGGGTCTTACAGCGGTCAGTACTTATCGCTTCATATTGTTAGACATGGCCGATAGAGTGTCAACCTTTCCTTTAAGAGAAAACTTACCCAGTCTAAGAACACTGACAGACGTCTCAAAACGCCTTTCAAACCTCCAATAAGGAACACGATGGACATTGCACTTGAATTTAAGAAAAGGAGGGTTAATCTCTTGGAGTAGAAATTAAGCATAATGGTTTTTCACATCTGTTAACACACGTGAGGTGGGGGTTGGGGGGCCGTCATTGACCCCTGGCCACAGGCTGTCATTGTCACCAGCGTGGACCGGACCAAGCCGTCCCCAAGCACTTTATCAAATTTTCACCAACGAAACACAAACAGGTGGCACTAGACATACGACCCACATAGGGAGTGAAAAATATCGACCCAGTCCAGCGACTAGAATAAGCAGTTAGACGATGGATGGATGGATGGAGGGATCCCGGTACCAGATGCTAATTACACACTAATTACAGGGCTGGTCTTTTCTTACCCACAATGGAAATAAGCGGGTTTCCGGGTCTCTGCTCGACAGCATCTGAAAAGGGTAATTTCAGAGTGAGACTTACACTCCACAGAAGCAGGGAGCACAAGCATCCAACTGGTGTATGGATGAGGGAACCTTCACACGATCGGTGTTATTAAAACCTGAGAGATGTCATCACTATGATGACCAGATAATCGATGTCAGTGAGGACACTTTGAGCTACTTCAGGTTTTACAAACTACTTTAAAACTGAAAGGCTCCTGTGCTTGGCTAATTAGTACAGTTCGTTCTGCATTTCAGCTGGTTAGTTTCCTTTATTGAGACTCATCCAGCTGTTTCACATTAACATTAATGACACATGCATGATTACAGGAGACTAACTAATCAGCACACAGCAAAAAGTGAAATTTAAGTGAAATCCAGGACCTTTTAATGTTAAATGGCAGTTTGCAAACCTTATGTTACCTCAAAGTGTGACATGGATTAGCTGCTATCTAGTCATAACCTGAAAGTAGCAATTTAAAATCATTAATGATGAGTTCTGACATCCGCACGGCAGCTGATCTTTCCATCCAGAATTTGCTTCTCATTGTACTTCTCTTCCCACATCTCCAGGCAGAAGTATTTTTTGGGGAAAAACCCAGGTGGGGGCTGCACTGAACAAAGGATCAGCCGCTGCAGATCAGCCGCTGCAGATCAGCCGACACCGCTGCAGATCAGCCGATACTGCTGCAGATCAGCCGGTGCAGATCAGCCGCTGCAGATCAGCCGCTGCAGATCAGCCGACACCGCTGCAGATCAGCCGGTGCAGATCAGCCGGTGCAGATCAGCCGACAACCGCGGCAGATCAGCCGGTGCAGATCAGCCGGTGCAGATCAGCCGACACCACTGCAGATCAGCCGATACTGCTGCAGGGCACGGCAGCCTGAGAGGCTCCTGGCAGAGGAACGACGGCCACCCTGGGGTTTGCCACACTTCATCATTCCCCTGCCCTGCCCTGGCACACACGCAAGCAGCCCTCGCATGAAATAGTATCACCCGTCTCCCCCCCCCCCCCCCCGATGTTTTGACTGCTCTTTAATGGTCTTTCAACCTCAGACAGCCGTGCGTTCATAAATCTGCTTCCCGCACTAAAGGTTTTGTGCACCGAAGTTCCATGGAGAAAGCGGCGGCGTGCGGAATGTTGATCGTCTGCCAGACACGCCCCCCCAGACACGTGGATGCGCTGTATGGCGACACCCCCCCCCCAGTCCTGTGTCACCAACCCCACACATGCAGTAGGGTCCATCTGAACGCGTCGGAAACCTAATCAGAAACATGCGCAGGCTACGGCAGCCGGAGACCTCGAGTGACGCCGTGAATTACTCAAACGTTCTGACTAATACCCACATTTATTGGCTTTTTCGCTCGCCAGTTCCGAATAACTCAATTAATATTTTAATGGTATGCTCTGATGTGGCGAATGGAGGTGCCGTGGGTTATTACCATGTTGCAATGGACCGGCCTCCTCCAGGAATGGGTGAATGCTTTTCTCTGTTGCTACCACGCACAAAAATACAGGAAGTGGAGAAGACCGGCCCAGGCCGTGGGATTTGGCAGCAGGGAGGGCATGTGCCATCCTGGATGTAGCTGTTTATGGGGGAATGAGCATGAATAACAAACTGTAGTGCTATAGCAAATCAATTAGTATCATACTACTGAAGTAGGAGCAGTATCATTTTAAGGGACATGAAGAGGATGGAGGATGGGCCTATGCTGCATTCGCGGCGTGATCTGTACAATACCTCCATTTTTAGGCAAAAGCCCAGAGGCCTGTTTCTCCTGCAGCCACGTCTCTGAAGGCCTTTCCAGTGGTACTGCTGTTCGTGGAAATCTGAGCCCAACATTTCAAGCTCACTTTTTTTTAAATAGTTTATTGCTATCTTAAGGAAATAACGTGTTTGATACGAAATGCAGATGATACTGGAATAATGCAGCTATGTAAATAAACACGCCGTTGTTTTCGATGCGCTCGGCCTGCGTTTCCAAACAGACGGCGCCGGGGCCTGCAGGAGCGTAGGAAGTGCCCCCCCCCCTGCCCGTCCTGTCGCAGCTTGTGCTGAGATGGTACCTGATAGCTGACACTCCTCCACATGCCCGGATGCTTCTGGAAGCCCAGGCTGGGATCTGCATTCCTTCCCTGCCCCCCCCCCACCCCCCATGTCCCCTGTGAACTCACTCCAGGCAGCCCCCCCATGGCCCTCGGTCTGGCCTCCCATCATATATCAGTCATACTGTCTTCTCAGAGCCTGCAACTCGCTGGCCCGGTCTGCTTGGGTCTCCATCAGAGGTTACGAGCTGCAGCTGAGAACAGCTCGTTAACTCTCTCATCCCTCGACTAATTGGCTCTTTGACTGGGGTGCTGCCTTGCATCAGGTCCAGGGCCACTACAGAAGCGCTTTGTGATGATTCTGACTCCTATGAATGGGCCTTTTCTCCGTCAGACTGAAGCAGCCCCCTCTGAGAGACTCGGTCAGCGCACGGACGTGCCGGTCGCAACAATCCGTAGGCGAGACGGTCGACGCAGACTGCGCCCTTTTTGGTCAGGATGCAGAAGATAGTCGAAGCAGCTGTTTTTCACATCCAGTCGGTCCCAGTTGAAAAGGAAATAAAAAGTGTGAGGCCAGAGAGGCAGAAAGTGCAAGGAGAGCCAAAGCAAAAACACTCTATGACTCACTTTTCATTTGTTTTAGGTTTCAGTGGATCTGTGTAATGGATTCCGGCTTTTAGTGTGACGGCCTGGAGGTCACCCCTACGTAGTGAACAGTGATCACTTACAAACACACATCAGACGCCTTCATTTTCCACTCCCCCCCCCCCCCCCCCCCCAGCTACCCCGTCACTGCCTGGGTGCTGAAAAGGCCCAATTCAGTTTCACATCGGCTCTACGGAGAACTGAGATCAGACCTTTGGCAGCACTGGAGCCCAGTGATGGGAGAGGTTCTTGTCCACACCCATTTCCACCCTGGTTCCCCCTGAACTGCTGACCCCTCTGCCCACGATATCAAGAAAAACATCACAGGTGTTCAGCATGGGGAGGGGGGTTAACATCACAGGTGTTTAGGGTCCAGATTGAGTCTGTGAGTGTTGTACACGTCCCTGCTGACCTCGGGGGTGATGAAGGCGAACTGCTTCCTCCCAGCTGACATGGGTTCTGGCTCTGCTCCCACTTACATCACACACTTGAATGTGTAATATACTGTATTTATGCTGGGACACACACATCCAGCTGGCTGATTGTCATATTACACATTTCCCCAGGCAAATTTTTTTTTTTCAATCTGATTTCATATGTGAAACATCATCCGCATTCGGGCAAATGAATGTGGCTGTAATTAGCGGATTTTCTTGGCTACGGAGGTACACGCACACTGGCTCACCTTCATGTAGCTTGATATTTCGCTGTACCTGCCGTGACCCGTTCCGGAGTCGGCATGGAGTCCGAGCTACACGCCCGACGGATCTCCGAGGATCTCTCCGATTTTCTTCCACCGTTCCCCAGGAGGTCAGAGGGTCGGCCTGTGCTTACGAGTCGTGGCCAATCACAGCCATGGGCGACGTGACACAACAAGGTTTGCGACAGATGGAATAAACATGCAGGCGCACCTGCAGAAACATCTGCATCGCCGCAAAATAAACACTCCTCCTTGTCGCTGCTTCGGCTACGTGTGACACAGCAGAGAGCCTGAGAGTTACCAGCTGCTACATCAAATTAAACGTGACGCTTCTCATTTAAATCTAAAGTTCGCATCAGATTGACCGATGGGAGAACCGGGGTGGATTATGTAATGACATACCTGAAGACAGAGGCCAGATTAGGGTTGTTTGTGTTTATAGTTTGTATCCATGCCATCCAAAAGGAAACAGAGATAACTGCTTACCAAAACAGGCCTTTCCTGTATGAGCTCACAGGAAACCACCTCCGCAGGTCAGCTTCACGAATCAGGCAACTCAGAGAAGTGCCATACACCCTCCACCTGCCAGGTGGCGCTCTCACCTGTTACGACTACATTTAAGGTGGATTCCCCTTTACGGGACAGGTTTAAAAAGAAGGAGCTGCAGCCAGAAAGGGGAAAGCTTGTAGTGAGAGTTATTGCCAATCTGTGTCTTGTCTCCTGCTGCATTTCTGTTTGGTTTCCTCTTCACTGTTTCTGTGACTCTGTGACTCTCTGGTAACTGTGTTGTGTCTCCGGGATTAAGGAGATCTGCCGATGACTTCAGGTACCACAATGACGGCTCATCGTGAAGGATTCGCCAGTCCACTTCTTTTATAGTTTTCCCATTTCCTGCTGGGACTTTCTCAACGAGCCAATTCGGGTCTCTAGAATAACATGTTTTGCATGCAGCCCTTGTGCATGGCAGCTGTGAGATAAATTTAAATCGGGATAAAATATTTACTCAGATATAAACCCGGATTTAAAAATAAACATGCTGCCCCAGACACCAGGTCCGGGAAAACTCTTGCTCTTGTGGTAGTTGCTGTTTTCATTTCTCTCCTTGGAATCGCAAGCTGCTTCAAAGAGAGACATGCAAAGCCCAACGGTCCTCATTCTGGATAAAACGTCGAACACATGTATGGGGCGACATACGTAATATATGACAGCTGTGTGAAAACATGCATGTTGATGCTATTAGACCACTGAAACTTCATATAGAGAAATGCGGATAAGCGCACAGCATTCTGGAAATGATTCATATGCATTTGAGGATGAAGGGGTCACAAACTGGCAGCTTCATTCACAGGAACAGGACTAGGGACTGGGCAATATCTCCCGGGCAAACTAGCAATGTTTAATGTTAAATATTAGGACAGGTTCCCGTACCGTGATCTATTGTGATCTGTCGCTAACGTTTTACGACAGGTATAAATATCACTGCATTCCCAGCCATGTCATGCCATAATATTGTGTTTGAAATTCTCCGGCTAAAAAAAGGATAAAATAACACATTTTCATCAGTCAGTTATGTGGCCAGAAGCGCCTTAGATCTTTTCCTTAAAACTAATATTGACAGAGTTCTCCAGCCCGGAGAGCACCGGAACGAAGCGGGCGGCCGCCCAGCTCTGTGGCCATGGCGCGGACACACAAACCCCAACCCACAGCCAAGGGAGGAGCTTTCATCGTCTGGACCTCAAACCACGACACGGCCAGTGACCCGCAGGCAAACCCAACAATCACCCCCGAAGTTGCGAGCACGGGCGGCAGTGAAAGCGAAGGACGGCCCGGCTGCATGGGAGATGCCGGCACCTTCAGTGCAACACTGCCCATCGGCCATGAAGCCCTTTCTGACGGGAACGGTTCCCCAGGACGGCAGACGGGACGTGTATGGAGGCCCTCTTCCTCCAACATCTGCTGACCTCCCTCTGTGCTATGCTACATGTTTCGTGACCGCACACCTTGCACAGAGCCTCTAAAATGTTCTACGGCATAAACACCAGAGAAAGCCCTTCAGAAAATCCCAGTGTGGAGCGTAGCTTTCCGCACTGATTTTCACCACTGCCTCTAATTAAAAGCAGAAATCGGCAGCCCCATTTATCAGCATTAGGAAACGGTATTAACATGAGATTTGCTGCCTGATTAAAACGATGAATGCAACTGAGAAGGATTCCTTCCTGAAACTCCATATTGTGGGAGTAAATGGCGATTAATACCACGCAGATATTTGAGAAACAAAAAACTTTGCAGACAATGTCCTGGGAAGACACATATGCATTTCCCACTGTGAGAGAGTTCGAGAGGCACGAGAGTAGCCTGGGAGGATGGCGTGGACCCCAACCAGTGAACTGGCCTCACTGGCCAGATGGTTTGGAGGTTTGGATCCCGCACGGTGACAGGATTAAATAAGGGTGATTAATCGGCTGTGCTTGTGGACGTCTGGGAGGAAGCTCTCACATTTAAGGCGACAGAGTGGATATATACACGCACACAATGGCCCTTTACTGCCATCCTAAGTCATGGTTATAGACAAAAAGACATTTACACTTTTAATTGATAATTGTAATTCAGCAGCCAAGCAAACAGCCCCCAATCCACTGGGTGGTATTAAATTTGTTAGGTGATGTGAAAGACTGTGCATTTAACCTTACAGTGAGACACGTCAGCTTTCCAGGAGACCCTGGCGCTGCCTCCTACAGCCAGGGACACATGCTCTATAGGATTCTCTGCTCACTGGATGGGCTGGACCAACACTGTGTTAGTGTATGATGTCGCTACAGACTCTCTTTATGCAGCACAGTACAGGCTTGCAAAGGGAATTCTAATAATGCAGTTCTGCTGGTAACATCAAGGGTTAGAAAGAACGTATATGAACAACAGCAGGCTGGATGGGATTCTCAAATAAGCAAACGAAATAAAGACATTGTGGGACCGGACAGTTTCAGCACATCTGAGCACCACATCATGCCATCCTTGTTGCAGCACATCTGAGCACCACATCATGCCATCCTTGTTCTCATACACAGCATCTGTCTCTCATAAATGCACTTGAAAAATGCCCATGGAGGGGATGAGGGCGCTGTCTGTGATCGGATGATCACCGGTTCAAATCCCCAGGTGGGCAGAGTGATGTCACTGTTGGGCTCCTGAGCAAGGTCACTAATCCCGGACTGGGCCGACCCGTAAAAATGTACGTCGCTTTGGATAAAAGCAACTGCTAAATAAATAAAATGAACCCAGCACTTCAACAGCAGGGCGATGTCTAGTTGGGCATCCGCAGAGGTTGATTCGCTCACATGTGGTTCAAACTTTGAGACGGGGCCTGTCTTGGCGAGAGAGGCAGAGATGGTGATCAGATGCTATCAGACCAGGGCACGCAGTTTGGGGAATGCCAGTCCCTCATCCCTGCTCACCTATCGAGCCCATCTGTCAGATCGTCATCCCCTATGATTGACATAAAAGTGTAAGAAATTAATCGGCTCAGTTCACACGCTACCAGCCTATCGATGTGTTTGAAAACAGGAAAAGGCCGAAGGAGATTTAATCCATGTGCTAAGATAGAATCGCGGGAAGAACATTCAGACCGATTACATTCTGCCGACTTGCATGTTGGAACAAAGACGACACTGTTCTCCAAAGTTTCTCCAAAGCCAATTATCATGAATTTGTTTATTTCCTCTCCTTAGTATGTACACAGAAATAAAATACTACATTTATTGTCAGTGATAATTGCACGCAGCAGTCAGTGAAATGAAATACTTTATTACATCTTAAACAAATTTGTTTTAAAAACATTAAAGTAGCAATGTTTTCAAATGTATAAGCCTTTAATATAGGGCTGTATCTGGAATTAGTTATAGGTATTATCAGAAGTCTACGTTTATAAACATGAATTTGAAAAAATTACAATAAAAGACTGAACTCAAAACACACATTTGTGTACAACTGGAAACACACACAAACTTTTACATTTGGACACACCCCAGCTTCCCTTGCGCTCTCCCGCACCGTCCCACAGCGCCGTGGGTTCAGGCCGTGTCCGTGATGTCCCGCGGAGTCACAGATGAGGTGAGGTGGCTTAGCTGCTACCCACAGCACTCGGAGAGCGGGGAGGTCTGTGCGGGGAGCTGCTCTCACTTCCCATGTGCTAAATAGCTTTTCTGTTTTCATGCACAGAGAGACGGCTGAGCCGTTCATTACCGGCCGCCTGTCTCTCCCCCGGACTCTGAGGCACGTGATGACTGAGCCCTCACGTTTCTGTCAGCTTCAAACGCCCAGGCCCCCATTCTCACACGTCCGCACAGGAACGCGTTTATTAAAGCCACTACTCCGCAGGCGCTAAATCCTCCGGCCGCAGTGTAATTCAGGACGTTTTCATTTTCTTAAAGCAATCTTGCAGGGTTGGTTTAATATCCTTTCACTTGTGAGCGGAAATGAGCTCTGAGCCCGGAGTGTTTGTACAGGGTGATGGCGGTTCACGCCCGCAGGATGGGAGTGGGTATCCGAGGAGACCCCAGGCGGCTGCATGGCCGCGACACTGTCCGGGTGCGAAGCGGCAGCTGGCCAGACAGCCACGCCCATGGCTAAAAATACCACATTCCTCTGAATATAAGCCCTTGGGAATCTGAATTAACAGGTCATACAATATTTCAGATCAAGGGGATATAGGAGAATGGAGCTTCATGGAATAAATACAGGAGTATTTGTTAATTAGATAAAGAACGTGTAATTGCAGATTTGATATACTTAATACACAGCGGTGTTAGATGGATGCGGGTTTTTTAAAGTTAAGATACCAAGCGAGATAGTGCAGTACATGTTGGGCGGGGGGGGGGGGGGGGGGGGGGGGAATGTTGCTGTGTTGCTCTAGAAGAAACAGCCCCCCTCCAAAGCCAAGGGTATTGCAGGGTGGGAGAAAATTAAAGCAGGAAGTGAAATTTAAATGCTCATTAAATACATGTAAAGTCTAGACATTGATTTTGCATAGTAAGTAATATTATGGTGATAAATATTAACAGCTATTCACTCACGTTCCATAACTGCTCATACCACAGAGGGTCATGGTCATGGCTGGGAGGCTATCCCACAATGCACTGGGCATGGGGAGGAGGCGGGACTCCAGGCCATCGCTGGGCGTATGCCTGTAGTCACCAGCTAGCCAAGATGCCAGTTAGTACTGTGGGAGGAACTTGGAGGTCCCAGAGGAGAACCATGCAAATGTCAGGGAGAACATGCAAACTCCACATCAAGCAGGGGTGGGGGGGAACTAACCCCCAACTGTGCAGAGGGAGGCAGCACTGCCACCCCATTAATATTATTATTATTATTATTATTATTATTAATAATAATAATACTTAAAATACATTAAGTTTAGCTGCTACAAAACTGGGAGCCAGAGCATATATGTGAGGGATATTCTGAACACAAGCTCACAGGAACCATGGCAGCCCCTGCTGGAGACCTCAAGAGCTTCTCACAGGAACCATCTCAGACCCTGCTGGAGACCTCAGGAGCTTCTCACAGGAACCATCTCAGACCCTGCTGGAGACCTCAGGAGCTTCTCACAGGAACCATCTCAGACCCTGCTGGAGGCCTCAGGAGCTTCTCACAGGAACCATCTCAGACCCTGCTGGAGATCTCGGGAGCTTCTCACCGGTACCATGTCAGACTCTACTGGAGACCTCAGGAGCTTCTCACAGGAACCACATCAGAACCAAAAGCTCTGTATCCCACACTCTGCTGTTTAACAAATCCGCTCCACCAATGTCACCCTTAATGACATTTCCCCCATGAAGCCATTCGGTGAGTTGCTTAAGGATGGGGTCACATCCCTGCTTCAGGTCCTCAGGGTTACAGGCCTGTGGAGATGAGGATAAACACATTTAACCAAGCACAGAGGGAACGTGGGTCTGCACAGATGCCACGCGTCACACTCTGAGCGGCCGCTCCGTGTAATCAGGCCTCAGTGGGCCTTTAATGAACCATCACAGCAGTGGTTTGCAGATCCAGAGCCTGCCGCCTCCGTGAAGCCAGCTCGGATTTGAAGGCCTCACTCTCGCCGGGTAACTGTAGGCCTCCCGGGCGCAGACCGCAGACAGAGCGACCGCACAGATTTTTCCCTGAGTTCATCCTGGAGCTTGTGAGCCAGTTGTCATGGCGACTCCAGAAGCATCACACTTTCCACAGAGCTCTGTTACGAGCAGCACTGTGGAGCAGCGCCGCCGAGCAGCCCTTGTGTTATTATACGGGCAATCAGGCCCACGTGTGGCACCAGCACCCAGGTCTGAATCAGGCCAAGTTAGGGCTTATTAGATGTAATAATAAAACAGCAGAGTTATCCAGCACTTTTCAAAACCCAAAGATACCAACAATATTCAATAATGCAGGACGGAGCGAGAGCGTAAGAGACATGGAAACAGCTACAAGAAGCACACAGCAATGAGCGATACAGAACAGTGGAGACTGACGAAGCAGGATGATCGCGGGGTAATGGAGGTATCGATGGGTAGAAAGCAAAGCGGGGAGAACTGGAAAGGACGACAAGAAGGATTTACACCATGCGTGTAAACAGATTTAAGAAATAGTGCAGGCGAAATGCGAACGTTTATATCACCATAGACGTTAAGAAGTCGTTCATGCGTCACAGAACCGCAGCCACGTTCCGACATTCCGACAAAGCAAACCGCTGAGAGCTTTTCATTTTGAGAGGGAAAATTACTAGTGACAATTAGTGTAACTGAACTGAGGTCAGCTTATGTCAAAAAGTCGATCCCGTTTAGAGCTCAGGATGAAAAATAAGGCTGAAGGAATAAGTAGGGTGTTCGTCCCAAGTCTCCTGCCCGCATGGAGCCCTCGTCGTACCCTCAGCAGAGCCATGCAAAGCAGACACCCACCTGACAGCAGAGATTTTTTACTGGGAGCACTGGGAGCCACACTCGGGGTGCCTGCGCACAGGGAGAGACAAACACAGTCAAATCAGCAGAGAGTCATCGCGGTAAGTCCGGCACATTTCAGGGGAGCCCGAAACGCTCCGGCGAGGACTCGGGCCGCTGGCGTGGACTCTCGCTCTTTAAACAGGGATTAAAGTGTCCCAGAGAGAACGGCACATTTTAAACAGATGTGAGCGCCTGACTGTAAATCATGCTTTCCAGAGCTGATCCCCACTCGAAACAACAGAAAATGAAATATACAGAGTAAACCTGAGAAAATGAAATAATCAGGGTGATGAAAACACAGTGCTTGAAAGATCTTTATAGACTCAGAGTGACTTTATGGTTTTCATCTGTATTTCACTGCTATATTTCAGAAAGATTAATATGTGATGTGTAGCGTGTCCACTGCTGATGAAGGATTGTGTTCCTTCTGGGATGAGTAGCTGAGCATCTCCTCGACGGCTGTCTCAGCCGCAGGACCACAGACCGTCTCCAAACTCTGGCTTTTCACCCAAATCAAATGTGAGACGTATTTACAGGAAACATCTGCAGATGTTGATGTTGAGATGGTGGACTGTGGTGCTCCTGACACGGACTGTCTGTATAGCTCCATTTAAGTGATGAACAGCAAACGGGGGAGGGGGAGGGGACATGGCAGGGACATGGGGAAACCTGAAGGAGCTGGGGTTGACATTTTGGAGGATTCCAAAGTTTAGCTGTCAATTAAATCACCCCCCCAAGACAGATATACAACTGATATATATTTATATATGTGGGCAGCAGCCTTGGCTCTGGATCACAGACAAGCCTTGGCACACAAGGGGTGTCAGCAGAACCAGCACCCCCCTGCCCCCCCCACCAGACACGAATGGACTCAGCCTCCTCTCATGTCTTGTGGCTGACGAAGCCTTTGCCAAATTACATACAGAACATGGCTCGCTCCCCGAACACATAGAGCCCCGTCCTGCGGCGGGGGCCTCTTCAGGGTCTCTGGGGCCCCACCGCTAAAGGTAGGGCCACATCCATCAACCCTCCATGTGCGCAAGCCTCCACGGCCACCTGTCACGGAAAACGACTCCTAGTTTAATTACAGTGTTTGCGTGTGCGGTGCTCCTGGGGACAGGAAGACATGTTTCAGGAGGAAGGATTTCTGTTCTACGGGCTTTTCTTAGCAGTTAATCCCTTATTTACCAAGTCAGACAGATTATAGGCTGTTTCTGGAAAAGGAGCCAAAACCATGAACATGTAAACAGGACTAAAGGAACGGCGCTGAACTACAGGATCATCCCAAGTCCTTTTAGACTAATCGGCTTGCGCCTGTCAGAAAATCACCCTCAAACCTGCCACCAGTATGGGGTTTACAGATGCTGGACGGATCCTGTCAGGGGGCAGTTCTGGTTCTCACCCAATACGATGTCCAGCTCACAAGTGAGACGGCAGTTACACTAAACCTGACTCCGAAACGACACCTTAGAAATCAGCCCCGGAGCGGCTGTTTGGGAGGGGACCGAAATGTACACGCTGTCTGTGCAGCTTCACATCAGAGCTGAACACAGAAGGCTGGACGGCAGCCAACATGTGTGCTGTGGCCATGGCACGGGACTGCTAAAGCAAAGCTGGACCTCGTAAGAGGACCACAAACCCAGAGGGTTCATCAGACGACACAAAGCACTACACTGTCACCGTCGCATTCAGAGTCAAAATCAAAGTCACCCGGGCAGGACACCAATCCCCTGGGGATTTATTAACATAAGCAAATATATTTGTCCATTACTTCACTGCCATCACTGTAACAGGATTGACTTTTTCTTGGCTGCTTTAAGGTAAGGTAAGGCTTTAAAGTACTTTGCGAATACGAATGGAAAATTGTAATAATCTCAAGTAAGTAAATACAGAGGTATGAGAGAGGCAAATGGGAACTGGAAGATACTTATATGCCTGACTCTTACAATACAGCCAAACACACATCCAACTCTGTCTGTCTGAAAGTGCCCTGGGGCTGTGAAACTTTATAATTCTCTCTGGTCTGAGCATCAGGCTCTCTCTCCTCAGCTGAGACACACACACCTCACCCACATGGCTGCAGAGGCATTTTCTTAGTGCAAAGTCACTTCAGAATAACGCAGCAGCACATGCTGGGCTAATTTCCCGACTCTGAAGAAAGGGGGCGCTGCAAAACAGGAGAGGGCAGAGCGACTGAGTAAGGAGCGAGCTGCCCATTACTCAGTGAGAGAGACCTTAGGCGATGGACTCAGGGATCAGTGCCTGAAGGGGTCACGTAAGTTAGTGCTGAGGGTGGGTGTAAATAACCCCCCAATAACCACAACTGGAGTGTCTCTGAGGAGCCTGTGAGCAGTGTCTGAGGAGCCTGTGAGCAGTGTCTGAGGAGCCTGTGAGGAGTGTCTCTGAGGAGTCTGTAAAGAGTGTCTGAGGAGCCCGTGAGGAGTGTCTCTGAGGAGCCTGTGAGGAGTGTCTCTGAGGAGTCTGTAAAGAGTGTCTGAGGAGCCCGTGAGGAGTGTCTCTGAGGAGCCTGTAAAGAGTATCTGAGGAGCCCGTGAGGAGTGTCTCTGAGGAGCCTGTAAAGAGTGTCTGAGGAGCCTGTAAAGAGTGTCTGAGGAGCCCATGAGGAGTGTCTCTGAGGAGCCTATAAAGAGTGTCTGAGGAGCCCGTGAGGAGTGTCTCTGAGGAGCCTGTAAAGAGTGTCTGAGGAGCCTGTGAGGAGTGTCTCTGAGGAGCCCATGAGGAGTGTCTCTGAGGAGCCTGTAAAGAGTGTCTGAGGAGCCCGTGAGGAGTGTCTCTGAGGAGCCTGTAAAGAGTGTCTCTGAGGAGCCTGTGAGGAGTGTCTCTGAGGAGCCTGTGAGGAGTGTCTCTGAGGAACCTGTAAAGAGTGTCTCTGAGGAGCCCGTGAGGAGTGTCTCTGAGGAGCCTGTAAAGAGTGTCTGAGGAGCCTGTGAGGAGTGTCTCTGAGGAGCCTGTAAAGAGTGTCTCTGAGGAGCCTGTGAGGAGTGTCTCTGAGGAGCCTGTAAAGAGTGTCTCTGAGGAGCCTGTGAGGAGTGTCTCTGAGGAGTCTGTAAAGAGTGTCTCTGAGGAGCCCGTAAAGAGTGTCTCTGAGGAGCCCGTGAGGAGTGTCTCTGAGGAGCCTATAAGGAGTGTCTCTGAGGAGCCCGTGAGGAGTGTCTCAGAGGAGCCTGTAAAGAGTGTCTCTGAGGAGCCCATGAGGAGTGTCTCTGAGGAGCCCGTGAGGAGTGTCTCTGAGGAGCCCGTAAAGAGTGCTTGAGGAGCCTGTAAAGAGTGTCTGAGGAGCCCATGAGGAGTGTCTCTGAGGAGCCCGTGAGGAGTGTCTCTGAGGAGCCTGTAAAGAGTGTCTGAGGAGCCTGTAAAGAGTGTCTGAGGAGCCTGTGAGGAGTGTCTCTGAGGAGCCCGTGAGGAGTGTCTCTGAGGAGCCTGTGAGGAGTGTCTCTGAGGAGCCTGTAAAGAGTGTCTCTGAGGAGCCTGTGAGGAGTGTCTCTGAGGAGTCTGTAAAGAGTGTCTGAGGAGCCTGTAAAGAGTGTCTCTGAGGAGACTGTAAAGAGTGTCTCTGAGGAGACTGTAAAGAGTGTCTCTGAGGAGCCCGTGAGGAGTGTCTCTGAGGAGCGTCTCAGAGGAGCCTGTAAAGAGTGTCTCTGAGGAGCCCGTGAGGAGTGTCTCTGAGGAGTCTGTAAAGAGTGTCTCTGAGGAGCCCATGAGGAGTGTCTCTGAGGAGCCTGTAAAGAGTGTCTGAGGAGCCTGTAAAGAGTGTCTGAGGAGCCCGTGAGGAGTGTCTCTGAGGAGCCCGTGAGGAGTGTCTCTGAGGAGCCTGTAAAGAGTGTCTGAGGAGCCTGTAAAGAGTGTCTGAGGAGCCTGTGAGGAGTGTCTCTGAGGAGCCTGTAAAGAGTGTCTGAGGAGCCTGTGAGGAGTGTCTCTGAGGAGCCCGTGAGGAGTGTCTCTGAGGAGTCTGTAAAGAGTGTCTCTGAGGAGCCCGTGAGGAGTGTCTCTGAGGAGCCCATGAGGAGTGTCTCTGAGGAGCCTGTGAGGAGTGTCTCTGAGGAGCCTGTAGAGAGTGTCTCTGAGGAGCCTGTAAAGAGTGTCTCTGAGGAGCCCGTGAGGAGTGTCTCTGAAGAGTCTGTAAAGAGTGTCTCTGAGGAGCCCGTGAGGAGTGTCTCTGAGCAGTCTGTAAAGAGTGTCTCTGAGGAGCCCGTGAGGAGTGTCTCTGAGGAGCCCATGAAAAGTGTCTCTAAGGAGCCTGTAAGGAATGTCTGTGAGAAGCCTATGAAGAGTTTATGAGGAACATGTGATGAGTTTGTAAGGAGTGTCTCTGAGGAATCACAGAGCTTGCAGTGAGGTACACTCACGGCTGTCCTTTGGCAGTGACTCCACATGGTCACTCTCCGCATCACTGGGGACCAACCAGGGCTGTCGGACGGCCTGCAGCTGGTGGCATATCTCCTCCTGTAGAAGATGGAAGAGAGCGTGTATTCTCACATAGGAGGAAGAGGGCGTGGTTCCTTTAGAATGAGTTGACATCAGAAGCCATTGCATCATGATCTGGAAATGGAGCTGGCGGTCACATTCTGAACGTGAACACCTTAATCAAACCAAACTCTCACCCTAACCATAACCATAACCATAACCATAACCCTTATGGTGGAACTGGTCATTGTTTAAGAAAAGAGTACTTTTCCACTCAGTTAACTCGCTTCATTTCAGCTGGGAATTAAAGTGAAACGCTCTGTCGCCAATTTGATGAAACAAAGAGCAGCAGGACCATCTGAGGTTGGCCTCACCACCAGGCACCACCAGCAGGCTGTCTGTCATTTGGTGCTAAACTCCCGAATGTTGGCGCTCCGTGCTCATTAAACTCATTTTCACGGCATTCTGATTTTAGGGGGGTGCTAGACAGCGGCTTATGGCGCTGCCAGCCAGGTGACCCCCCTCCCAGCTACACTGCGAAGCCCGATCCTCCTCTCAGATGTTCTTGGGAAAGAAGAGAGATGGAATGGCCTGGAATTCCCGGCCAGGAGGAGAAGTGCAAGGGAGGTGGGATGACCACACTCAGCCGTCCGTCAGCGGGGAACCGGAGACGCGGAGCATGGGCCTGTTCACACGGCGGCCATGTTTCTCCCACAAATGTTTCTATTTTCTTAAAAATGAAGAACGCCTCAGAGTGCAACCGCGAGCCAAAGCGTAATAAATAAACTGTACCCCGCTCTGCTGGGAGCATTTTAATGTGCTCTTAGCTTTCAGAGATAGAGGGCGATGCAGATCCTCGTACTTCCTGTCTGGGGAATACAGCACGCAGCTTACATAGCAGCCGGGGATAGATTACAGGCTGGGGAGAGCGGAGTAAGCACTTGCAAGTCACGCACCACGTGCGGACGGACTACGCAGACCGGGACGTCGGCCCGCCTATTCCCACGGCCGCGAGCCCAGCTGGCTTCAATCACACGCGATCCGCGGTGTCGACACGCTTGATAATCCATGCAGGCGTCGGCCGAAGCCACTACTGAGAAGCGCTGCGTGGAGAAGCCACGTGATTTTTACTGAGGATGAGTAGGAGCATGAAGGATCCCACACCGGCAAACACCGCGACAGCCAGTCGGAGAAAAACACTCACTGATCCCAGACACGGTTTTTCCACGACATGTCAACAAGCCGCACCACCCAGTGCCACCACCCACTACTTCTGGAACATTCTTCTGTGATTTCACTTAAGCTGGGAAACCTCCTTCTCCATTAGGTTCAGCAGACTCCAGCATGTGCGCAGATGATAGGAGGCTCTCCATCTACTACCAGGAGACCTTCGTCACCCCTAGCATCCCAATTGGAGGTAGGAGGTCCACCTGCCGGTATCTACGGTGAATGCAGCCTGCCTCCTGTGGCCGGTGACCCCACTGTGACTCCGCTGTGACTCCGCTGAGACATCTCAGATCCCAGTACCATGTGGAAACTCTTCCTTCCACACCCTCTTTGGGCTGCTCTATTCTACTGGTGTTGCTGTGCCACGTGGAGGGGTAGAGTACCTTGCAAGATGGAGAATCAGTTCCTAGCAGGATGGAGAACAGCCCCGACCCCCTCACCTCCGACAGGCCGCCACTCTGATCTCCCAACTTCCCCAGGGCGTCTGTGGTGCTGGGGCCCGTCGGCGTGAGCTGGGGCCTCCCAGCATGGCCCACCAGGGCCTCTTCCCTGCTGCCGAAGCTGGCCCACGTCACCAGGCCGCTGGGTGTAGGGAAGCAGCCAGGGGTCTGGGCTCTGGCACCCCTTCCTGAATGTGGATCGCCGGCCATCAGAGGTGAGGGTGTGGCTCCGAGAAGCGGGGACAGGGGCCCGGCGCTGTGGGGGAGCAGGATGGCTTCGTGCGGCAACCGTCCTGCAGACAGCTTAGCCAGGTCCTTCTCAGCCACTGCAGGACAAAAACAGATATATGCTGCTTAGCGGCCCCTTGCTTATTCACTGGGAAATGTGCACGGCCCCACAGCGCTCTTCTGCGGCACACGCAGTGGGGAGGGCCACCAGCCCGCGGCCTGTCTGTCACACAGTAAGTTTGCGTCTCTCTCTGAGCTGGTGCCACATGCATCCCGCGGCAGCCCTCACAGCCTGCGTGAAGCCGCTCTGCTCCCAGCTTTCCTTTAGGGCGAATAATCTCATGTTTATCACAATGACGTCATTCTTTTTTTTTTTTTTTTAGGAAAAGCAGGGCTGTCAAATGGTAGGGAGGGACACTGCGGAGGGACCAAACAGCTGGGATCGCATGTCACTTCTGTTTAAAACACTGTCATTCACTACTATGAAGACAGATTGGAACTGAAAATTGCATTTTGTAAGAGTTTGTCCCAAAACAAGTTTGCTTTATATCTGGCATAATGATGGAAAAACATGTTTCCAAAGCCCTCAGAGGAACCTCTGGCTTGTTCTGGGATCTGCTTCCCGGCTTCTGACAGGAATATTTTGAGTGCCGCCTCCTGCCTTTGCTCATATTGATTGTTCTGCATCATTAAGCCCCCAAAGCAAGTTATCGATTTCCCGCCTGTGCCCCTATCACTCGCAATGCCACGCATACTGCCCTGCGACCGCTATACCTGCCAGTGTCACCTGCCAGTGTCACCTGCCAGTGTCACCTGCCATCGCGGCCACTGCACTCGGCTTTAATGTGAGACACATTCAAGGAGAACGCTGAAAAACATCTCAGCAGAACATACGGGCCGTATGGAGAAGCAGATACACACGTCGTACTGCTTTGAAAGAAGCTTGAATCTGGAATAACATACAGGATTTGAAGTTTTCAATGAGGTTCTCATCTAACAGCAAAGTTACGAGAAGCAGAGATACAAGAAAGGGGCCATTTATTAACTGTCACAGTGTTTCTCTCTTTGTCAACCCGATGTGGATTTCAGGGATTTTTTTCTATCGTCCTCTGGCTCAGGTCTGTGAGCTGCTGCTTTAGATGGCAGAGAAGCAGCCAGGTCACTGTTGGATGGTAAGAATGACCCGGAGTGACTGCGGTAGCTTTAGTGTAGAATGCGGAATCTTATGGGGACCCGGGTATTGAGAAGTACGTCAGTGAGGACCCATTTCGCATCCAGACGGCAAAGCTGGGCATCATGGGGGTTTCCTGTGTTCTCAGCATGTTTTTATACTACTAGCGGAAATTAATCAGGCAATACAGTATACCCTTGGGGGGGTGTGGCTCAGTAGGTTGGGACTGTGATCGGTGGGTCGCTGGTTTGAATCCCAGCACCGGTAGATCAATTCTACCACTAGACCCCTGACTTAACTCCATGCATGCTGGCTGATCCTGCACTTTGACCCTGAACTTTGCTCTCTACTGTATAAGTGTTTGTGTGTCTCTTGGAGAGCAAGACGCAATATGAAAAAAAATATATATTTCTCCACGGGGATATATAAAGTATCACTATTATATATTCGATCATTCACATCTAGATACACAAAGCACTACCAGGCCAGACCAGCAGGGGTCACTGTAACATGAACACCAGTATTATCAAGGGATCAGCGGTTGACAGTATGGATGAAGAAGCTAGACTCGCCTTGGACTGAATGGGGAACGGCCAGTAATGTGGGACACGAAAAGCATTCATTTGTAATTAACTCCAGAGCCCTGTGGGCCCTCGCTGATATGTCCGTGCAGTGAGCTATTAACACTGCTCTGCACTCGGCTAACTCAGAGGATAAATGGAAGATTAACATGCACCATCATTTCCTGTGGAGCACTGGCTCAAATATGACTCATAATAGAGACTTTTGCGGAAAACTGCCATCATCTCATTTGTCAGAATGAATGAATTGCATCCAAAAACCGAAGGCTGATGTCAGTGAAAGTTTGCCAGTAACGGGAAAACGCCGTATTTACTGCTGTCATATCGATCATTTTTCAAGTAATTACATCGTTAAAATTATTGCTCGAAATATTTCATACATGAAGCAATGCATGTTGGGAAACTCCAACTCATGACAGTTTGATAGGCCCTCGGTCATCTTGGTTACCCGTAATTTGCATAGTATGAAGTCATGCAAATACACCCAATACTAGCAGTAAGAGATTTAGTTGACCACATAATGGGGATAAAACACAAAGGAGATAAATGCCAAAGACCAGGCCTTCAAGATGGAAGCCATTAGCAGCTAATAAAGGCACGAAGGCAGGAAATGAGCTTGTTGAAGACCCTAATTCTCCGCCTTCTGGGCATCACTCCATTTCAATGTGACTTTGTGCAAAATATCCACCAATCAGAAGCATCGAATGGCCCAGGGTCTTTCCGGAGTGGTATCTGGGGCTATCCTCAAACAGCTAGCCCGCCAAAGTTCAGCTGGGTTGTAGAGCGTGTGGGGGACCAGGTGCCCCATGCAGAACCTGGAGCTCTGAGGTGCACGGTGCATGGCATGCGGCAGTGACACATGGCGAGACGGTCCCATGGGGGGACACATGGCTTCAATTTTGTGGCAGCACTACCTTTGGTTCCACTGTGACACTTTCTCTGCTGCTAAGTATTTATATCTCCCTGCAGGATCCTCGTTACGGACACCTCTGAGGCTAGACTCGCCACATCTCCTGCAGAGGGTAGAAAGACACAGGACAGGGGTGCTCAGAATCCCAGGGGAGACCCAAAGGAAGGTAGGGATGCTCAGAGGCCCAGGGGAGACCCAAGGGAGGACAGAGGTGCTTAGAAGCCCTGGGGAGACCCAAAGGAGAACAGGGGTGCTCAGAAGCCTAGGGGAGACCCAAGGTAGGACAGGGGTCCTCAGAATCACAGGGGAGACCCAAGAGAAGGCTGGGCTGCTTAGAGGCCCAGGGGAAAACCAAGGGGGGACAGGGGTGCTCAGAAACCCAGGGGAGACCCAAGGGGAGACCCAAGGGAGGACAGGGGTGCTCAGAAACCCAGGGGAGACCCAAGGGGAGACCCACGGGAGGACAGGGGTGCTCAGAATCACAGGGGAGACCCAAAGGAGGACAGGGGTGCTCCCCTCAGATGTGTCCAGAGTTAAATGAAATTCTGTTTTTATTTGAATAATTAGTACGAAATGTATCCAGTAGCTCTGACCAGATATCTTTGGACATGTTTATAAAGCCAAATATTCACTCAGAAATTGCTTCATCCTACAAATATCTCACAAAGCAGCAGGTATCATAGTGGAAAGCTCTTATACCTGGGGGGCAAATACATCATCTGAACTGCTCCAATAAAAACATCAAGCTCCATTACAGTGGAAAGTTATGTCACTCTGGATAAAAGCACAGGGATAATGTAACTTTTTATTTGTAGTATCTGTCTCTGTTGGGGGGGGGGGGGGGGCTTACCAGGGAGATGTTTCTCCATACTCTGCAGTTCTTTTGCAAAGAGCGAGTCCTTTAATAGGAGTCCTTTCTGAGTCAGCGAGCTCTTGCCTTTGACAGACTTCAGATCCGAGTCCCAGACTGGCAGACGCTGGTTCAGATGGAAAAAAAAATGAGTTACGTTTGAAGAAAAGACCCCGTAAATTGCACATTTATTTTTTCTGACTCTCGCTCCGAGCCGTATCTGTTATAATGAGAAGCAATCGGCAGCCTAACGAGCATTAGAAAAACATTAGCGTGCCGCAGTACGTTACGATGAAAGAGCATCCGGTAATCAGAGGATTAACTTTGTTCGTGAACATCAGTGCGTCACAGACGGCGGTGGGTAAAGAAACTGTAGAATAACTATCAATAAATTTGTGGCTGTGAGGAACATAAGCTTGGCAGGATTGGGATGTGACAGCAAGCCCGCTTCAAACGTACATCACGCATGATAAATTCACCGGCTTGGATTCAGTTTAAAATAATGTGCATTAGGACACAACAAAGGGTATTTTAATATGGAACAAGAGTTATTTTATAAGGACCTAGAGTCTGCCAGAAATAACACAGGCTAATATTTGATGATATAAACTAAATGTGCCTCCAAAGGTCAGGTTTAAAACTGCGTGCTATAGCTTTGCAAGCAGTTAACTGGAGGCATGCTGAAGCATCAGGCCTGAGTCTGAAAGCAATGCCCCCTACTGGAAGCGGGTGAAACCAGGCCCTCAGATTTCTGGGCTCTATGTGAAAAGAGACTTTGTGTGTCATGGAGCTCCTAGGACAATAAATCAGCAGGCTTAAAGAACTTGGACACTGACTGAGAAGGTTCTCCCTTCCATCAGACCAAGCGGGACTGCCGTCAGCCAGTGAGGACATCCTCATATAGCAGGCTGATGAGGGCACCTCCATGTAGCAAGCCGACGAGGACGACCTCACATAGCAAGCAGAGAAGGACACCTCCACGTAGTGAGACAAGGAGGATACCCTCACATAGTGAGACAGGGAGGACACCGTCATGCAGCGAGACAGGGAGGACACCGTCATGCAGCGAGACAGGGAGGACACCGTCACGCAGAGAGACAGGGAGGACACCGTCACGCAGAGAGACAGGGAGGACACCGTCACGCAGTGAGACAGGGAGGACACCGTCACGCAGCGAGACAGGGAGGACACCGTCACGCAGAGAGACAGGGAGGACACCGTCACGCAGAGAGACAGGGAGGACACCGTCACGCAGCGAGACAGGGAGGACACCGTCACGCAGAGAGACAGGGAGGACACCGTCACGCAGCGAGACAGGGAGGACACCGTCACGCAGAGAGACAGGGAGGACACCGTCACGCAGAGAGACAGGGAGGACACCGTCACGCAGAGAGACAGGGAGGACACCGTCACGCAGCGAGACAGGGAGGACACCGTCACGCAGAGAGACAGGGAGGACACCGTCACGCAGAGAGACAGGGAGGACACCGTCACGCAGAGAGACAGGGAGGACACCGTCACGCAGCGAGACAGGGAGGACACCGTCACGCAGTGAGACAGGGAGGACACCGTCACGCAGAGAGACAGGGAGGACACCGTCACGCAGTGAGACAGGGAGGACACCGTCACGCAGAGAGACAGGGAGGACAGCGTCACGCAGCGAGACAGGGAGGACACCGTCACGCAGAGAGACAGGGAGGACACCGTCACGCAGTGAGACAGGGAGGACACCGTCACGCAGAGAGACAGGGAGGACACCGTCACGCAGCGAGACAGGGAGGACACCGTCACGCAGAGAGACAGGGAGGACACCGTCACGCAGTGAGACAGGGAGGACACCGTCACGCAGAGAGACAGGGAGGACACCGTCACGCAGAGAGACAGGGAGGACACCGTCACGCAGAGAGACAGGGAGGACAGCGTCACGCAGAGAGACAGGGAGGACACCGTCACGCAGAGAGACAGGGAGGACACCGTCACGCAGCGAGACAGGGAGGACACCGTCACGCAGCGAGACAGGGAGGACACCGTCACGCAGAGAGACAGGGAGGACACCGTCACGCAGCGAGACAGGGAGGACACCGTCACGCAGAGAGACAGGGAGGACACTCATGTAGCTTCAGTTCACAGAAAAGGTTTTGTCTTTGATCGACTTCAGCAATAATATCGGTCTGTAAAAAACAGCTCTAATATAAAATGGACTGAAAACATATGGATTGTAATGATGAACAAAGCAATAGTCCTGGCCTAAGGGGACATGGTATGAATTCAAGGGCAGCTATTCTGGAGTTAATATTCCTGATCATTTACTCTGACAACCATGTTGCGGTGGTCTGGCCACAGCCATCCAGTAATTACAACCCTCAGTGGGTGAAACAGTGCATGTTATGGCTGCTGGCATGCCCCACCCATTGACTGTTGCATTGTGGGTAGGCAATATGCTTTGCAGTTTTCAGAGATGCCTGGGAGATGGAGTGCTAAACACCAAAGCTGCATGCATTCTGCCATTCATTCTGGCTGGCCCACAAAATTCTATTTATATTCCTAATAATGTTATTTACAAGAGAGGCCTGACTTAATTAAGGCTTTCACAACACATTCGCATGAAGCCCCACAGTGTCGCAGGAAAGCCACTAAGAGCTGACGCTGCCGATCTGGGGCCTCATTTACTTTCCACACAAAATCTGGGATCTATCAAACAAAACTTGACAGGAAACATGCGTATATTTACGGAAAACCAGGGGCAGACATACACATCATTTTGGACAAACCGGGAAAAGACGACGCCCATTGTAATGCAGGGGGCTGTTGCATGCCAACAATTCAAATCACCAGGTTGTACTTTCATGTGACAAACAGTAAATCTAAACCTGTGAAGTGGGATTTATTGATTTTCCATGCATTTGTGTGAGGGACCGAGATGGCAGGCATGAGGCACACAGCTAAATTAGAAAAAAAATCCTTTTTAATTTACAAAAAGAAAACGATTTAACAAAAGAAATAAACCTGGGCCCACAAAAAAAATCAACTTATCACACCACAGCTAACAATCCAACTAAACAAACAAGCTGACTTCTCTCAAACAAGACACCATAAGGACTATATATACTGGTTGGCCAAACCACAAGATACAAAAGAAAAAAAGTTACAATGACAAATACCACAAATAAATCAAAACAGAACAATCAACTAATGCTTCAATCAAAATAAACAAAATCAAATTAACTCCAAAAACATACCTAAACAATAAAATAAAGCTAAATACCAAACTATTCCACCCCCAACAAACAACAAGTTGGAGTTGTCCAATTTCCTGTATTTAGCCCAGCTCCCATATTGGCCACCTCTTTGCCTGGAACAGCCGGGAATCCCTTCAGTACTCCACACGGGTAATCAGAAGAAACACACAATTAAACTCAAAACACAATATTCCACAGTTAACTAAATGTGCGCGCTTCATCCAGCAAACTGGGTAAATGTGTTAAATAAGGAAACAAAAGAATTAAATATTTAATTAAATTAATTAATTAATCAATTAATTAAATATTAATTATCAATATGCTACAACTTAAACTAAACAAACATAAAAACCATGAAATGATACCTCCCTTCAACTTAACTGTGTGGCTGTAGCGGCAGCCATCACAATTTGCCTTTAGAGAATTTAATTACCTATTTCTAGGTCTACATCTTGTCACCTTTCCCCTTGAATTCAAAACATCTGTAATTGTTACTAACTGGAGTAAGTGTGAGTTGGGAAAGACATTCGCAGGTATGGGAACTACATGTATAACTAGCCAACAGTCATGAGAATGAGATTCAGCATTACGGTGTTCTGGCCAGTGACTATGTAAATGGAATGATTAGATCGGAATGAGATTTCAGGAAGCACCAGAATTATTTCTTCTTTTGTTACTTGTTTACTGTTCGCATGTGTGACGTCTCTGCATTTGGTCTGTTGTGCATTAAATGCATGTCTCTGCGTACTTTAAGAATGTCCCCCTGGGATGAATAAAGAGCCATTCTTTTATGATTATATGTTGATGTGGGTCCAGCATTAGAGACCAGCCCCTTGAACCCGGGCGATGTCTGTAGGGACATTGGTTCTGACTAGGGTGGGTTTCGTGGAGCGATCGCGGATATCCCACCCAACCTTGGGCTCCTTCTTGCCTTCCGTGATGGATGGCATAACAAATCTGGTAAGGCGCTACATCATATTTCCCTACATTATGAACAGGCAAACGTAAAAAACTAAATGTACAAGAATGCCAATTTTCCTTGATGTAATGGGGGAATTCGACAATATTCACGTTGTGATCAGGGCAAGCTACTTTCGTCAACTGATACAGGTTAGGAGCTACAGCTGCTGTTCACTTCAATATTTCCAGAAGGGAAATATCTTGATGATCTTGAAAATTTTGACCATGGCATGTTGGTGCCAGGCGGGCTGGCTTGTGTATTCATGTATCTGCTGATCTCCTGGGATTTTCGCACACGACAGGCTCCAGAGTTTACCCAATTGTGCGACAAATGAAAAACATCCAGTGAGCACAGACGTTCTGCGGATG
This sequence comes from Brienomyrus brachyistius, assembly GCF_023856365.1. NCBI lineage: Eukaryota > Metazoa > Chordata > Actinopteri > Osteoglossiformes > Mormyridae > Brienomyrus > Brienomyrus brachyistius. Next base: position 19,943,298 of record NC_064547.1, on the reverse strand, counting down.
GAAATGCCTTGTCGATGGGAGAGGTCAGAGGAGAATGGCTGGACTGGTTTGGAATATCAATTTCTGCTGAAGGGCACATAGTAGGGGCAGGTTTTGGCATCAACAGCACGAATCCATGGACCAACCTGTCTTGTGTCAACAGTCCAGGCAGATGATGGTAATGTAATTATTTTCTTGACATACTTAGGGCCCATTAATATCAATTATTTATCACAGTTGTTCTGTTGTTGCTGATCATGCAAATCCCTTCTTAACCACAATTTACCCATCTTTTAATAGAGAGATCTGGTATGATCATGCACCATGTCACAAAGCAAAAATAGTCTCCAACTGGTTTCACGAGCATGGCAGTGAGTTCAGAGATCTTCCCAGTCACCACATCTAAATCCCATAGAACACCTTTGGGACGTGGTTGACTGGGAGATTGGCAGTATTGGCAGCTGAGAAATCTGCAGAAATTACCTGATGCAGCTATGTCAGCATGGACCAGAATGTCACGGGGATGATGCCCAACATCTTGTGGAATTTATGCCATGGAGAATTGAGGCTTTGATAGCAAAGTGCCCCTGGTGTTCCTAAAAAGGTGTAGCAGTTTAATGGTCCGGGTCAGCTTATGATCTGTCCATTCTGAGTTTCACACAGCACGTCAGTATCTCCCAGCTGCTGTTACAACACTGTGTAACAGAGCATGGCCTAGTACAGATCCCACATGCATGTCAAAGATTGAGGGCGAAGATGTGGTTTTGGCCCCAATAGCTGCAGTCACCCTGTCCCTGCGTGCTGCAAGTCTTTTCTTTCACTCTATCTTTAGATCCAACCTTTTTGCTAGGGGTGCTTTGTAGAGCTGATAATATTTACTGCAGCAGCAATGCATTACCGTTCAACACACTTTTTAAGACTCAACTTTATTACCATCACACAAAGTTCAAGTACTTTGACAACGAAATGCAGTTGGATGCACAAAATAGTGCAAAAGTGCTAGAATCTGCTATGCAATATACATGAATGATAAATAGTTCAAAAATGTACATGAAATAAATGTGCAATATATGTACAATCATGCCTCCACCTCACACTGTTCAAAAACCCTCTTTAAATCTAATATTTCATGTTTACATTTTCCTGGTAACAGAAAATTCCAATTTAAAATGTCACTGGGCTTCCTGGTGAGAGTGGCCTCTTGGTCACGCGGGGTGGCCATTAATGACAGAAGGTCTTACGAGGTGAGCCAGCGGGCTGAGCCTGTCCATCCCGAAGTCGTCGAGAACACCAGCTTGGCCCTTCATGTGGTTTCAAACGAGGGGATGCATGTTAGACACAGAGTCTGTGTGTATCTAGCGGTTGTATAACGTGATCATTTTAGTGCCTGTTAAAAATGCTTGGCTCCTAATATATCACAGCAACAAAAAAGTGGTCGGCCGGCTAAAGCACGCCTCACATCGCCGGACGCTTACTCACAACAGGAACTTCTGCAGTTGGTTTGTTTTACGACCAAGCACATAGATCCTAGCACAAAACTGCTCTTTCACTACAGGGTTACAGGGAGCCCGGGAAGCAGCAGAACTGGGAGGACATAAGGCCGGTCCATTGTAGGACAGCCACACACACACACACACACACACACACACACACACACACACACACTCTTTAGGATAGAATACAGTATTTTCTTTGTCCACTTGGGAGACGTAGGTAGTTTTTGCATATACCAGCTTCTTCATGAGAGAAAGGCACAAAGATATATATAGAGGTGACACCAAGTTTTTGTGGCTGAACACATGGCTGGCCAGTGTTCAGCACCCCAGTAGTAGATGAGGTTAAGGGCCCACCATGCTCAGGTACACGTGTACACAGTATTGGAGCAGGAGCTGCAGACCTTCCAAACATAGCAAGAACTTAATACTCCAACATCATATAAGAGCTGTTTTTCTAGGGGGGGAGGGGGTCATTGGGAGGGTGATGGGGGGGTTTACTTACCGATTCTGACAAACCTTTTCTTGGTGTGTCAGTAGCCACACCCTCATCACTGGTACAATACGATGTGGGTTAGCATTTGAGTGGTGGAGTGTCACGCCACACACAGTGGGGCACCGGGAGGTAATTACAATGGAGAGGGAGATGGTTCCAGAAAAGTACTGCAGGATTCTGAAGGCAAGAACTGGGGAGAGGAAGATGGTTCTGGAAGGGCACTCAGGATGCTGAAGGCGGATACAGAGGAGAGGGAGATGATTCTGGAAGGGTACTGCTGGATGCTGACGGCTGAAGGTGGGAACTGGGGAGAGGAAGATGGTTCTGGAAGGGCACTCAGGATGCTGAAGGCGGATACAGAGGAGAGGGAGATGATTCTGGAAGGGTACTGCTGGATGCTGACGGCTGAAGGTGGGAACTGGGGATAGGGAGATGGTTCTTGCTTGTCTCCAGAAAGAAGCAGATTTTTCACCACTTCGCATAAAACTTCAGCCAGAACCAATGATGACATCGACTTCCTTTTTTGTGAACAGGTTGTGAAATCCTTGTCGACTGTTGATGTGTCTATATTTATTTGCATTTATGTTTATTTAGCAGATGCTTTTGTCCAAAGCGACGTACAAGTCAGGCAAATAGCACATTACAAACATGATTGCTGTTGAGGAGTTAGCTAAGCGTAAGTGCGAGTAAGAGTTTCCAATGAATGCCCAGGTACATGTGTAAACAGCACAGGAACACGAGCTATACATCATCATGTAACAAAGCAAGAACCGGATGAAAAGAACTATTTAATGACCAGGAACTGCCATATTAAGAGCATTAGTGAAGCATGAGGCTAGTGCAGGACTTCCAGGAAGACATGGGTCTTGTGGCGTCTCTTCAAGGTGGAAACGGAACCTGATGACCGGGTTTGGAGTGACAGCCCCTTCCACCATCGGGGAATCACACACGAGAAGAATCTGGAGTAAGACTTCTTGCGTGGTTGAGGGTTCTCCAAGGAGATGAAAGATTTTTTAAGTTACGTTTAAAGACTTTAAGGATTTGTTTGCACATAGCTTAGACATGGGGCTGTACATGCGTGCGTTTGGGTCCTAAGCATGCATTGATCCTACGCAGCCCCTGGTAGACCGGCAAGTCAAGCTAGAAAGAAGCTGCAGCTTTGCCCATTGGCTCTGTAGGTAGCAAAGCCTGCCCAGCAGCCAAACTGAGACAGTTCTTTGGTAGGAAGTACGGCATGCTGGGACAGTTGACGTTTTGGCTACTTGGGGAACAGCTGTTTTTCTTTTGCTAATATGACAGCGATGCCATTGCTATGGGTTGAAAACGGGGGTAAAAATCGTTCACAAATGACAAAACCAGCTGCCTAAACAGAATGAGACGAAGGGTAGCAAGTACTCCCTAATGAGAAATCAAATGGAACACGCGGCTTTTTTGTCTACAGAAAAGTGGGGTGACGATATTTAGGGAAGTCAACTAAACCACAACAATGCCACCATTCTTGGTCCATATTGTTCCTCAAGCACCATTAGAGGTGAGCTATTCTCTTGCCTGCAAAACTTAACAGATGTTCCCTGTTTACATGCAACCAGTATGACTTTAATATGTGCTGCTCTACCCAAAGTCAAAGAATGGCGCCTTGTTCATATTCATGTTGTGGAGAACTTGCAATATTCTAGTTAAGAGGCCAGTTCATGCGCAGCGGCCCAAGCTGGCACCAAAACAAGATGGACCCTCAGCCAGGCTCAAACTGACTTATGTAATGCAGGGTTGGCTCATTTGTCTGCCTTTAGTAAGACAATGAATTAAGCAGGAGGAGAAGAAGCCACATTAAAGGAAACAGCCAATATGTGAGGTCTGGAAACACTAGAGAGACCAGCAGTGGTGCAAGCCAAAGGACTCAATAAAAGTGAGAATAATGACAGGGGACGTGGGGACTGGGGTCCCTGATGGCCAGTAACATTCAGCTCAATCCTCTGCCTAAGAACGTTCCAGAAGATTCAGCCTGACAGTGCGGTCTTTACTGTTGTACTTCAGTGTTTAAAGCATAACATCATCCACGTAAAATTCAGAAAAAGCTCTCTGCTTCATGTGTGGTCTCCATGCAGACCAGAAATACATCTGCCGATCTCCCTGTCCAGGAGGCATCCCCAGGTCCCTCCGTCGGGAGGGACAGAGTCCCCAGGTGGCTTTGTTCAGGGGGGGCCGTGGCCTCTGTTCAGGGTCTGCATTCCCGGATTCCCCCCTACCTTGTTCACTCTTTATCGAAATATTGTGGTTTTTTTTAAGAGTTAGATATACTATTTATTGTAATTTATTGCCTCTCAACTATTCACTCTTGTATACCATGGCATTTTTGCACAAATAACCCTCGCTGCTACCATACAGTAACTCCACTGTGAATTCAGTAACTCCACTGTTAAATTGCACTGTATATTGTCTTGTCTTGTCAGTTTGTACTGTTATGCTGTCCTGCCTGCACTTATGATGTTGCTCTGTCTTTGTCCTGCTCTGTGTTGCACCATGGTCCTGGAGGAACGTTATCTCACTTCTCTATATACTGTGTGCATGGCTGAAATGATAATAAAACCTACTTGACTTGACTTGACATGACTTGACAGTTGTCGTAATTAACATTTTACGTTGACTGTAATATTTGTCTTTGTGCCAAATTATTTCCAAATCCCTTCCTGCTAAATTCATCGCAAGCTCACATGAGTCTGGGTGAGAGTCTATCTCACTCCGCGCCACTAGAGCTGAACCCATCGCTGGTCTTTACGTCAGAACATCACCAGCCTTTCATGTCCAGACATGAACGAGGCGCTGTGCTCTGACATTAATATCCTTACAATGTCCGTGCTGCTCAAACTCAAAGCCGCACCAGCAGCATGTATGACTCGGGTTCCATTAGCAGGAAAGCTGAGAGCAGAGTCCATCCCAGCAGTCGTTTCCATGGGGAGGGGACATCTCGGGAGCCCTGGGCCTCCGTCAGCTCCTTTAAACATTATGCTGGCCAAACCAGTCGTCATTTATCACTAATAGGGCCGTTCTGTGGGTTGTTTTTTTCAAAATGCTTTTTATATCCACAGACTTTACGAGGCAATTTTCACCTCAAGCAAGTGGCACGAAAGGGGGTGTGTTCTGCTAATGATAACCATTACCAGCCTCAGTTGCCTGGCTGCAGGCCTCCAGAGCTGCTTACCAGAACGGTTCATCCACAGAGACACAAGGAGGGGGCGCTAGCGAGGCAGAACCGGGTGAAGTGAGGCCCATGTTCAATGTGGGCTCCTGCCCCAATGAGGCACGAGAAAAGCAGGAGTCTGTTCTCTTCATATATATATATATATATATATATAACTGTATACCCTACACCCTGCTCCTGGTACTTCATGTTCCAGTGATAACTGCACAGTTCACTGTAGCTCTCTAAACGCTCCTGTGAGGCACAGACGGCCAAATGCTATGACTGCCATTGGGTTCTGTGTCTCTGGGCCTGGCCCTCACCCCATTTTACTAAGCATATTACCAGGAATAATCCAGATAGACAGGACAGAGAGCATCATAATTTAGGCACTTTGAGGGCAGTGAAATTCCTACAACCACACTGGGTTGACCACCTACAGCCCCACAGCAGTCTGACCACCTACACCTCCACACTGGGCTGACCACCTACACCCCAACACTGGGAAGACCGCCTATACCGCCACATTGGGCTGACCACCTACACCTCCACACTGGGCTGACCACCTACACCAACTCCAGCCTAACCACGTACACCAACTCCAACCTGACCACATACACCTACACACAGGACTGACCACCTACACCCACTCCAGCCTGACCACCTACACCCACACACTGGGCTGATCGCCTACACTCAGTGCTCAATTTGTAAACTCTGATGTTCCAGAGCTAATAAAGACCACAATAACGTCATACACAATTGGCCTTTAACAATGATAATGCAACATTAATTACTTAAACACGTAAAATATTTTCTATTTATTTAGGTCAAACCTTTCATCTGCATTTCACTTTTCTTTCCTTTCAACAGTATTTCGCATCCATGAACGCTGCTCCTCTCCTCGCTGTCTCTGCTCATTCTTATTTGCATCCACAAATGCTGCTCCTGTCCTCATTGTCTTTGCTCCTTGTCATTAGCATTAATATCCACAAACGCTGCTCCTCTCCTCGCTGTCTCTGCTTGTTCTTCCATCAGGTTTTCTGGCTCATCTCTGCTCTGCTTGGGTTCCTTCTTTGCTTTGCCAAAAAAAATGTATTACTATATCTTTCAACATTTTAAATAATTTGGCTATAAAAATCTGAGGTGCATCCTCATCTATTTTACTGGCCAAAAAGCAGACCTTTCTAAACAAGACATACTAATGTAGATGGATGTTTAGTTCAATTTGTATTTATTCCAAAGTTTAACAAATTAATTTTAAGTCTTATTATATTCGCTGTAACATTTGAGATGACGGAGAACATATGAGAGGTGATAGAGCTGAAATCTGGCACAAGTTAAACCCTAACTACACCTCTCACCGCCTACACCTCTGCAGGTGGTTGACTGTCTACACCTCTCACCGCCTACACCTCTACAGGGGGTTGACTACCTACACCTCCCACCGCCTACACCTTTACAGGGGGTTGACTATCTTCACCTCCCACTGGCTACACCTCTACAGGGGGTTGACTACCTACACCTCCCACTGCCTATACCCCTCCAGGGGGTTGACTACCTTCACCTCTCACCGCCTACACCTCTACAGGGGGTTGACTACCTACACCTCCCACCGCCTACACCTCTACAGGGAGTTGACTGCCTACACCCCCCACAGCAGGTTGATCACTTACAACCTCCCTGGAGGCCTGGCCATATACAGCCCCCCCACAGAGGTCTGGTCATCTATACCCTCCCCATCACGAGTTGTCCACCGACACCCCAATAAACGGCTGGCCACCTACACCCCCACCAATGGTTGATGACCTACACCCCCCACAGTGGCCTTGCCACCTACACCTCCCATGGTGGGCTGAACACCTACACCCCCACGGTACCCCTGCAGGGACACCCCACTCGTTCCATCAGAAACTCAAACACTCGTTCCACAATGCATCTCTGAGCAGTAACAAGACAGCACCCTAGTAAAAACACGGTGAATGTGTGCATTTCCGCTCAGTCCGGGAGATCAGCGCTGGGAACCTCACAAATCAAACACCCACAGTGACTTCAGATCAACCGTTTGTCCCAAGAAGTGACTCAGTTCCTAAAAGGCTCTCATCTTAGTTTCGCTGCCATTTGCTGTTTCGGGAACAGACTCCTAACAGCCTGTTGAAAGTAACACCTTTTCAAAGACAGGATGGTGGCACCTGGCAAACCACACGTGAGGAAAGAGCTCATGACCGTTTGAGCGGCTCAGGGCTCGCGCATGGCGGCGTTATCTCACATGGGGGGTAGGGGGGTAGGGCATCTTTTATTCAGGACTGATGGGGTTTGTGCTACAGTCTCCGAGTCAGGAATGGTGAATGTGACACCACATTCCAGGAGGTGAGAGGAAGCTCGTGGGCCAGATGCGGGCAAATGTTATTGTTTATGCCCGAGTGTGGCAAAGGCCGGGCTGCTGGTGGGGGGGGGGGGAGGGAGGGGGGCGCTGGCGGGCACGCCCTAGGGAGGGTGGGGGGAGGCCCATGGGGGCCACTGCCAGACTGCCAGGGCGTCTGTAAGCCGGGCTCCATGTGGCGTGCACTACTGCGTCTGTAGTGGGCAGAAACGCTGTAAAATCCCCTTTAATGACTTTACCAGCACTGCAGTGTGATAATTAAAATGTGGCACGGGTGTCCACAAGTGTGTGTGTGGGTTTGCACGTCTATGGCATGCCTGTGTGTGCGTATCTGTATATATGCACGTCTGTGTGTGTGTGTGTGTGCCCTAGTCGGCCTTGTTTGAAGTCGCTTTTCTGACACCTTCAGAGATCAGCAGTTCTTTAAGCATCACAGAGCCACCACATGTCATTACTGCTGCTGGCCTGAGTCTCAACTCTATAAAAATATAGCATACATCCTGCAGCATTCGCCCCTTTACAGCCAAAAACGTTCTGCTTCATAAATGATACCATGTTCACCATGCATGAAGCCAGCCCTCGTGATCAGAGGGATCGCTGTCTGATGACGGGCATCAGCGGCCAAACGCAGGGCTGCTGTAACGGGGCAGGAGGATGAGGAGGGATTCGTGGGGCTGACTTACCGGGCCCGGCACACGGAGAGCACTCTCGGGTTCCGCCTCAGCCTCCGTGAGGATCCCGCCCCCAGGCGATGGACCTGCTCCAGAGGACAGACTCAGCCAACCTGTCGCTCACGCACCCACTCTCCCCACGCCGACCCAAACGCACCCCCGGGACCTCGGGTCTCAGTTACAGCTGCTCCGAGCCACAGTGCCAAGGTCGCTCAGAGAGAATAAAGACCCGAGAGAAAAACTCCCACTAGCATCTATCACGCCATTTCTCAAGCATTCGTTTCTGTTTCTTCCAAGTTGGGCTAATATTACATGATCCCATCGAGCAGGTGTGTAAAAACTGAGCAGTGTGGGAATGCCAACAGGAAGGTTCCGGAAAGAGGCACTGCGTGGGGTCACGTGGCCGCGCTTCACTCACAGGACGCTGGAGAGACGAAGTGCACGCGGACGCCAGTCCCAGTCCCGTCGCCGTCTTTCGTGATCAAGCTGTCTCCCTGAAGCCTGGAGCAGAGACATGACCCCGTCAAAGGAAGCTCGCCCAGGGGAGGGGATTATGGTGTAAGTGGTGGTCAGGGTGATGTGCGGTGGGCAGAGGCTGGTGACGGGAGCAGAGCAACACAGTGAGCTGGACCCGCAGGGTCGCAGATATGACTGAAATGTCCCCAAGGCCAGAGTGGCAGGGATGCCGACTGGCGGTAGAGCCACGGACACAAGCATCTGCCCCCGGGGGGAACACATCAGCCATCCGACCCCGGCGATAGCACTTATCAGGCCCTGGCATCACATTTCACCCCCCCGCAGGAGGATAGGAAACAAAAGGGGAGATAACGTGAACCTATCGCTGCTTGCCTGCTGGGGAAAGCAGGCCATTCTGGAATGTTCTCAGGATGGAGTTTTTATCTGAACCGCACAGCGCAGATGGCCGGAGCGTCCTCAAGCTGCCCCCACCCCAGTAACTCAGATTCCATCGTAAAGCCGCCCACCTCCTCCTGCGAAGGCTCCATCTCAGTCCTTGGACCAGCTCGCTGATAGTGCCCCCCCCCCCTCACAGAGCAGAGGCAGAGACGGAGGGAGGCGTTTACCTCGCACACCTGGAACAGATGTTGAGGGTGACTTTGGCCTGGGGTTCTGAGCCGGAGGAGCCGCGGCCCTGACTGAACCTGCCACCAGATGGCGCCAGGCCGGTGACCCCCTCCATGCGCAGGTCGTCCAAGTCCTCTACGAGACGGGAGAGAGAGAGAGTGAGAGAGAGAGAAACAGCCAGTAGGTCAAAGGGAATCGGGTGGGGAGGGGTCACACCAAACCCTCACACCTCTCCCCGGGACCCGCCAGTGTGTGTTATTTAAGGCTCGTACATAGCGGGCCAGTGCCAGAAGAGCATAAGAGTGCCAGCGCAAGGCCTGAATGGCAAAGCCAGACAGTACCCTGTGAAGGCAGGCCTGCCAAACAGCCTCTCTCAGGACCTTCCTGTTCCGCTTATAAACATCTCACTACAACACACCTGATGCTTCTGTTTTTACACTTAGTGCAAACTGTTCCATTACCACCAAACACACACTGACAGCAGAGGGCAGCACTGTCTCCTCACACCACCAATGGGTTTGAATCCCGCCTCCGTTATGTGGGCCAGAGGTTCCCCTCCCCCCGGGCACATGGAGCAGGCAGTACACCCCTGGGGTTGCTGGGGGCTTGGGAGAAAGGCCGGTTAATCCTCGAAAATTAGTTTTAAAAAGTCCTGAACCAATTCTGCTGTGCCAATGAATCGGCTGAGCAGTCAAAAGTATCACTAAACTCCCATGAAATTCTTGCACAATGTAAGCGGGTCCACGGTCATCAAAACCTAACCAGGTTAGATTTCCACTCTCTGACAGGACAGCGTCATAGGTTAAGCCCCCCCCCCCCCCCCCCCCCGCCCTCTCTCAGGGGCTGACGAACTCTGGCATACGAGGCTGAGAAATCCATTTTCGCATGTGAGTGGACTGGGCTTGGCATTTCCAACAGGCTGACTCAATCCATTTGTCCTGGATTATGGTACAGATTCGGGGTGAGATAAACAGATTCTGAAGAAAGTGCAAATCTTACAGCCGCAGGAAATGCGGCCAATTGTTGGCGGGTTAGAGTCAGAACATAAACAGAGAAACCCCAAATTTGGTCGGCACGTTTTAAAAGTGTCACGCACATGTGACTCACTCAGCCTCATGACGTAATTGGCACCATTGACGCAAAACGCCCACAACGGAGGCACACAGGTGCGGGGAGGGGGCGCGTATCTGCCCGGGGGGAGCTGGACGCCGGATCAGACGGGATGCGCTGGGTGGCTTCCCGGACAGCTGCTCTCTTGGATCGGGGACAGCAATGTCCCACACGCAGGAGTAGCTCCTTTTCCCGGCACCGTTCTGGATTTTATTAGAACATTTCATCACGTGCTTCTTTAAAGTGGAGAATTCACAGGGCATGAATTCTGACACATTCCTCATTGGGGGGGGGGGGGGGGGGTTGGGGGGGGGTGCTGTGTGTGGCTCGGTGGCTTAGGAGGCAGTGCCTGTAATCAGAAGTTTGCCAGTTCAAATGCCAGAGCTGGCAGTGATGTCATTGTTCGGCCCCTGTTTTTGACCCTGATTTCTCAAAAGAAAATGAAAAGGGGTCTGTTGAATATGTGCAAATTTACACGTGCAAGGACAGAGCGACATGCTTAAAACACATACAGTGCAAACTTTATGATGGGACAGCTGCAGTTAAGACAAGATTTCAGGTTAATTCAACTGTAAAACTACACTTTAAATCTACATGAATAGATGTGTGTATAAGCATTTGATATAAATATTTTAATATGCTAAATATTAAACAGGGGGTGGCATGGTGGTGCAGTGTTTAGCACTGTTGCCTCACACCTCTGGGACCCGGGTTCGAGTCTCCGCCTGGGTCACATGTGTGCGGAGTTTGAATGTTCTCCCCATGTCGTCGTGGGGTTTCCTCCGGGTACTCCGGTTTCCCCCCACAGTCCAAAAACATGCCGAGGCTAATTGGAGTTGCTAAAATTGCCCGTAAGAGTGCATGTGTGAGTGAATGCTGTGATGTCATTGTTCGATTGCTGGCCCCCCATCCTTGGTTGTTCCCTGCCTCGTGCCCATTGCTCCCCCCACGACCCAGTAGGATAAGTGGCTTGGAATATGGATGGAAATATTAAACATGTTTTTAATGCAAACAAAAGTGTGCAGATGAAAGTTGGACTGATACAGACGATACCTACAGAAGGAAACAGGAAACTAAAGGAATTACACAAAGCAGAACAGGAGGCTGACCTTATCCCTGCCCACTCCCAGAGGTGAAAGTGTCTGCAGTTTCCTGGGGGGAAGAGAGGGGGTGCTGTGACTGTTACAAAGTTCAGAAATCTGCCCCCCCCCCACCTACAGAGCAACACTGAGGCCAACCATTCTTTTATTTGCAGCATGGATCTGTCCAATAAATGAACTTAATGGTCCCCTTTGTGACTGTTAAAATTTAAATGCTATTAGTACTATTCTCTGTTTTCCACAGATGCCAGAAACACCACATCATCTAAAACAATAATGAGGAAAAGAGAAGCTATCTGTGGACATATGGGTTAAAGGTAACTTGGTGTATGAGTGCTGTAAGCCTGACCTACCTGAATGCAGCCTCACTGCATAAATCAGTGCTTTTACTCTGCTGTAACTTCCCCGCTAAGACATTAAGCTTCCTGGAGAGACTTTAAAATCTGAACTGAGTACTCTGGTGGAAAAGGTCATGTCTCATCTCTGAATGAGTTGAGCAGTGCCACTCCAAGTGCAAGAGGAACAGGGAAAGCCCACCGCAGCAGTGGATAGGAGGTGAGGAAAGCCTGTCGTACCATTGGACGGGCCAGCGAGGAGAGGAATGTCTGGCGTACCGGCAGACAGGGCGGCGAGGAGGGGAATGTCTGGCGTACCGGCAGACAAGGCGGCGAGGAGGGGAATGTCTGACGTACCGGACGACGGGCCGGCGAGGAGGGGAATGTGTGACGTACCGGACGACGGGCCGGCGAGGAGGGGAATGTGTGGCGTACCGGCAGACGGGCCGGCAAGGAGGGGAATGTCTGACGTACCGGATAACGGCCGGCGAGGAGGGGAATGTCTGACGTACCGGACGACGGGCCGGCGAGGAGGGGAATGTGTGACGTACCGGACAACGGGCCGGCGAGGAGGGGAATGTGTGACGTACCGGATAACGGCCGGCGAGGAGGGGAATGTCTGACGTACCGGACGACGGGCCGGCGAGGAGGGGAATGTCTGACGTACCCGGCAGACAAGGCGGCGAGGAGGGGAATGTCTGACGTACCCGGCAGACAAGGCGGCGAGGAGGGGAATGTCTGACGTACCCGGCAGACAAGGCGGCGAGGAGGGGAATGTCTGACGTACCGGACGACGGGCCGGCGAGGAGGGGAATGTGTGACGTACCGGACGACGGGCCGGCGAGGAGGGGAATGTGTGGCGTACCGGCAGACGGGCCGGCAAGGAGGGGAATGTCTGACGTACCGGATAACGGCCGGCGAGGAGGGGAATGTCTGACGTACCGGACGACGGGCCGGCGAGGAGGGGAATGTGTGACGTACCGGACAACGGGCCGGCGAGGAGGGGAATGTGTGACGTACCGGATAACGGCCGGCGAGGAGGGGAATGTCTGACGTACCGGACGACGGGCCGGCGAGGAGGGGAATGTCTGACGTACCGGACGACGGGCCGGCGAGGAGGGGAATGTGTGGCGTACCGGCAGACGGGCCGGCAAGGAGGGGAATGTCTGACGTACCCGGCAGACGGGCGGGCAAGGAGGGGAATGTCTGATGTACCCGGCAGACAAGGCGGCGAGGAGGGAAATGTCTGACGTACCGGACGACGGACCGGCAAGGAGGGGAATGTCTGACGTACCGGACGACGGGCCGGCGAGGAGGGGAATGTCTGGCGTACCGGACGATGGGCCGGCAAGGAGGGGAATGTCTGACGTACCGGACGATGGGCCGGCAAGGAGGGGAATGTCTAACGTACCCGGCAGACGGGCCGGCAAGGAGGGGAATGTCTGGTGTACCGGACGACGGGCCGGCGAGGAGGGGAATGTCTGACGTACCGGACGACGGGCCGGCGAGGAGGGGAATGTCTGACGTACCGGCAGACGGGCCAGCAAGGAGGGGAATGTCTGGTGTACCGGCAGACGGGCCAGCGAGGAGGGGAATGTCGGGCGTACCGGCGGACGGGCCGGCGAAGAGGGGAATGTCTGGCGTACTGGCGGACGGGCCAGCGAGGAGGGGAATGTCGGGCGTACTGGCGGACAGGCCGGCGAAGAGGGGAATGTCTGGCGTACTGGCGGACGGGCCAGCGAGGAGGGGAATGTCGGGCGTACTGGCGGACAGGCCGGCGAAGAGGGGAATGTCGGGCGTACTGGCGGACGGGCCGGCGAAGAGGGGAATGTCTGGCGTACTGGCGGACAGGCCGGCGAAGAGGGGAATGTCTGGTGTACTGGCGGACGGGCCGGCGAAGAGGGGAATGTCTGGTGTACTGGCGGACGGGCCAGCGAGGAGGGGAATGTCTGGTGTACTGGCGGACGGGCCGGCGAAGAGGGGAATGTCTGGCGTACGGGCCAGCGAGGAGGGGAATGTCGGGCGTACCGGCGGACGGGCCGGCGAAGAGGGGAATGTCTGGCGTACTGGCGGACGGGCCAGCGAGGAGGGGAATGTCGGGCATACCGGCGGACGGGCCAGCGAGGAGGGGAATGTCTGGCGTACTGGCGGACGGGCCGGCGAGGAGGACCAAAATGAGAGCAACAGTCGTGGCCAAAAGTATTGAGTTTTCACGAAGTTTTCTGCTTCAGTCAGATGTTTCTATGGTATACTGAAGTATAATTACAAGCATTTCATAAGTTTCAAAGACCTTTATTGACAATTACATTAAGTTTATGCAAAGAGTCAATATTTGCAGTGTTGGCCCTTCTTTTTAAAAGACCTCTGCAATTCGCTCAGGCTGCTGTCAATCAACTTCTGGGCCAGATCCTGACTGACGGCAGCCAATTCTTGCATAATCAATCTTGGAGTTTATTAGAATTTGCAGGTTTTTGTTTATCCTTGAGGATTGACCACAAGTTCGCAATGGGATTAATGTCTGAGGAGTTTCCTGGCCATGAACCCCAAATGTTGATGTTTTGCTCCCCGAGCCACTTGCATATCAATTTTGGCATCTATCACGCTGGGAAAGGCATTGTTTGCCACCAAACTATTCTTGGATGATTGGGAGAAGTTGCTCTCGGACTGATGGTAGCGCTCACCTTTTCTTCTCCAGACAATCTTTTTTTACGGACGCCACAAACAATAGAAAAGGGGATTCATCAGAGAAAATGACTTTACCACAGTCCCCAGGAGTCCAATCCCTGTACCTTTTGCAGAATATCAATCTGTCCCTGACGTTTTTCTTGGAGAGAAGTAGCTACTTTGCTGCCCTTCTTGACACCAGACCATCCTCCAAAAGTCCTCACTGTGCGTGCAGATGCACTCACCCCTACCTGTTGCCATTGCTGAGCAAGCTCTGCTCTGGTGGTGGCCCGATCCTGCAGCTGAATTAACTTTAGGAGACAGTTCTGGCACTTGCTGGACTTTCTTGGGTGCCCTAAAGCCTTCTTCACAACAACTGAACCTCCCTCCTGGAAGTTGATGATCCGATAAATGGTTGATTTAGGTGCAATCTTACTACCAGCAATATCCTTACCTATGAAGCCCTTTTTGTGCAAAGCAATGACGACTGCATGTGTTTCCTTGCAGGTAACCATGGTTAACAGAGGACGAGCAATGATTTTCTCCTTTTAAAGCATCCAGTCTGCAATTCTAACTCAATCAGCATGACAGAGTGATCTCCTGCCTTGTCCTCATCAACACTTTCACCTGCGTTAATAGGAGAATCACAGAAATGTCAGCAGGTCCTTTTGTGGCAGGGCTGAAATGCAGTGGAAATGGCTTTTTAGGGATTAAGTTCATTTCCATGTCAAAGAGGGAAAAAAAATGAATGAAATGACTGAATATTTGTGTCAATCTCAAAACTTTTGGCCACGACTGTACAGAGTTGGTTCCTGTGCAGTAGGTGGTTGTTGTCATGGGGACAGGCGGCACACACACAGACGGACCAGAATCACTGTACTTCATGGTTCTGTTTTCTTCCGCTGTCACTCAGGACTACGGCCTGGAAAATAAACACCCCCACAGCCCCTCGCCTCCCCACTCACCGAGACTCTTCCAACATGTCGCGGCATGTTTATTTTTCATCCTTGGACTTAGACAAACATTTAATCTGAATCAGTCTGTCTTTCTTCGGGAAGTTAAATTGTCCATGAAGAACAATTTGCACATTTTACTGCAACAAAACGAAATTAAAAAAATCTGCTATCATCCCGACACAATTACACCTGGCTGATGATTCCGCTACTCAACACCGGCTTTTTAAGGATAATGCCCCCCCCCCCCCCCCCACCACCACCACCACCACTACCACCACTGACCTGACTCACAAGAAACATTAATCACACCTTGACCGAGGGGTTGTGGCTAATTACGCGGATTAAGCGGAAAACACTCTCCCTCAAACTTTCACATATGAGAAAGTGAAGGGATTGTCTTTCTGGCCCACGGTTAATTACATCTGATTACGGACCGCGACTCTATTTCTGGGGCTACGGCCCTGGTGTAGTGACAGTTCCTGGCCAACAGGGGGCCTCACACAAATGTGTGGTTTGAGAGGCGGTAAACACTACCGCTGTATGCGTAACTCTAAAGGACAATCTCGAAAGTTCTGTTGGGGAGGGGGCCGTCACCAGGTGGGGGTGACAGTATTTACTGAACGGCACCAGAAGGCTAGATTTTAAACACTCCTCATCCATCATGGATGCCGGGGCCCCAGACAGGAACTTGTGGAAAAGGCTTGAGTTCATGTCTCCAGGAGGCCCAGCTGCGTGTCAGGGCACGGGGGCAGCTGGGGGGGGGGGGGGACACTGCCCCGGGCTGAGGGGCCGCGGGCTGGGATTTACAGCCTGTCCTGCCACACCTCTGAGGGAGATGGCGCCCCCTACAGGATCTTTACCGCATTGCCGAACCTCAAGACCAGAAGGAGGCCAACAGACACGGCATATAAATTCACCTTCGCGCCACAGACAAAACCAACACGCAGAACCAAAGGCCTTATCAAAGCAAGATGTTACAGAGCTCACAGGCACCAAGGCGTAAAGCCCTGGGGGCCTGAAGTCAGACTCCCCACCCCAAAACTCCCCGTTTGCCTGGAAGAGCGTTGACAAAACACTGGCCGGTGTTATCAGAGCGGAGCGCAAACATGATTCTGCTGCCAAAGGAGAGAGTGAATGAGCCTATAAACGCATCCCCATTCATTTCGCTTCCTGGGAGGGATTTCACACTCCGCAGCGACTGCACCCGCCAATGGGCAGCAATGAGCTTTGTGACCTTACACAGCCCCCACCTGCCCGACCACGGGCTGAACTTCGGCCACACAAGCGCTGGCAGTTCAAATCCACCTTTCGACTGAACTTGAAGGCCAGATAGCAGCATTAGCATTGCGATTCATTTATGTAGCGGATGCTTTTCTCCAAAGCATCTTGTTCTAAGCAGGATCATTCAGTCCCTGGTACATATTGGGGTTAAGGGTCTTGCTCAGGAGTCGAATGATGACATCACTCTACCAATCCCTGGATTTGAACTGGCGACCTTCTGATCACAAACATAGTGGCACAAACCAGCCCAAAACTGCATGCCACGTACCAGCAATCACACCAACGATACACTGGGCAGCATGACCTACCAGTGCGGCAGATGGAAAGCACTGCACTATTGTGCCATCTCAACCCCGCCGAAGGCCCGGACAACCCGACAGCCACATGCACACGGAAAATGTGAACAGGCTGCCCCTCCAAACACAGAATGGTGACGGGCAGTAGACCTGACTTCCGCTCCAGCATCCTGTTAAAAAGGGAATCGCACCATTTACATGGGCATGGTCACCTTTCCGTCCACAGCGTTAACACGAGGAGGAAAGAGTGAGTGTCACAGCGTCACGCACAGAGGCAGGCCGAGTCTGGCCAGCCGTGGTGGGACCGTCACCCACAGTGGCTGGCGTGTAGACATAACAGCGCCCACACCCCCACACGCCCGTCTGCGTGCACATCCCCCGCATCAGACACCATGAAGCCACTGCATTCGCTTCCAGTGTAACCCGATAGGCCCCCGTCGATAAACAGGGCAGGTCCCCGCTGCTTCCGAGCCAGAGTGAATCTCTCCTAGATGTTATCCCGACAAAAGCCTATAAGTGAGGAATTCCACCTCCAGACTGCTTACACAGAGCAGTGGATCAGGCAAGCTGGGGTCCTCATTCAGAAAAATGTCACTGACAAAGTTCCTCTCCGCTGCCGTGCAGGAAAATCCCAGGGTTTGTGTTTATACTGAGCGGATTCCTGCAACTACTGATTATGCTCACTTAGGAAACAAAATCCACGTATGTCAGAGAATTTACTTTGGAGAGATAGCAGGCAGTCCTGATTCAACGAGGTGATCTCATGCAACTTTAAAAGAGAAAAGTGGGATAAACCAAGAAAGAAGGAAAAAAGAAAAGAAAAGAAAAAGAAAAACACAAAGACTGGCTGAATTCTCTAGTTTCCACTCAACCAGACAAACGTAAAAGTCTTTGGGGAAATGTGACAGAACATCTGGGTCGTCATTTTAATGGACGGCTCACGTTTCCTCAGCGCTGAGGAGGGGATATCTCAGCCTGGAGTCACTGGCGGCTGGGAGGGACTCGGAGACGTCCGTTCCCACCCTGCCTTCATTCGTGTCTCCTTGTGAGTTCCAACCCAGCGGTGTGTCATCACTGGCAAGCCTTTGACTTGCATTGGCTGAATCACGTTTGTTTGGTTTTCTAATAAAAAGAATCATTGTTTCATTATAGATCCATTCTTAAATATGTTTACTTCCTCTCCTAACATATGCAAGTCAGCCTCCAAACCTCCCAATCTTCAAGAAACATTAAGGATCACAATATTCTCGCATCTTACAAATATGCAACAAAATGTTATTCTAGTAAATTGACATTAAAGTGTTACGTGAAACCATCTGCCTTGTTCTGGCTGAACTATACAACACTGGATGCAGTAAAATGATGCTTTGTGCAAACACCTTGTAAGCACTTCAGTTTAGCTCATAATCCAAACCAATCAGGGAGGAGACACCAGCCCATGGCAGGGCACACATGCCCACCCGATGGGCGACTTAAGGATGGCAGGTGATTTAAGGGCATGTTTTGGGACTGTGGGAGGCAAAGCTGAGGGAAACATCCCAACTACAGAGTGCAGGCGGGATTTGAACCCAAATCCTGGAGGTATGAGGTCACTTTATCACCCCAAAAGTAAAATAAACTCAAACTCTAACACCACACTTTTTTTTTTAGAACTTCACTACATGCTCTGAAATGCTTTTGAAAAACAGCAATTAGGAGACAAAAAGCCATTTTATGTGCTGTCAGTAGCGATCTTTACACAACCTGATTTTAATATTTAGCTTGTTGAACATCTTACTCAAAGCAAAGGACATTTAAGTTGGGTAAACAAATTCGTTAGCCAAACCAGGCAAAAATATCAGCAGCGTTAGGTGGGGACAGTGACACCTGCGAGGTTTTGCTGCCATCTGCTGGTGACGCATGCAGTCGCGTCCTTACATGATGTCAAGTGACACACAGTCCAGGGCTAACAGGTGCACAGGACAGTGCTGTAGATCAGTCACCATGTTGCGAGGCACAAAACCCTAAACTGTGCCGTACGGTGTGATAAATGACTGCGCACTGGTGGTCGCGTTCATTTTGGCAGAACGGCTGTGAACACGCCCAGCTCCACTGCAGCCACGGGCCCCGCAGATGAGGCTTAATGCTGCAGCCGGCTGACGCCGGACATCAAACTAAAGGACTTAATGTATGACATCATGCATCATGAGCCCCGTCAGTCTGGGCTGCAGCCCAGCGGCGCCACGAGTCCCCACATTAAAGGCAGGCGTGAAGATCAGAGGCTGGTCTCCCCCCTCAGAAACCACAGCTCCGCGTTCAGAGACTCATCCCGCCGGTGAACGGCCCATCATTGTCTCCTCGGGAGACAATACTCTGTGTTCACCCCAGTGACACCGGGTTGTTTGTTTAGGCCGTTACCATGGAAACTGCTGTCTCCCTAATCCTTGGGGTGGGTTGGCATCAGGAGGCGGGCGCAGACGACCGCCAAGGCTGGCAGCCCTCACGGGGCGAAAAACGTCAGGCTGAGCACCGAGTCCCATTCAGAGCAGGGAAGCCATCACTACCCCCCCAAGCTCTCTGGCACCACCCACAGGCTCGGCACCCAGACCCCACAGCCTGTTTCAAGGTGTTGACCTAATCCGGATCGAATCCAGCCAGATTTGTGCCCAGGCGATACAGGTGGGCTTCAATCATCACGGGGTGGGGGGTGCTAACAGTTCCCATATGATCTGTTTTGCACATGGACGGATATTTCAACAGTATGGAGGGGGGGTGGGTAACATACGCGGCCTCTGGGAATCCTCCAAAGAGAGGGGGGGGGAACCCCCCCAGATGGAAGCAGTTATCCTGGGCTTGTTCTCCAGCTTCTCCAGGGTAAAGTGACATGGCAGGTTTGCCACCGACGCCCATTAACCACAACCCGCTATATGCGGCTCGTTTGTTTGTACGACACGACTCGCTAATGCTCCATGCCTGTCTGCTGCTTCTCTCAGGAGGACAAACACAAGCCTTTTATAGATTCTTACTGCTCTTAAAAGACAGACCTGACTGAAAGTGAACCTGCCCTGTCCCAGCTGGGCAAGCTGAGCCTTAAAGGGACGGGCTGGCCGCTCACTCGCTTCTTGGCTAATCCTGAGGACGGCTCCTCTGACTCACCGGCTCGCTCTGAAACTCGGGAACACGCTGAACTTCTGATTAACTTGTTTTTGCCACTGACCGCGTGGCCACGTTTAACCGCAGAGGAAAATATCCGGGGGAAAAATCTCTCATTAAAACGTGACAGGAAGTATAACTTGAACCTGCAATAGAGACGCTTGTTTATTTAGTGGTTTATTACCTGGTATGCATAAGGGAGGGTGTCTGAGCAGAGAAAGGTTAACATAAATCTCAGCTAATTCACCTTCGCCTCTGAGGAAGTCTGAAGCTGGACAGAGCTTCTGCAAAGTCTGCAGACTGTAGCCTGATGTCGGCTTAGCGTGTGCAACTGCTTATCAACTGACCAAAGGACAGGACAGCCTGGTGCCAAAAACCCGGGAAGTCAGACTTGAGTTCGGCCGCTTTCTAAACCCTTATAAACTTGTAAATGTAACAAAAAACCCACTGGAAACTGGAGCCCCTAGCGGAGATAAGATAAAATGCATTTGTTTTTCAAAAAAGGGACGAAGTGTGGAAACCCATGTGTAATATTAAGTTTGATAGCTCAGTCCAGAAGTATGCAAGATCAGGCTTTTTCCAGAATGGTATGGCATACAGTTATTCAACTTCACGAAGACGAATGGAGTTGCACATGTTACCCACAAGAGGTCACGACCCCTATCCCCTCCCAAAGAGGCCCAGAAATGAGCAGTTATAGAGATCTAGGGCAGTGGATTGACCCCTGATTGGTCCGTTGTTACCACCTTGCCAAGCAAGCTGCTGCCTGGGGACCAATCAGACTATCGGAAAGCATCACTGTAAACACGGCCAATCATGAGAGAGCAAGGAGGAGGGGCTTCCCAAAGGACAGCAACGCATTTGCTGAAGGAAGCTTTTTCTCATGGTGTCATCTCTGACCGTTTAATCCCAGCATGCACAGGGGCATACCGGTCCATCTCAAACACGCAGGGATTAGTGCAGTGCAGTGATGGGCAAGTGACATGCCAAGCCTGGAAGCCGGTGTTTTTCTGGAACAATCCTGACCATACCGAGCCACAGCACGGTGGAGGTTCCTGCTGTATCCCTGGCAAGACTTCAGCAGAGACCAAGCCACCCTGAGGTGTGACTCCATCGCTGGCCAAGGGGAATCGTGACTCAATCCATGACAGCAATCCTGCTAACAGACTCTCCACAAACCCGCCTGAGAGTCCCGACCCCCATCCCGTCTTGCTCTTGACTTTCACTGCTGATCTGCTTTAATACTTGGATTTCCTTCTGGACTGAAGTGGTAGACAGAAGCAGCTTCCCGAGTCCCTCTTCCAACCTGCTTCTCATTTCCAAAGGAAAAAAAAACAGCTGAAGTCATCCACACCTCTAGATGGCACCCTAACCCAACAAATGGAGGGACACAACTCTGTTAGGCTCCACTGCTGTGAATATGCTTATAGCCTGCAACATACCTGTAGTACTCGACTTCATGAGCTAATTTGTTCCAAATTATCGCTCATTATTCAAGAACTGGGAGGTATTTTTCCCATAGAAATGAACCTGGTGTATTAACGAGACAGAATTAAGTGGTACAAATTGGGCGCCGTCTTAAAACATGCAGTAAGTGTAATGATGCACACGACAGGGTAGAAACAGGGCATCCACAGTCAGATATTTCACAAAGCAAAATTACTTGAAAACTTTATTGGGCGTTTTTGGGCAACGCAATAAATAAAAATGTTACATAGAAAATTCTCATGAAGATATAAAAAGTCGGGAGCTAGGAAAGCGAGAACTACCTGTATCCTATAAAAGGAAAATGCTCTGTGGGTTTGCTGGCATCGCAGCATAAACCCCATTCATACACTCCAGGCCACCCGGGGGTGATCACACGCCACCCGGGGGTGATCACACGCCACCCGGGGGTGATCACACGCCACCCGGGGGTGAGGCCTACCTGAGAAAGTGCCGCTTACACCTCCTCTCAGTATATCGTAAAAGGACAGAACTCTGACACTCATCCTCACTGCGTCCGCACACACTAGGGGGTGCCACCCCCCAACACCGGGCCACACTAATGCCAAAGCAGGCACCACTAACCAGTAAATCAGTATAGACACCCGATCCGACCCCACAATGGTCCCAAGGCGACTGCTTCCCCAGGGAAGTCGGAAAAGCAGGGGGAGTTTTTGAGGGGAAAGGCTTCCGAGTGAATGTCGCCCACCCAGCTAAGCCCGTGGAGTGAGATTACATTTATGACATGCACGCCCACCCCCCCCCCCCCCAGGACTGAGTGCAATCAGAGTCACGGAGGTATCTACTAGGAGGTGGGTTCATAGCCCATTAAATCTGAAGCAGGATGGCCTCTGAATGCGCAGGGCAGTGAAAATCCCACTCAAATAGATTTATGTATATTTTGGGGGGGGGGGGGGGGTAGTTATTCACCAAAATCATAGAGGAGAGGGAAACCAAAAGTGCCCAGGTGCAGTACATCCAGTATAACACATCAGCCCCCAGATACGCTGTTATTCATCAGGAGCACAAAGATCCACCTCTGACATGATCTAACGAGCTGATACACCGGCACCACCTCAATCGTTCCCGTCACTCGTCAGTCCTGAGCCGGGGTGCCAGGCTACAGCTTCTGAGGGCCCCAGTCCCTGCCAGCTGGACGGCCGGGATGTGCTGGCGTGCTTCTCGGTGGATGCAGCTCCAGGGAGGTTGCCGGGAACTGGCATGCGAGACACATCCCCGGAAAAACACGACGTATGGCGAGGCAGTGTTCCGTAAATGCACAGGCGATCCCGAGAGAGCTCATAATGTGTGATGCTCAGCTCCCAGGGGGGCTTGGGGACTGCGTCTCTGCCTTCCACCTACATTCCTGAATGCTGATGGCAACATTAAAAAGCTTACAGTACATCCATGCTTCTAAGGAACCCCTGAAGATGAAGCAGGAACAGAGAATTGGAAGGAATGACTCTGGCTACATTATTTAATGGCTGGAGAGACTGTGTACTGCAGTTTTTAACACTA
This sequence comes from Brienomyrus brachyistius, assembly GCF_023856365.1. NCBI lineage: Eukaryota > Metazoa > Chordata > Actinopteri > Osteoglossiformes > Mormyridae > Brienomyrus > Brienomyrus brachyistius. The sequence goes on along the minus strand of NC_064547.1, from coordinate 19,920,138 downwards.
CAGTTACTGATAGCCAAAGTAAAGAGAACACTAGCATAACAGGACTATATATAATATATGAGGGGTTTCTGTCAGCACAACGCCTGTAAAATAGCAGCCAAACACCTTGGTATGGATCCTCCAGGTGTCCCAATCACGGCTGGGGAGAATCTGCACAGCAAACACTGCTGATGATAATGATGGAAAAGGCCATCTGTGTCCTTCCAGACCCATCAGAGTTTAGCTGGGTTGAAATCTGAAATCAGCCATGTGGTTTGCTTAGTTGTCATGCTCATCAAGCCATTAAGTGAGAACTCACGCCCTCTAGTGTCGGCCCGGCCGTCCTGGAAATTCACACTCCCATCACGCCCTCTAGTGTTCATGTTCATGGTGGGAATGCAGTACTCAAGGCTGTAGGCTTCTGCCATTGGCCACACATGCAGGCCCCAGCTTCTTGGGAATGGGCTGAATGGTGACTCATCTGACCATGCGACATTTCCACTACTCTGCAGAGCACTTGCCATGTACTATATAACATAACATACAAAAGGGCTTCTTTTGAAGTAATAAGCGATTTATTCACGATGATCATGGACCATAAGAGACCGCTCCAAGATCCTGCACCTCATATTAACATCTGGAGTCAAGGGTTTCATAGAGATTTGGCCCCAAATTCTGGCACCGCAAATCTGACATCTTTCCTCAGACCTCCCTGCCAACATCACCATCGACGGTCCACAAACGTTGCCCAAAGCCAGAGAGAAAACAGTCAAGGCTCATGCACCGATGACCGCTGACCCCGTGCTCGCTGTCACATGCCAGCAGCGGTGTGTCACACCTCAGCTCCTGACCATGACAGCCTTGGTTAATCAGTGGAGATGCCAAGCAGCTAAACATCTGAAGCAGATTTCTAGGACCACGCTCAGATTGGAGTGACACACCACAGTTTTTACCAAGTAACTCCATGGCTTCGTCCTCGTCTTCGATGTCTTCCTCTGCAATGTAGGCAGGGGAGTCTGGGGCCGATTCGAAGGAGTCCTGGGACAGCATGGCAGCCAGCAGCTTCTTGTGATGTTGCTGCTGCTGTTTCAGGCCTTTGCTCTTGGGCTCCACCTTCAGGCTGCAGGTAACAGGAAGAAGAGGGTTAGCCATGTTGGACGGGGACAGCCGAGGGTTGCAGGGGAGGGTGGGGAGGCAGATTTATGGGGTAGGCCAGTTAGCCCGAATATCCTAAATGGGGTCAAACGGGGCACATTCTGATCCAAGGGGGCGCTGTGGCCTGATGACCGATGACTTGGAGGTGGTGTGTAGCCTTCTCAGAGCCTCTCCACGGGCCCCATGCCTTTCCTCTTGCCATCTTGGAGATTGTAAGGCTGAGTTCAGCAGCTCTAATTACAGTGAGAGTACCGGCTTGTACCTCAGGCCTTCCCATCAGAAGAAACGGGTGGTTTGTTTACCGTCAGCCGCCCCTCACTTCCGCCATCAATCGGTCACAGTCAGGCACTCCACGAACAGTATACGCTGCACAGGCACGAAATAGAATGCGACATCTCATGCGAGTACTCGTCATACCGCACTGTCACCCACTCACAAAAAGACCCTCAGGCAATGTGGTTCATGAGACAGGAAGCATAAATCATAAAGACCAAGAGTGGGGTAGCGCAATATCCTGAGCTGTACGTCGACTTTTTGCTTATGATCAAGCTTCATGCTCTGCCATCTACCGTGCGGCTCACCGCGGTATTCTGGCGGCATGCCGGAGCCCGCTGGCGGTTCTGCGAGCTGCCCTCTCCTGGCACTGCGAGTCGGCTCAGGGAGGGGACAGATTTCCGGTCTGTTTGCACAAGAGCGCAGAGACGCTCTGCCTGTTTATACAAACACCCCGGGAGAGTGTCGGTGCGCCCGGCAGGCCGGATGGCAGAGCCGTCAACAGCTAAATCCCGTTTATTCAGTACTTAGACATGGAGAGAAATTCAAGTACCAAGATAATAGTGAGAAGAACAGTACGTGCTGCAGATCCCTGAACATGCTCCATCACAGAGCCCCAGAACCTACACATGGCGAGGACATTTCACATTTGAGCTGATATTATATAGAGGAAGACATTTGAGCTGATATTGGCCCACAAACAGAGTTAAATTAAGAGCTGTCCCCTCCTCCAATCTGATGATAGACTAGTGCTTCAGACTGTGGTATGTCAGGAACCAGTCGCTCTGTCTAACAAAGAGCTCTGCCTACCCCACGGCACTCCCTCCCCCGTAAACACTGGCAGAGAAAGAGGGAATTAATTGAGGTTCACTGCAGAAGTATCAGGCGGCTGTCCGCTCAAGTTAGCATTCACATGTTCCAGTGACTGATCTGACGTCTCACAGGACGAGGGGACTGGGCAGGGGAGACTGACACCAAGGGATCTGGATGACGGGAGTGAGAAAGGGAGACTGATAATAAGGGATCAGGACCAGGACCCAGAAGGGGAGGCTGACACTAAGGGATCAGGATGAGGAGACCGGGAAGAGGGGACTGACAATAAGGGATCAGGACGAGGACCAAAAAGGGGAGACTGACACTAAGGGATCAGGACAAGGACCAAGAAGGGGAGACTGACACCAAGGGATCAGGACGAGGACCAAGAAGGGGAGGCTGACACTAAGGGATCAGGATGAGGACCCAGAAGGGGAGACTGACACCAAGGGATCAGGACGAGGACCTAGAAGGGGAGGCTGACACTAAGGGATCAGGACGAGGACCTAGAAGGGGAGACTGACACTAAGGGATCAGGATGAGGACCCAGAAGGGGAGACTGACACCAAGGGATCAGGACGAGGACCTAGAAGGGGAGACTGACACCAAGGGATCAGGACGAGGACCAAAAAGGGGAGACTGACACCAAGGGATCAGGACGAGGACCCAGAAGGGGAGACTGACACCAAGGGATCAGGACGAGAACCAAAAAGGGGAGACTGACACTAAGGGATCAGGACGAGGACCCAGAAGGGGAGACTGACACCAAGGGATCAGGACTAGGACCTAGAAGGGGAGACTGACACTAAGGGATCAGGACGAAGACCTAGAAGGGGAGACTGACACTAAGGGATCAGGACAAGGGGATGGGGAAGGAGAGAGAGAGAGACACTGACAGGTAAGAGAGCAAACAGAGCAGGTGGGGGGCAGTGACTGCACTGGCACTGCACTGACCACTAACCCAGAGCTAAACACCCATCAGTGCACGAAGAACTCCCAGCCTAAAAGCACGTTCAGGCTTGGAGTATGCAGATAAAAATCCTAAGAGCAGCAATGTCTTCAGGCCCATGAGAAAGACTTCCAGGGGAAGGCTCCAAGCCCCCAGCAGGATCAGCTATTATGGAACGCGGAATAACAACGGAAAGAAAATCCATCATTCCAGATTCTCGACAAAAGAGATTATATATAAAAAGACTCTCTATAAAATGCTGAAACCACAACAGAATATAAAGATCAGAAATTTTATTTTTTTAAAAAGTTGCACAAGACCATATTGCTCACTCACAGAAAAATTACAATCACTGAATGACTGAGTGTGACCACCTGCCATTTGCTGGTGACCCACAAAGAACAGCAGGCCTTCCTGTGTCAGAACCCTCAAACAGGCTGAACTCTCACATCATGCTGTAACAACACCACAGCATAATAAAGGAAGATGTCTCACTCCTTTCAACCAGATCCTTATGCTCAACACTATGTCTCTGCACCCTACAGCAAGGCGATAGCCTTGCCAATATAACAGCGGCATTAGCAGATGCTAGTAAAGCCCAGTGGCTGTTGGGTAGTACAGAAGCAGAGCTGCAAATAAGTAAATATCCAAATGATACACATGGTTAAAGTGCAGACAAAACAAATAAATGTACCTTCCAGAAGCTCCGCTTTCCTCTGTACCCACCAGGGAGACAGATCTCTATTTGTTATGCTTTGGCCACAGGCATAAAACTGTCACAGGAAAAACATTATGAGACTTGAAATTTCATACTATATCAAGAGCTGCTTTGGTTAACCCAGGAATGTTTATGCTAGCCACACTTAGAACATCACTTGTGACCTCAGCAAAATGCCCAGAATATCTCCTCGAGGACACAATGACCGGAGTCCTCTGCCTTCTCCAATGTTCCTGGCAGGCTCTGGTTTTTAAGCCCACCAAAGTAAATGCAGAACGTGCACATGCAAAATGCGGCCTGGCAGCGGTCTAGCACACACTGGGCGCACATTAATGCTGGAGGTCATTAAAGCGCGCAGCGTATTCTCACTGCACATAAATAATGGTTGAAACACAGATGGCTCTTAACTCTATCTGACCTTTTATGGTAGGAGGCACTCAGTGTAGCTCACACATCTCGAAGACAGCCATCAGAGAACGGCATATTCAAATCCACCTACCCCCCGCCCCAGCCTTGCTCTCCAGGTGTCCCTTGAGAACCCACAAAGAGGACATGGACAAGCTGTCCCTGGTAGGATGGTAGGAGGAAGCAGAAAATCCACTCGATTTAGACTGATGTAGAAGCACCGCTGCATCAGGCTGGAGGGGAGCTCATTAGAGCAGCAGCCTGAACTATCAGGGGCGAGAAGGAAGAGGTCCGGAGGTGAAGCCACGAGGCCCTCCGGAGCCCCCTGCCGCAGCCGAGGAGCCAGGGGTCCTCGCTAACGAAGAGGAGGCCTGCCAGCAAGCTCAGCAACTCGGCACATAACGAGTCAGCAGAAAGTCTGCGTGGTCTGTGGGAATGTCAAGGCGCACACCTGAGCCCCGCAGCTCACGTACAGATGGCTACGGCGCCAGAAAGCTCGCATTTAAGTGCTGAGGAGGATGTTCGGGTGCCTGAAAATAAAACACACTCAGCACAAGCTCATTACCCATAAATCAGCCCACAAACCTTCCCCAAACACCCCCTGCATGCTGATTTTATATTTGTTTTCTTTTAAATATGGTCGGGGGGGGTCCCATGAGTTTTATGCTAATAACCCAGATTTAATCGGCCAGCTCACAAGTCTGTTTGCGCCTCCCATTTCAGTAACAATGCACACAAAACCACGCATTTTAAACTTTCATCTAACGTCTGGGTGCTGAGTGGTTCTACGTCCCCACATTTCCCATGATTATTATCTCTCATAAAACTTACTTAAGTGCTTGTGACAATAATCAGCAGATACATATTCGCCAGATGCTCAGTCCTGCCTTTGCTATCAAAACAAACAAGCTGTACTCACGTCGTTATCCCGCAGCGGCGCTCATGTTTTAAACATGCTAGAAAGCGCATTTCGCCTTTTTAGACCCGACACGCTACTGCACAGGTGACACAGATGGATATTTGGTGGGCAGCGCCGTTCCAGGATGGACCTTCATAGCTGGCCAAGGTCCCAAGTGGCTGACGCCACAAGTCTGTCAGAGCCAGGGGTACTTCGAGGTCTCACTTATGCAGCCAGGAGAAATACCCCAAATAATATGGGCCAGCCAAGTGAACGGGCCCACGGTACGGGGGACCCATGCTACAGGGAACCCCCACAGAGCCACGGTGCAGATACTCAGTCTCACACTAGGCAGGAACGTGGGAGTGAAGGACACTGAAGCAGACAGCTGGTGCTTCACAGCCCCAGGAGGACCCCTGAGCTTCCTGAGCTCTTCAGAATGGGTCACTCTTTCACAGATGTTTGTAAACCTGACTGCATGGCCGGGTGCTTGACTTTATACACCTGTGGCAAAGGGTCTGAATGAGACCCCTGAATTCAATGATTAAGAGGTCTGTCCCAATACTTTTGTCCATATAGTGTATCTGAAGCACCTTGATCATCCGTGTTCTCCATGACAGATCTGTGACCCCGAACATGGAACCTCAAACGTGTCATCGCCTTGGAAACACGTGTACAGAGGTGGTTATGGAGTCGCGTTCGTCACACTCAGATCTTGTTGTGTCTCCATCCGAATGCAGCCCCAAGTGTGTAACAAGCTTATGTGCATCTGTGGGTTAGACACGCCCATCTTTCTGAGGGCTCATTGTATCTTATCGTTAATCGACGACGGTTCTAGGACCGCGGTACCTTCATCAGCATGGATGACTGTGGCTTATGCATGTGATCCTGAACTCTAAATCCCAGATTTTTATCCCGCATTAAGCAGAGTAACAGAGATTAAAAATGGATTTTATCTGAATTATTTAACATGCCTATTTTTGTGACAGACATCATCAAAGCATCAGACATAAAAATAAGAAGGTTTAATTATTCAGCAATAGCAGATCTCCCAAGCAAAATTTGGACCATCTCATTTTTTTTTTTCAAAAAAGGTCCACTTCTTATTTACTTAATGCAAACAGCGGTACAAACTTCAAGAAACCCCCCCCCAGTATGAAATAGGGGTACCACCAGAAACTGTGTTTCTAATGATATGCCATTTGCATGACTACAGGCACAAAAGGTTTCTACATTACTTACATATTTCATCTTACTCTCCTATGAGACTGAGGCTGAGGTGAGAGTGAAGCGTTGGGTCAGAGCAAAGGGTCAGCTGACCCCCACTATGTTACATTTTATGTATGTAGCAGACGGTTCATCCAAAGCGATAGGCATTATTTTTGAGAAAGCATGGTCAGTCAGTCCCTGGAGTGACTGGGGGTTAAAAGGCCTTTGATCAGGGAGCCAATGATGACATCATAATGTTCACCCCAGGATTTGAACCTGCGATTGCTCACAGGCGGTGACCTAACTCGCCCCGCACAAACAGCCCACTGAAGCAGTTTTTCGGGGTTAAGAGCTTTGATCAAGGGCCCAATGGTAATATGATCATTCTGCCCAATACAGGATTTGAACCCACAACCTTCTGATGACAGGCACTAACCCAGGGAGACAGACACACTTCTCAAGCCCTCACCCATTTTGATCCTTCCCAAACTGAAAAGATGTGCCTCACTAATTTCTCAAAATCTCTGTACTTTCCATCTTCCACTTCCACAAATGTCCGCGGTTCTGGCCTGTTAACGGCTGAGTGGTTCACACGCGGGTGGAGAACTGGCCTAAAACACTGCTTCGCTCCTTGTTAATCCCCAAAGAACAGCAGCTGACTGAGGGTGGCTTTACCTCTTACGTTCTGCTTCTCTCCCTCCCCATATCGTCTGCTCTCACGGACTGACCCAAGTTGAGTGTCTCTCTCCCTGTTCGTCTCTGATATTGCATGAAAGGCAGCACACAGAGCCGGAAAAGGCCTTATTCCGAGGCAATGGTGAAAATGTGCACCAACATCCACCCACAGAATCCCAGTTTAATCAGAATCACTGTAGCAGAAAGAACCCCTTCGTTATCCGCAGTCCAATTAATTCCGGCAGTAATTCTCTTTAGATCACACTTTGCAGATTACAGTACACTCTTACAGTCTGCACACACTCGTGCAGATGCGGTCACGCTTGCGCAGACGCCGATGCACTCGCGCAGACGCAGACACGGTCACGCCCACCTTCCCACTGGGCCGCTGTCCTCGCCCTGCCAGCCCTCCGTCTTGGAGCGAGGGACCGGAGGCTGCAGCATCTCTGCAGCCAGGGGGTCGGCGTCCTCATCCTCACGGCCCGCCCACTGCCCCACCACCCGCGGCCGCACCAGACAGCCGCTGAATGTTCCGGAGTCCTGCGGGGAGGGGGTGGTGGGATGGGTCAGCGAGAGTCACTCTCTAATGGGGTGCATAGCATAAGAGGAAGCCGAGGGAGACAGTCTATTGGAGGGGATGGTCATTCTAAAGAGGTCCTACAGAGGGGGCGGTCCTACAGAGGGGGGCGGTCCTACAGTAGGGGGGCGGTCATACAGTAGGGGGGCGGCCCTACAGTAGGGGGGCAGTCCTACAGAGGGGGGTGGTCCTACAGTAGGGGGGCGGCCCTACAGAGCCAGGTGTTTGTGCTACTCTGTTTTAGCAGCACAAATTATCTGTACATGCTAAATGTGGAAAGAAAGAAGTGTCTCCATTCTCTTCAGGCTATAGTCTGAGCCTCTTAATCATTTAGACGGTTCACCCAGATGGGCATCTTATCAGTGCCTAAATGGAATTAAAACTTTAACTTCTCTTGATGGTTAAATTCATGAGATTCCGGACTTGGTTGAAAGCAGAAGCCAAACCCCAGCATGCAGTGGGGTGGGGATCGGCAGTCTGAGCACAGTGCCAGTCCAGGGTGCGGACGCCCGGGGCCTTAACCACAGAAATAAAAATGCTGAGCTCTCTCTGTCAGACTCATTTAGCGAACGCAAGCACAATGTACGTCCCATCGCCGTCACCATAGGAACAGGGGTCCTTCTTACTGGAGGTTTAGCAGTGAGCCCTGTCCGCTGAGCAGAGCCCTTGGTCAGGGGAGAAACTGAGGAAAGGATGGAGCTTTTATGTAGCTGATGTGATTCACGGAGAGCCGAGCACCCACCGGGAGACAGGGAGACTGACTGTCTGTAACTCAGAGCGTAACACAGGCAGACACCCTGAGGGGAGCCTTCTCTGCAGCTCAAACCGGTTTGAATAGTTTTTGGGCTTTTTTTTACCTAAGCAAGCACAGTATTATATTACAGTCACAAAAAAACATTCAAAAATGTTCAACATAATAGATTGCTTGATAAGGTACACTTCATTGATCCCTGGGGAAAAGATAAAGGTTGACGAGTGTGTTGCTGTCCACTGTTTCTTAAAGCATTCGCTTTTTAGGAGTAGCCCTTCTGTGATTTTCTTTCCTGGTGAGGAGGTTCTGCCACAGCTACACCAGCTCAGTGAGACCCCCCCCCCCCCCCGCCCCAAGCCCAGAGGAGAGCCACATCACAATGAAGACAGATTTACCTGATCCAGCTCAACTGAAACTGCAATACCTGCAAAATAAAACAGAGGTGCATTGAAGTATGGAAAACTGCTCTCGGACAGTACAGGTGACCACACACCTCCAGGGTTGTGGGTTTCGATCCCGAGCAGTTCCAGCATTCGGGGGCCTTACTGCGAGACAGGTTCTCCAGGGCTTTGCCCAGCTTGTGGCTCTCCTGCAAGATGTGGTTGAGTTCGTCAAAGTCGCGGCTCTCTGGACAGCCCCCCCAGTCCCAGTTCGGGTGCTCGACGGAGCGAGGCACTAGGAACAGATGACAGACCAGAACAGGGGGTCCCTAGATATTTTCTACTGGTTTGTAATTAAAGGTTTTAAATGGGTCGAGGGGGAGATGCCGGATTCCATCACGCATCACTGAACATCGACTGCAAAGGCAGACATCGAACGCTTTCTGCAAGAGATAAGGACCACGGGAATGTCCACACACGGCTTTCCCAGAAACATACGCTAAAGCCGGCTGTCATAACTGTCATGAATTTCACTGATCATGACAGTCGCTGGGTACCGGGGAGTGAGGCTGTGTTCTACTTTCAAAGCTGTGAAGGCATGAGGAATGAGCCCTTAGCTGCCCCCCCTCCCCCCCAAAATCGGCCTCGACCCGTTTGGCACCATGACAGAAACAGCAAAATGAAGCCCAAACTCTGGGTGCTTTGGAAAAGACTAGTGGAGATGCGTGAAGGAACTTTGCTAACATGCCGCGTTCAGGGTTCTGCTAGCATGCCGCGTTCAGGGTTCTGCTAGCATGCCGCGTTCAGGGTTCTGCTAGCATGCCGCGTTCAGGGTTCTGCTAGCATGCCGCGCTCAGGGTTCTGCTAGCATGCCGCGTTCAGGGTTCTGCTAACATGCCGCGTTCAGGGTTCTGCTACCATGCCGCGTTCAGGGTTCTGCTACCATGCCGCGTTCAGGGTTCTGTTAGAATGCCGCGTTCAGGGTTCTGCTAGCATGCCGCGTTCAGGGTTCTGCTAGCATGCCGCGTTCAGGGTTCTGTTAGAATGCCGCGTTCAGGGTTCTGTTAGAATGCCGCGTTCAGGGTTCTGCTAGCATGCCGCGCTCAGGGTTCTGCTAGCATGCCGCGTTCAGGGTTCTGCTAACATGCCGCGTTCAGGGTTCTGCTACCATGCCGCGTTCAGGGTTCTGCTACCATGCCGCGTTCAGGGTTCTGTTAGAATGCCGCGTTCAGGGTTCTGCTAGCATGCCGCGTTCAGGGTTCTGCTACCATGCCGCGTTCAGGGTTCTGCTACCATGCCGCGTTCAGGGTTCTGTTAGAATGCCGCGTTCAGGGTTCTGCTAGCATGCCGCGTTCAGGGTTCTGCTAGCATGCCGCGTTCAGGGTTCTGCTAACATGCCGCGTTCAGGGTTCTGCTAGCATGCCGCGTTCAGGGTTCTGCTAGCATGCCGCGTTCAGGGTTCTGCTAGCATGCTGCGTTCAGGAAAGAGGGCTGATAGGCTGGGCCCCCATTCCTGAACACGACGAGCTAAACAAACATGACATATGACGTCTAGCCAAGACCACCCCCCAGACGTCCACTCAGACTGACCTACAATGGACTTTTAAAACATTTTTGCACGTCAATATTTACATCTCCCATAATGCAATTTCTGGTGTAACTTGAATAGTTAAGACTCTTATAACGCTTGTGCAAACCTGACAGAGTGCCCTGAGGCCCCAGGCTGTTTGGACTTACAAGATTTGGAGTCAGGAGAGGGCGGCGAGATGTTCGACACAGCGAGGTCGCTCTTGGACTTCTTGGGTTTGTTCGGGTGCGTCTGCCATAGCTTCTCGTTGCTCCTGAAGTCTCGTCTGATGCCCTTAGATTCTGCGAAGGCCAACAGTTTTATTGGTGGATTTACCGGCGTTTATCCCGATGGTTAATCGTGAAGGAGGCGGACGGGACAGAACCAAGCTCAAGCAAAGTCTGGTCATGGTTCACTGGACCACCCCTGCTATGATGACTTCACAAGAGGCAGGCGAACCCGCATCTTGGGGCAACCGGTACTGGGACCAACCTGCTGAGCCCGGCTCGGCCCAGAGAGCCGCCGAGCCCGAGAGCGTTCTGTAGAGCTTCCCTGAACAGCTGTGTTTGGTCTGCAGGTGACTGATGAGAAAAGGAATAGGATGGTCTGGCATCTCTGCCATGAGCTTGGTCATCATTTCCTATTAGGGCAAAAGAGAGAGAGTAATCAGGAGGGCGAGCAGGTCGGGGGGGGGGGGGGGGGATATGGCGGACTAATGATACCGTACTGCTCCAGTCAACACGCACTCTACTGAGTAATTACACCTATACGTATCACCCATGAGTCCAAAAGAAAACACTGCTAGATGCTCTAAATTTAAACACCATCATTTCTTCAGTTTACTTCCTTCATCCTTTCAGGGGGCGTGTTCATCCAGAAGGATTCGATTACAGCTCATCCACTCTGATATTTAACTGAAGTGAGTACCTTCCTCAAGCTATCAACTGTCAGATTTGGCCAGGACTGCCGATTCTCTGGTTACTTGGTCACCTTTCCTGCTGCTGGGCAGTTCATCCATTTAAACAGCTGTCTAGGAACTTCAAGGCTTCAAGGATTCCAGAGCTGCCTGGAATTTCAGGTTATGCATGCGGGTCCTTAACTGCTGTTTCCAGCTACCTGAAATTTCAGAAAGCCAAACTTCCAGCTAGCTAACAACAATGAAAGGAGCACAGGATGGACCTGGAACCTGGTAAGAGAAGCATGAAGGGTTAGTTATTCTCCAGAAAGGAAACATGACAGATTTAAGAGGCTCTCACTGTAGAAGTTCATAGTACCACTTTAAAAAAAAAGAAAAGAAAAAAATGCATTACTGCACAACTCCATTACAGTGCATCGCCATTCATTAAATAACAATCCATCAAATCGCACCAGGGTAAAGTAATCCATCAGTGACTACAGGTTTCAGAGAAAATGATCAAGTACCAGCCAGAGAACAGGAACCTTAACTGGCTTTGTGAATCCAGAGGGATCTGCTGTTTCAGCACGAAAAATGCCAGAGGGTGATGTCATCAGGCAACGCTGAGACTGTGGGATGAAACAACACTCTCCTTACAGGCTGGCATCCTTAACCGACTTTACCACCCCTTACAGCTAAACCACAAAGTGCAGCTTTCGAGAAACTCGAACCTGAATTTCCGTCCATCCTCCACTGCACCAGTGCAGAAGGCACTGTAAAATGCTCAGTTTTCTTTTTTTTTAAAAAAAATGTTGCCACGGTGATAGGGATCTTCCTACTAAAAAACCAGAATGACATATCAGTGGCTGTCTGACCTCGCTGGACGGTGCGGTCTGTGGAGTAGAGCACTCTGGGTGATCCCCTCATTTCCTCTTTGTGATGACATCATCACGTGCTCAGGGCTGAGCCTAAACCTACCAGGTCATCAAAGGCCAGCATGGAGGGAGATTCAGGCTCCCAAAACCAAGCAGGTGAACCCTACAGGCAACACAGGCGACTGCTGATGTCCCCCCCCCCCCCCCAAGCATGCACCATCAGAGACAAACTGAAACCGGGTAGCTGAGTTTGCCGCAGGAAGGGATGCTCACACATGGGCTTTAACCGGCCCTGCCCAACCCCCACACTCATACTACAACTCAGCCTGTCAACACAAGAAGTAAACAAGGCCTCGGTACAACAGACATCATGGTTCATCCATTTACACAGCTGTCTAGGTACTTCAAGGCTTCAAGGATTCCAGATAACAGCTACCACCGTCAGCAAGAAAACAGGGCTGAGAGATCTCAGCATAAAGACAAAGGGAGCTTACTGCAGATACAGCTGCTTCTCAGCCCTGTGCAGCCCCTCCTGTGCCATCAGGCCAGCGAGCATCGCCATGGGGTCACCGAAGACCCCGGAGAGTCACAAAAGGAGACCTCATGGCCCCCCGCTTCACAGCAACATTAGCCTGGACACATGCTGCACCAGCCTCACTCCAACAGACTCCACCCCCACCCTATTACAGAACCCTAAATACATACACACAGCTGAATTTCTGAAAACATGAATGATAATGTCGGCCGTACATTTATTCATCTGACATTTATAGACGAAGGTTTTTTCTCTATGCAAGAAAATAAAGTGCATTAAACAAACATATAAATAACCATGATCAGCAGTGGCAATAAGTCCTACGCTACACTACTGCCTCTGGGGGGGTAATAAAATATTAGAGGCCCTCATAGGGCCACTGTGAGAGTGCAGTCGCCGCCCTGCTGTTGGGTATGACAAAATGCCACGTGAACTTCATCCTACATCCTCCGATCAGACATGACTACTGCACGACACCTAGAGGGCTACAGATATATAGAGTTACAGACCACTAATCCCACATCCAAAAAACACAAATTAGACACCTACAGACCCACAAATACACAGACCTAGAAAGCAGCCAACGCCTAACCCAACCCCAAACCATTCAGATTCACCTCGGACACATTCGCCGGGTGACCTCATCATAAAACTGCTTCTGAAAGGGAATGATATCTACACTACAACTTGTGCTCAATAGCCGCAGAAAAATCTGTCCCTTTTCCTGCCTACCGAGAGACCTGATAGCATCCTGGCTGAGGTCCAAGCCATGAGGTGACCCCCATCCCCAACCCAACCCAACCGTGAGCCATAGCAGGTCTGATTCTCTTTGACTGTCTTCATTTTTGCCTTTGGTGGTTTGGGGTTGGTCCACAACTCACCTGTAGCAGCCCTTCATTTCAGAAGAGCTCCTGTCATTGGTTATGGAGCCCTGAAGGGGCAGGACACAGCCCTGACTGACAGCCCAGCCCAGCCTATGGGTATCTGCATTTGACAGAGTAGGCCGACTGGCTGACATGAGTATGTTCTGTGATGCAGAGAGTCCAGTAAAATGTTCTAGTCAAAGTGCGTTAAATATGATGGTAAGCTTTTTAATTTTAGTGCTAATAAACAGGTCATTAACTAACCTCTGATTTGGTCAGAAGGCGGCTATATGTCATGTTCAGTTTCTCCTAATCTGACAGAATAGAGACGGAACAGCTTCATAAGACATTTTTGAACAGATTATTAAATTGCACCTACAGTAACAATGCAGTGTCAGGCATGATGGACACACTGCAGCCAGTGCACACTGCAGAGAGGGATTTCTCCACAGAGGATCCAGATTAAGTACACAATGCCAGTTCTGATTCGCCAGTCAGGTGTGGGTGGAGTCCTTGCCCTAGGCCTTCCGTTCACTGGATCTTGGCACATTACTGCTGATTTCTTCCCAAGACTAACATTAAATTAATTCAACAGATCAATACAAACATGAGCCACTGACTTGTATTACAGCAGGTACAAATTTAATGGTGGCCATTTTGTATCCTGACAACTTACTTAGGCCATCTGATGGGAAGAGTGCTGGTCCACAATAAGAGCAGCATTCAGGACCAACTTCAAGGGAAGCAGGAAAAGGGGACCAGCATGTGTCAACAGAAGAGACAATGTGACCGGTCTGTCACCCTGCTAACCAGGAGCCAGCAATGGCTTGGACCATACAACCTCTAACTTCTCCAGGACTGTGGCCCCCTGATGAAGGGGACTTTGGGGGGGAGGGGTCATTCTGAGGGTCATTTCAGTCCTGGCATTGGGAGGATAAAAGGAGTGTGACCCTGTTGCAGTTGAGCTTGACACAGTACGTTATGGGTTCGAATCCCACTGTTGACAACTGAACACCTAAATTCTCCAAGACCCTGGATAACAGCAACAAGTCAAACAGAACCTGAGGGCCAGTTAACTTCAGAACGTAAAAGCCGGCCCAGTAGAAGGGACATCCCTAACCTAACAGACACCCGAGGCGTCAGGCCTGACGAAAGCCAAGGCAGCAGACTGAAGGCAGCTCAGGCAGCAGGTAAATCACAGCAGGGTGTGGGGAAATTGCCCCGACAGCACCCCCCTGGGGGATTTATGGCAACGTTCTGGCTCATGGGCCCGAGTTCACTAGGGCAGGGTACTTGTGCAAATTTACAGCTTGGTGCCATCTCGGCGCTCTGTGGGGCTTGACGATAACGCTCGCGTAGATCTTTACTGCATAAATCTGGGAGCTGTCCGTCCATGCCGGACTCAGGGCAGTTACAGGCGAGATCCAGGCTGAGGCCGGCAGCCGGGGCAGGACACACATCCCGAAGGGCAGGAGCCTTTATTGAGCCGGCTGTAAGCACCACGAAACTCCCCAGTAACAACCTAGGGGTAAATACTATTGCACAGCAAGCCGCACAGACAATGAATGAATGAATGAATGTGCCAAGGTCTGGTCCAGTTGCCCACCCCCATAAGTTGACTCGCTGTAGAGTGTAACGGCCAAACGCCGCGCTGTATAGATACCAAAACACCGTCAAGCATCAGATACACGCATTGCGGTCAGCCTCACATGCTTAGGATTAATTGCTGATTATTTCCCTCCATTCTTACTCAGCTTTCATTAGATTAAGCAATTTATTTCTGCCGAGACATTTTGGCACGACTCATGTCACACGCTTGAAGTTACTCGCGCTTGGATGAATTATTTCCGCATGGGTCCGTGGTGTGCAGCCGCTCTGTCGGCTTCTGGCCGGGGCCCAGCTCTCGGTGACGGGATGCGGACGGTTGGTACCAACCCCCCCCCAGCCACGTCCGGTGGCAGGTGAGCATCCTCCAGCAGGATCACCACGGCGATGAGTTTGCCGACGATCGGCTCTTGTTCCGGAAGCCGCGTATTTAAGCTTCTGGGAGGAACGGGAGCATTTAAAGGTGACAGTTTGTTACTCAGATCTTTTCACGGGTCTTCTGTTCCAGGTTCCTTCTCTTGCTCCTGCTATTTACAAGGTTTGGGCACAAATGAGGGACATCTAACCCACACTATAGATCTCACAGAAACAGGCCACTTGCAAATCTCCACTGGAGCTTTAGTGTGTGTGTGTGTGTGTGTGTCACATCTATATTTAGCCCCACAGGGTTGCGCATGTGTGTATCGTTTTCCTTCCCCCCGTGCGACTCATTACCGCGGTATGCGCCGATCTGAAAGGTCCCCATTCCCAAACTTCACAATGGGTACGGAAGAGAGAGAGCCAGTCAAGTTGATATGCCGAAATGACAAACAGACTAGCAGCTGGAGGCTGAGTCATGGTGCAGGGAAGTGAAGCGGCCAGCAGGGGGCGACACCCCTGGGATGCTGGTAGTAACCCTCACACCAGACGGAGAGGGGAGAGGACAGCTCGGGGGACGAGCCGAACCGCACAGAAATGTACAATTTACACTGAGTGATGGAGAAACAGAAAACAAAATCAATTGCAAATCGAAAATAGACGATATTTCACATTTACCTACAAAATCTAATCCCCGAAGTGAGGCTGTAATTCCAGTTCAAAGATCCAGAACTGTGGCCGATTTTGACAGAATAATCCCATCGGTTTCATTTCACAAAAGAAACGTCTCACTGCTTCCCACCAGAGGTCCCCTGGAAAAATAAAAAAAAATGCAATTACGCACATCCAATTGGTTTCTTCCAAACTGGGACTTTACGCATTCACAGCTTGGTTTTTCCTTTGCCCTTCGAGTTTGAGGAAGCTTCACATAGTAAAAAAAACTGAGCATTTCGCTCAAAATGCAGGACGGAGGAAATTTCGAAACCATACGTGTTGCTAAGTAGGACAGCGCCGTCCTCAGGCAGGCGAGGGATGAGGACTCCTAAGGCCAAAGTGGGTCACAAGGTCATGAGGTCAGGAGGTCAGCAGCGGGGCTCTGGCCTGCCATTACAGCCACCCCCCCCGAACCCCAACCCGCCTCTTCTGCTTTGTCTCATCGAAGCTTGACATACATATTTAAAAGCTCTTTTGTATTTCTCAGGATGACACCCTTAAATACTGATGTGTTACCTTGATCCCGGCAGAGCTGGAGCCCAGCCTTCGGCCTCGTGCTGCCCGGGGTAGGAACAAGCAACCTTGACTGTACCAGGAGCAGGCGAGTGCTTAAACTAAAAGTAAATGCATTACATCATCAGAACACAGCAGCGGGGAGTTAAGAGGCGAGTGCAGACTTTCATGGACCGTAAATAAACAAAGTACGGTACTAAGTCCGTGGGAAGGTTTTTACAGGAATGGGGCCCTCACACCTCGGTGGGGTTTATACACACACACACACACACACACACCATGAAACATCTCCAAAGGCATCCCGGCACTGACATGTCTGGGTGAGGGACAGACGTTTTTATTTGAGTCGGCAGGCCGACCTGCCCCCTCCATCCACGCAATCCCATGATAACCAGACTTTCGGCTCCACAGATCTCACACTGCAAGATCAGGGATTATGCTGGAGAGGAGATGGATTTGGGCACAGCAGCAACAGCAATCCTTCATAATTACAGCATCAGCACAACTCTCAGTCAGACATTTGCCAACTTATGGGACTCGAACCTGGAGCACCAGGATGCCCCAGGTCTCGAATAACCTCCACCTGAATCTCCATCTTGCTCAGCGATCTTTGACACAATGCAGATCCACTACACCACTTTATAAGGGGATGGATTTTAGCACAATGCAGACCGACGATGACAAACGCTGGACGAAGAGGCTTTAAGGCATCCGCACTGCAATCCCTCACAGCGACACAGGCTTATTCCAGCGTCTTCCACAGAAATCCAGGTCAGGGTCTGTTCCACTCGCTGACGGACAGGCTGGTGGCAGGGAAGTCAAGAAAGAGTGTCAACTGACCAGCCTGCAGTTCCACCGTTTTGTCACTGATGGTCTAAGTGGCTTTTTCAGTGTCTGCTGGTGCATTCAAGGTCCCTCAAACACCTGATGGTCCTGCAGGTCAGCTTCTCTTGTAGATAACTGGGAAAAGCCTTGGCATCCGAGTGTTCTCAAGGAATACGGACGTCCCACCCAACCCCCCTGTTTTCAAGTGGTGTCCAAGGCCAGCTTGGCACAGCCAAGAGTCGGTGAATTCACACGATTTCCTTCTATCGCACGGAAGGAATCCCACACCTTCCAGGTTTAATTGCTGCAAGAATATAATTAATGACTGAATTCCCAGGAAACTGCACACTGTTATGAAACACATTTACTGCAGGGTAAGACACACAGAAACTGGACCTACAAACATTTTCTAAGCCTCATTATTCATTCTCCTTACTCAGGAGTTTTTGGTTCCTCTTCTGATATCCTTTCCCTCCGTTTTCCCCATTTTATTCGCCATACTGTATAAATGACGCACTAATGGGCTGCTACACACATGTCCAGTGCCTTGGAGCTACGCTATTGTGAAGGGCGCTAAATGAAAATAAACTGCATTGGCTAAAACCAGCAGTTATAGTTTTATTTTTTTGCAAAAAATGTGCCAGCCAAGCTATTCATGGGTCTGCATCAGGGGGGGGGGGGCAATCTTACCCACAAAGGACCAGTGGGGATGCAGGTTTTTGGGATACCCTTTAGGTTCAGGTATCAGGGCTCTTCAGACAGTCAGTCCTCTAATTTGTAATCTAACTGGAGAGTTGCAGCGAGTGTGGGACCCTCGAAGTGGCAGAGGCCAGCGCCACAGGCAAGCCAGGGACGAGGCCCAGAGTGGCAAGGAGAAAAGCGGTTTGGTCACCCTTAACACCGGCTGAAATCATGTCAGGGGACAGGTGACAGTCAGCGGATGAGATTGTTGGCTGGGTCCAGGACAGACAGGCGTGCTCACCAACACAAGCTGGGATTTAAAGCCAGCTGGAGTCCACTCGTGCTTTGGACCCAGATCCACAAAGAGCGAGGACATGCCGGCCCCTGTGTACTTGGGGAGGAAGCCCCGTTCAGCGAAATCTCAGCACCAAGCACATCCAGAGCACTGAAGGACCAAGAGTCCATCCAGAGGCCACATGCTGGCCAGGGAGATGCATTAACCACATACTCAGTCACAGTAGCAGCTCTCTGAGGCACGTCGACTCTGCCGGGACAGGTCATGTGACCAGGCAGCCGCCCGTCTCCCCCACAAGCCTGTGCTGTGGGGCGACCTCATTCTGCCACATCCGGCCTGTTAAAAACTTCACACTGCAGTCAGGAGTAAAGGAAAATGCTCACATGTGACTCCGGATCTCCCTTTAATACGAACACCTTTACCTGAGGCGACGCACATTTCTGAGAAAGTAGTCCCTGGCACAATTGAGGGTTAAGGGCCGTGCTCAGGGGCCCAATGGTGCCATCACTCTGCACTGTACAAGTTTTCAGTCATAAGCCTCGGACATATTTTAAGCTGTGGCTCCCCCATCCATCCCTAAACACGGTAGCTGCGAGGGACATGGCTGAGCCGGACGGTCAGACATACAGAGCTCTGAGGTCCCTCGTACTCAGAGCAGGGACCTCGCAGCCCAGTGACTGCAGGGATCTCAGGCAGCTGTACTCCCCCCCAGTACGGACAGAACATGCCAGGGTATCGCGGCCCATTGCCTAGGGTGTAACTTCAGCTCCTCTCAAAGCCTTAAGTGCGACAGCAGGACGTGGAAAACGACGACAGTCAGAGCTGCAGATCTGAGCAGATGGACACCCGGAATATCGGCCGTAAGAAAGGGAAAGACTGCAGCCTCTCTCTCAAAATCCAGCTCTAGAGTACAGTGCAATAGGACTCCATGAGCAAGGTACTGCCAAATTCCTGAATTAATAATATCCCTTCCCTGCAAAAATAGCAGATTTGTATAAAAGACTGTCATCCCTTAAAGTTACTGTATTGGCACTCGGCAGGTGGCTTTGCGGTCAGCAAAACAGACACTTTACAAAAACGTGCTTCCAGCCGACAGCAGACGCTCATACCTACAGCTACACCTAGCCGGTGGGCGAGGACGGGCGCTTTAGTAACAGCACTACCAGCATAACCACTGGGTAAGTGTGATACAGTGCTGTAATAGTATTATACAGTGCGATGATAGTTTTACACTGCGTGATGTACTTCACAGTTATTCCGTAAAACTCGCAGTAAAGCGCAGATCCCCGCGTCTTAATGCATACTGCTGCGGACCACCGCACTTTTCACGTCTTTCCTCCCCGAACAGGTGTGCGCACATGGGCTGAGGGCTGCCGTGCGTCGGTGCCGGCGGAGTAGCCGTACCACGTCAAGCCAAAGGCGCATAAAGGTGCGACGAAAGCGTGGTAATCATCACATACCGGTGCAAACTACAGCCGGTCAGGTGCTCGATGCCCCGCTGAAGTTAACATTTCCACAGATCGAGCATATCATCCTCAAAGAGACAGATCCCTTTCCGTAAACACTAGGCGTGTTCCCCCTCCCCAGCACCCAGCGGCACTTCCTCCGGAGCCCCCGAAACGCCCCGCAAACCTGTCGAAACGCCCCATTCCTCGGTCTCACCTCAAACAGCGGTCCGATCCGGTTTTTCTCCAGGTAAAACTGGAATCCGCGACTGGTGCTGAGACGCCATGAGGATAAACGCTGCAGGCGCTTAAAACGTGAGAACGCTGCAAATCCCCCCTAAAAATCACGGGTGCATTTCTGCTTAGAGCAGGAAAAAAGAGAACCGAGGCAATCTAACCGGGCGCCTGTACTGGAAAGCCCCGGTGAGAAGCCGAGGGGAACCGGAACAGGGAGCGGAGCGCCTGAAAAGCCGGCGGCGGTTACCGAACTGTCAGCGCAATCGGCTCCGGCTCCGACTCTTCTGCTCGGTACCTGCGGGCGGACTGACGGACGCGCGCCTGATTGGCTCCGCTTTGTCCCTAATTATCTCGAGTCCGGGACCCTCCCCTTTGTAAAACTTTAACGCGAGCATTAATTCATTCACCTCTTCATTATCTTAGTTTGCTCTTTAAATCTTATTAGGTTAATTAATTATAAATTAATCGCGGAGTTTAATTATTTTGAGTCACTGAAGGTAATTTTTCATCGCCTGTAGTCTACTGAAAACAGATAACGGCCACATCTAAATCATATTTATAACTGCCAACGACTTACGTATCTTAAATTTGTCTTCTAATATAATATTCATTATTTTATTATTATTATTTTATATATAAAATTACAAAGATACGTGAACCTGATTAAAATGGGTCACGTACCATTAACCGTAGGCTAATTTTACGAAGAAAACCCACATCATTAACATAGTGTCAGTTTGTAACGGAGGACTTACTAACATTTTGTATTTGTCTACGGATGGCTGAATATTCTGTCTTTATACTGGAGGTTATGCACTGCAAGAATGTGGAGAATAGTGTCCAAACTACATATCGAAACACAGCCAAACAGAGATGTAATACTGCTATCCACCGAAACTTTTACCATGCGATAGGCCTATATTAAAACGAAAAAACCCATTCTCCGTTTTGCTGATCAGGATAATCTCTGAGCAAACTGTCCTGTCCGCATTGTTTCTGGGTGATTCTGGCAGCCGTAAATCCGGGTTTTGCGCCAGATATAAATGTAACAGCGGTTGACCTCACTCATTGCAGCAACTGTGTGCATTTCTGCAGCTTTGATAAAGAAGATTTATGGACGTTAACACGATATACTGACCTGATATATTGCTATTAATTAAACAATGCGCACAGAAATCTCAGGTTCCGGATGTAACGTACAGTCCTTCGCACTAGCTGGCGTATATTATCGCGTGACCTTAAAGAGCCAGCATGCTCTCCTCTGAAAAGGCGTCGAATGGTACAACACTGTACAGCATCCGGCTGCTTAAATGGTCGACAACCACAATATATATATGGCCAAAAACCAGAACATTTCTGGTACAGGTGGGGGTCAATTACGTGGGTGGGATGCTGGTGTGGAAATTGGCAATAAGCAGACATTAAATATAACAAGAGGTTTTTATATGAGAAGTGGAAATGAACGGCCAGCAGGGGGTGTAGTGGTTAAAAGTCCATATAGAATCAGAAGGGCAAAGCCAACATTACCATAGGATGCCTCAGCTGCATTAATGCTGTTCCCAAGCCATTCTTTAAGAGGGTCTTCTGAGCCACCAACAACACTGCCTCCACTTTGCAGTCATGATTCTCTCTGACAGACTGTCCTGAACACCTCACTTCCTCCTATATATTATATTCACTGTATAAATACTCCACTGTCAGCCATCTTGGACCAGTTACCTACCATCAAAAACCACAGTGAGGCCTTCATCTCTCAGATAGACCACGTCAGCATTCAAGGGACATTTTTATTTAGCTTTTATCTGAAGCAGCAACTTTTTTTTTTGGAGAAGGCGGGGTCAGTTTATCCCCTGGCAAATAAAGTGTTAAAGGCCCTGAGACTGGAACTGGTGACCATCCGGGCACAGGGACACCATCCCAACCCACAGCGCCAAGTAGCACTCCTGGGTGACCATCACCCCCGTCAGGTCGAGAGGTTAATTAGAAGGAGGTGCACGTAGGGAGACCGGCACCCTCTTCAAGTCCAGCAGTGAGCACTGTGGTCGTGGGCATCGATGCAGGATTCAGATAAAGGCATCTGCTGGTAATCAATGAACTATCTGATCCAGACCAAAATAGATTTATCGCCTGGACAAACATACAGACTGCATGCAAGGTCACTGCCTTTCTTTAAGGTGCTGAAGTCCTGAATGACTTCACAGGAAAGCCCGTTTGATACCCTTAATACACCGCAAATGAAACATAGAGTGAAAGACCCAATTGTTTTTCACGCGGAAGAAGGAAACCAGGATCAGTGCCCTTTTAAAATGTTTAATAGAAATTAATAACTACAGTAAGATCGTAGATTAGTGGGTAATGCTTAAGTTCAGTCAAGCATTTGTTTAATGACAGCAAGGAGGAGTTTCAGGTCAATTTACCAAAGTAAATAAATTACTCTCATCTTCACATGTCAGTCCTCTTTACAGTCTTCTTTACATTTCTTTGCTTTTAAGTTTTCCCAGGTTAAAGTAAGAGAGGCTACACTGAAGAGAACCTTAGATTTACAATAAGACATTTAAATTTGTATACATTTGAAACATTATGACTGCCTAACAGTACTGAAGATTTAACCAGGGCAGTTAACGCAGCCTTTTTATATTTGCATAGTAATACAATAATCTATAAGGAAATGGTTACAACTGATTAGCAAGTATTTTTTTAATGAAAATAAACACTTCATCCTGAGTACTGTATGTATATACTGCGTATATACATTATTTATATATACTACTATATATGTCTATATATTATATATATGCAGGTAGGTATATAATCTGTCTCGTTCTGTATGTAAAGATCTTAGCACACCAGGTGACTCTCACAAAGAGCCGGGTAGGCTGCTTGTGTGTCTGTGATGTGAGGGTATTGGGAACAAGGACACTGTGGCACATGGCAGTGCTGAGCACTGACTACATCATTTGTCTGTAGTGCCGCGTCACTGTTACCCCATAGCAGATCATGTCAGTTAAAAGATTGTCTTCCTGTCCAGTCTGGTGTTATAAAAGGCAGGACAAACAAGGTCCCCATTTTGCTCCCGGCTCCCTACCAGACAGACCATATTTTTGCTCCACTAATAGCAAAACTGGGAGCTGGGAGGGAGCAAAAACATGCACTGTCTCAACGTCCCCGAGAAACACTGCACTGCACTGCATTAATCTACCTGTGGAACAACCACAAGCTTCCATCTGTTTACCAGTAGGGGGCACCAGTACAATCCCCATTACGACTGAAAGCACAGGAAACAGGACATCAAAGTGCTACTGAGTACTGTTACGGGAAATGCGCAATAAATGCGGTGTGTGTTCTCATCCAGAGCAGTTATTTACAGCAAATCCCTTCATGAACTCACTCCGGAATGAGCCGATTGTTAAAACCATGCAGAGATTTATCCAGGTCCTTCTTTAGGTTAGTTTTTTAATACCAAGTTACTCAAAATTAACATGAGTTGTAATGTAATTGGAACGCAGAGGAACACACAGACAACGTAAAAGCGCTACAGAGTTACACGCAGGTAGCATGTAAAAAGGGGGGGGGACCCAGATAGCCAATGTTACGCGGAGGCCTGAGGCCCAGGCCCGGTGCCGGCCCGTCTGCTGCCTGGGCCGTCGCTGCTGCCCTCCTGGTCCTGCATCCTTATGGCTCGCCGTCCGGGGGAGGGGGCTGGCACAGCTTGTACAGCCTGGGAAGGAGAGACGCAAAGTGATGTCAGAGTCCGCCCCCTCGAGAGCTGAGCCGGGCAGCGAGTCCCCTAATCAGAGTCGCTGATCCCATAACTGGACTGGCCAGCGGTCCAAACAGTCCCAGCTAACAGTGCCCTTAATGGAGAGCCGATCTGATTGGGCCTGCCTGAGTGCGTCAGCCAAACACAAGGTCGCAGTCATGGATACGAGCCATTTTACACATTTCCTACATTTTCCTCATACGCAAAAGTTAACTTTCTTCTCCTCGCGTCACATGGGGTCACGATGGAACATCAAACATTAACGGTATTTTAATACCCCTCATTTTCCGCCACATTGCATCTCTGCCGGCTGAGGTCAGAAGCTCTCTCAAAGGTTCTGTGTTTAGGTCACTCCAGTTATCGCTGAGAAGCTTAATTAAATGATCTTTCTTGCTACTGAACCTTAAATAACGATCCGCTTGACCTAATTGTGTTTGTCAGTTTTGCTAAGTGGTTCTCAATGAGGCTATCAGCCTGAGGCGGCATGCAGTCCATCTCCGCCTTTAGTTTTGGCGACGGGTCGATTGAAGAGCGTATTTCTCTTCCTCCCTTGGGGTTAAACAGGTCGAGCTCATACTGTCCGACACCCCTGAAAAAATGAACTACCCTAAAGGTTTAGGCCTCTCTGTCAGTATTGGATGGTCGCCGGGTTGAATCCATTCTCAACAGAGGCATTGGACATTGGCTCTGCACATTACAGTGCATTATACTTGTGCAAATGCAAATGAGGCATCATTTCATTTCAGGATTGAAAGTGTAGTAAGAGGAGGCAGCAAAGGAAAAAGGGAAAGAACAAGGGATACAGTGAACGGGGAGGGGTGCGTCTGCAGAGGGGCTAATCCATTCTGAGGTCATCAATACCACTAAAGGCTCTGGCACCCTGCATAATGATCTGGGTTTAATATCTCATTAAAAAGCAGGTGAACTGCTGTAAATATGGAGTCGTGAGCTTGACGTCACCTGGGGCACCGACGATGGGGTCCGGTCCCGCACCCCCAGATTCTTGGCTGAGTTCTGGACTCTCGCTCCCTGGTAAAAAGGTAAAGGGTTTAGAATGTCACTGATGCACATAAACATATTTTCTGTACACAGCTGCCGGTCCTGAGCAGGAATGGTGTGCCGTCACAAGCTGCCAGGACAGTGGGTTCCTGGCTCTATGACAGGACAGGTCATTATACCTCAAATGTACTCGGAACGTTTCAGCAGTGGTGCTTGCAGTCCCCGGGGCTGCATGTGTGCCACGTCACACGGGCGTCACTAACGCTGCGATTACCGTCGGGAGATGCATTGCCATTCTGAGCTCCTCGCAAACATCCCTGCAGTCTAACTCAGCATTTCAGACACGTCACCGTATTTCACAGGACCCTGACTGACGAGGCTGGCCTTGTCTGCCTTCACGGAGGAACTGGTCTGCTCACTGTTAATGCTGACTGGAGAAACTGGCACATATTTTAAGTCGCAGGGACGAGCTGCAAGTCCCTCGTGTGATAAATCACCTCCTGCGAATAATTTCAGCAGCTCTTTTATTTTTCTTCAAACAGTCAGGCTGCCTTTATCAGGACAAAGTGCTGGACAGGTGCATGCAGATAGGCATGACAGCTACACATAGGCACCAATGACAGGCTCATGCGGACAGGATTTACTGGAACACACAGACATCCATGACAGGTACACATGATCAGGTGTGACAGACACACACAGATATCTATGACAGGTACACATGATCAGGTGTGACAGGTACCTGCGAATACATGCCGCAGTCATTACAGATGAAGGTATAAATCTCACACGTTTTCTGGACACATGACAAACATAATCTCTATTCCAAATGTCAGCTGGTGTGGCACGTCGATGGTGGTACTGATCCAGGTTGACAGTCAGGTCGGACTGGGCCAGGGAGAGATCCAGACAGACAGGGGGTTCCAGAGGGGATTGAAAGCAGCCTCGCTATGTTAAGCACTGACCCTCCCACCATGGGAACAACACAAGTTTTTTAGTAGGAATAGCAGGAGGTCACAGCCATTGGGATGGCCTGTGAAAGGAAGGGGAACTACTAGGGCAACAAGGGGGGGTCGCACGGTGAGCTGCACAAACACGTGCACTCGCTCCTCTCATTACGTAGGTGAGTCGGTAGACCTCCACAGCGCCTCCTGCTGGTAGCCAGTAGTATTGCCAGAATCCCCCAGATAACCGGGTTTGACAGTGGTGCATCTTCGCCTGACTTACTGCAGGAAGTGCCGGATGCGATGTGGGCGGAGTCTGTCGGACACTCTCCAGGTGCCATCGGGCCCTAACTCCGGCCAAAGTCATCGCTTTTTCAAAATGGCCCATCCCACTGGGCAAGCGCTCAGCTGGGAAGGCAGCAGCCACGTGTGTGGGTCAGGCTGGGCATGTTTAACAGGCCCCCGCAACAGCCAAACACTTTGCATGCCAGCCCTGTTTCCCGTCTGCGTCAGAGAGCAGTTCTCCATTACCTCACGAAAAGCACCATCAAAGTGGTGGTGTTTCTGAGAGGCCTGCACTCCCAGAGACGGAGAGGAAACACGAAAGGCAGCTTAAAACGCTCCGTCGTGGCATCCTCCGCTCTCCATCTGGCAAATTAGCAGATAAAGTCGCTCTTCCATCACACCTCCATCCCCCAAAACTGACAGAAATCAAATAAAAGAAAAAAAATCAGGCACTGGGTCTGATTTCCATTCATTCCAGTGATTGGATTTAGTCACGCAAACGCATAAATAAAGCACCACCCTCCTCCACTGTGCCCTGGGGCTCAGCAGTCTGCGGCTCATTTCAGAAAAACAACATTCAGTAAATTTACCCCAAACATCCACCCATCCATCCATCCATTTTCCAAACGCTTATCCTTCTGGGTCGCAGCTACCCCAAACATATTTACATAAATAATAATGATGCATCAGCAGCTTCCCTGAAGCCTGGCATACAGAGAAGCTGGACTGATATCTGTGCTCGGTGGCGCCCCCTCCCTCAAAGCTTAGTAACAACAGTGATCCACCTTTGTGTTTGAATTAACTTTAACTTAATTAACTTAAGGTTCTTGTTCCTGTTTCTGGCTGCAGCACCTTCAAATGCTACCAATCAAAACAAAAATCTCTTCCAAGTCAATATGAAGGGGGCAGCACATGGCTGGGGTGATGCGTGAGGAGGCGGGGTGATGCATGGGGAGGCCGGGGTGATGTGTGAGGAGGTGGGGTGATGCGTGAGGAGGCGGGGTGATGCGTGGGGAGGCGTGGAGAGGTGGGGTGATGTGTGGGGAGGCAGGGTGATGTGTGGGGAGGCGGGGTGATGTGTGGGGAGGGCGGGTGATGCGTGGGGAGGCGTGGAGAGGTGGGGTGATGTGTGGGGAGGCAGGGTGATGTGTGGGGAGGCGGGGTGATGTGTGGGGAGGCGGGGTGATGCGTGAGGAGGCGGGGTGATGCGTGGGGAGGCGTGGAGAGGTGGGGTGATGTGTGGGGAGGCAGGGTGATGTGTGGGGAGGTGGGGTGATGTGTGGGGAGGTGTAGAGAGGTGGGGTGATGTGTGGGAGGTGGGGTGATGTGTGGAGAGGCGTGGAGAGGTGGGGTGATGTGTGGGGAGGTGGGGTGATGTGTGGAGAGGCGTGGAGAGGTGGGGTGATGTGTGAGGAGGCGGGGTGATGTGTGGGGAGGCGTGGAGAGGTGGGGTGATGTGTGGGGAGGTGGGGTGATGTGTGGGGAGGTGGGGTGATGTGTGGGGAGGTGTGGAGAGGTGGGGTGATGTGTGAGGAGGCGGGGTGATGCGTGGGGAGGCGTGGAGAGGTGGGGTGATGTGTGGAGAGGCGTGGAGAGGTGGGGTGATGTGTGAGGAGGCGGGGTGATGCGTGGGGAGGCGTGGAGAGGTGGGGTGATGTGTGGGGAGGCAGGGTGATGTGTGGGGAGGTGGGGTGATGTGTGGGGAGGTGTAGAGAGGTGGGGTGATGTGTGGGGAGGTGGGGTGATGTGTGGAGAGGCGTGAGAGGTGGGGTGATGTGTGGGGAGGTGGGGTGATGTGTGGAGAGGCGTGGAGAGGTGGGGTGATGTGTGAGGAGGCGGGGTGATGTGTGGGGAGGCGTGGAGAGGTGGGGTGATGTGTGGGGAGGTGGGGTGATGTGTGAGGAGGCGGGGTGATGTGTGGGGAGGCGTGGAGAGGTGGGGTGATGTGTGAGGAGGCGGGGTGATGTGTGGAGAGGTGGGGTGATGTGGTGGGGAGGTGGGGTGATGTGTGAGGAGGCGGGGTGATGTGTGGAGAGGTGGGGTGATGTGTGGGGAGGTGGGGTGATGTGTGAGGAGGCGGGGTGATGTGTGGGGAGGCGTGGAGAGGTGGGGTGATGTGTGGGGAGGTGGGGTGATGTGTGGAGAGGTGGGGTGATGTGTGAGGAGGCGGGGTGATGTGTGGGGAGGCGTGGAGAGGTGGGGTGATGTGTGGGGAGGTGGGGTGATGTGTGGGGAGGCGTGGAGAGGTGGGGTGATGTGTGGAGAGGTGGGGTGATGTGTGAGGAGGGCGGGGTGATGTGTGGGGAGGCGTGAGAGGTGGGGTGATGTGTGGGGAGGTGGGGTGATGTGTGGGGAGGCGTGGAGAGGTGGGGTGATGTGTGGGGAGGTGGGGTGATGTGTGGAGAGGCGTGGAGAGGTGGGGTGATGTGTGGGGAGGTGGGGTGATGTGTGGAGAGGCGTGGAGAGGTGGGGTGATGTGTGGGGAGGTGGGGTGATGTGTGGAGAGGCGTGGAGAGGTGGGGTGATGTGTGAGGAGGCGGGGTGA
Organism: Brienomyrus brachyistius; assembly: GCF_023856365.1. NCBI lineage: Eukaryota > Metazoa > Chordata > Actinopteri > Osteoglossiformes > Mormyridae > Brienomyrus > Brienomyrus brachyistius. Next base: position 19,891,416 of record NC_064547.1, on the reverse strand, counting down.
TGTGTGGGAGGCGGGGTGATGTGTGGGGAGGCGTGGAGAGGTGGGGTGATGTGTGGGGAGGTGGGGTGATGTGTGAGGAGGCGGGGTGATGTGTGGAGAGGTGGGGTGATGTGTGGGGAGGTGGGGTGATGTGTGAGGAGGCGGGGTGATGTGTGGGGAGGCGTGGAGAGGTGGGGTGATGTGTGGGGAGGTGGGGTGATGTGTGGAGAGGCGTGGAGAGGTGGGGTGATGTGTGGAGAGGCGTGAGAGGTGGGGTGATGTGTGAGGAGGCGGGGTGATGTGTGGGGAGGCGTGGAGAGGTGGGGTGATGTGTGGGGAGGTGGGTGATGTGTGAGGAGGCGGGGTGATGTGTGGAGAGGTGGGGGTGATGTGTGGGGAGGTGGGGTGATGTGTGGGGAGGCGTGGAGAGGTGGGGTGATGTGTGGGAGGTGGGGTGATGTGTGAGGAGGCGGGGTGATGTGTGGAGAGGTGGGGTGATGTGTGGGGAGGTGGGGTGATGTGTGAGGAGGCGGGGTGATGTGTGGAGAGGTGGGGTGATGTGTGGGGAGGCGGGGTGATGTGTGGGGAGGTGGGGTGATGCGTGAGGAGGCGGGGTGATGTGTGAGGAGGCGGGGTGATGTGTGGGGAGGTGGGGTGATGTGTGGGGAGGCGTGGAGAGGTGGGGTGATGTGTGAGGAGGCGGGGTGATGTGTGGAGAGGTGGGTGATGTGTGGGGAGGTGGGGTGATGTGTGAGGAGGCGGGGTGATGTGTGGAGAGGTGGGGTGATGTGTGGGAGGCGGGGTGATGTGTGGGGAGGTGGGGTGATGTGTGGGAGGTGGGGTGATGTGTGAGGAGGCGGGGTGATGTGTGGAGAGGTGGGGTGATGTGTGGGGAGGTGGGGTGATGTGTGGGGAGGCGTGGAGAGGTGGGGTGATGTGTGGGGAGGTGGGGTGATCGTGTGAGGAGGCGGGGTGATGTGTGGAGAGGTGGGGTGATGTGTGGGAGGTGGGGTGATGTGTGAGGAGGCGGGGTGATGTGTGGAGAGGTGGGGTGATGTGTGGGGAGGCGGGGTGATGTGTGGGGAGGTGGGGTGATGCGTGAGGAGGCGGGGTGATGTGTGGGGAGGTGGGGTGATGTGTGAGGAGGCGGGGTGATGCGTGGGGAGGCGTGGAGAGGCGGGGTGATGTGTGGGGAGGTGTAGAGAGGTGGGGTGATGTGTGAGGAGGCGGGGTGATGTGTGGGGAGGTGTGGAGAGGCGGGGTGATGTGTGGGGAGGCGGGGTGATGTGTGGGGAGGCGTGGAGAGGTGGGGTGATGTGTGGGGAGGCGGGGGTGATGTGTGGGGAGGCGTGGAGAGGTGGGCTGATGTGTGGGGAGGCGGGGTGATGCGTGGGGAGGCGTGGAGAGGCGGGGTGATGTGTGGGGAGGTGTAGAGAGGTGGGGTGATGTGTGAGGAGGCGGGGTGATGTGTGGGGAGGTGTGGAGAGGCGGGGTGATGTGTGGGGAGGCGGGGTGATGTGTGGGGAGGCGTGGAGAGGTGGGGTGATGTGTGGGGAGGCAGGGTGATGTGTGGGGAGGTGTAGAGAGGTGGGGTGATGTGTGAGGAGGCGGGGTGATGTGTGGGGAGGCGGGGTGATGTGTGGGGAGGTGGGGTGATGTGTGGGGAGGCGTGGAGAGGTGGGGTGATGTGTGGGGAGGCGGGGTGATGTGTGGGGAGGCGTGGAGAGGCGGGGTGATGCGTGAGGAGGCGGGGTGATGTGTGGGGAGGCGTGGAGAGGTGGGGTGATGTGTGGGGAGGCAGGGTGATGTGTGGGGAGGTGTAGAGAGGTGGGGTGATGTGTGAGGAGGCGGGGTGATGTGTGGGGAGGCGGGGTGATGTGTGGGGAGGTGGGGTGATGTGTGGGGAGGTGGGGTGATGTGTGAGGAGGCGGGGTGATGTGTGGGGAGGCGTGGAGAGGCGGGGTGATGTGTGGGGAGGCGGGGTGATGTGTGGGGAGGTGGGGTGATGCGTGAGGAGGCGGGGTGATGTGTGAGGAGGCGGGGTGATGTGTGGGGAGGTGGGGTGATGTGTGGGGAGGTGGGGTGATGTGTGGGGAGGCGGGGTGATGTGTGAGGAGGCGGGGTGATGTGTGGGGAGGTGGGGTGATGTGTGGGGAGGTGGGGTGATGTGTGGGGAGGTGTAGAGAGGTGGGGTGATGTGAGAGGAGGCGTGGAGAGGTAGGGTGATGTGTGGGGAGGCGTGGAGAGGTGGGGTGATGTGTGGGGAGGTGTAGAGAGGTGGGGTGATGTGAGAGGAGGCGTGGAGAGGTGGGGTGATGTGTGGGGAGGTGTAGAGAGGTGGGGTGATGTGAGAGGAGGCGTGGAGAGGTGGAGTGATGTGTGGAGAGACGGGATGATGTGTCGAGAGGTGGGGTGATGCGCTGGGAAGCGGGGTGAGGCAGGGTCACATGTAGGGTGATGTGGCGTCAAAACGCCAGAATCCGGGCCGGGTAAAGACTCCTGCCAACTAAGGGTGTAACGATACAATCTACCCACCGTTCGGTTTGATCGACGATTCAGGACTCATGTACATTTACAAAAAAAGCGTTTTAACCTTATGCTGCATACTCCAGTGCTAAATCCAAAAATAAAATCTCAAAGCAAAACTGAGATTACGCCTATAGCGCCCCCTTGTGTTACTGTTAATAAATGATTTTTGTGCCACGATTGCACCCCTACTGGCGACAGTGGGGTGGGTCCTCAAGGTCCTGGGGTGGGTCTGCTGGAGTGCAAAGAACATACATAAATAAATAAAAACGCAAAGAGGGAGGGGCAGGCAGCTGTGTGGGTCACCAGCCCAGTGTGACACCACCGTCCCACGTGGGGGACCTTACAAGGTGACTAACCTCACCCTCGGTCCTGCCTGACCACCACCCCCCCGCAATGTCTTTTCACGTGTGCTTTGTACATACTGAAGCAGAATGGTAAATTTTCACTCCCTCCCGTAGCTCCAGAACAACCCAACAAGAGCAATAAGGACCAAGGGCGACCTCATCAGACCATCCGCAGCGTGGAACAACGCATCAAATCCACACGTGGGGTGGGGGGTCAGCCAAGCAGCTGGCCGAGATGATCAGTCTCTGGCCAAATGCTCACAATGAAGATGTCGACAGTGAAGGGGGGGGGGGGGGTGGTACTTAGTTTGCATTTTAATAACAGTGATGGTGCAGATCTCACAGCTTGCAGCAGATTCCACAGCAGGCTGAGCTAAGACCTTCACTCATCACGCAGCAAGAAGAACTGGCACTGAAGACCACAGACGACGGCGTGAGGGGGAGCGCGGGACGTACCTGCTTCCTCATGACGTCCGTGGCCTGCATGATGCAGCGTGGAGGCAAACCATAGTTGCGGGCGAGCAGAATGGCCTGTTCCAGAGTGACGCTGAGGGTGCAGCTGGAGGAGAGGAGAGAGGGCGGGGCTGTCACACATACAGCAGCGGGGGAGGGGAGCTTCACACGCAAGGACAGGTGATGCACATTTTTTGAAAAAGCAGGGTTAGTCAGTCCCTGGAGCAACTGAGTGTAAAGGGTCTCACTCAGAGGCCCAACGGTGACATAACTCCTCTGACCATGGGAGTTGAACCAACGACCTTCCGGTTCCCGGCAGTCCTAACCCGCTGAGCCATACACCCCCGTCCCCCCAGTTTATTTATCCTTTTTGTCCTTCTACTCTAGTAGCAAGCAGTCAGTAGTTAAAGAACTGTAAGGCCTAACTCATACTTGACTTTTCCGCATGCCGTCGGGGTCCACGCATGGTCACACGTGCGTAATCGTGCGTACATACTGTCCAGGGATGTGGTCAATGCCCACATACAGCGGTGACATGCCACCAGACCAGCAGAGGGCAGACGCTTTGCAACAAGCACAAATACAAGCCATGTAGTGAAATAGGTAAACAATTTCAAAGTTGTTACTAAGCTCAGGTGGTATTAAAGTAAAATGGCGTACCGTGTGATTTTTTGGAACCCCTCCCCCACCCTCAGCAAAACCGTGGTATAATGTCTGGACGGTATGAAAAATTAGATATGCAGGTACCTTCGCACCTCCTATTCTTCTTCTGCTCTTTCTTTGTTGACCTCCGATCTGTGAAACTAGTGCTGCCATCTACTGGAGACACCTAGTTAATGTCCTCACACATCCGCAGTCGATGTGCACCAGCGGGGACGGTGTCCGGGCGACAAGAAAATCTGGGCTGCACACACACTGTCCAGTACAACCCCCCGATGATGAGTTTTATATCAACCACTTATTCGATTTATATCATCCTGTGCACGGCCCGTAAGCGCACAAGCAAAAAATACACGTTTTTGCTCCTACTGGGAGTTGGGAGGGACATGGACCGTCTGTGGGTCCCCACGGACCGGGTTGGGAAACCCTCTCATTGATAATGAGTTAGGCAGCCCTTTCCTGAACCTTCCCAGATGCTCCTGTGGTCACCCTGCCCCCCCCCCCAACACCTCCCCTAATTCCCACAGAAGCTCCTCAAATCAAAGCCCCTTTGAATTTGTGGTAGCTGCTGCTTGCTGGTCATTATCCGGCAGTTCGCGGTTATGGGGGGGTGATGGAAGCAGGCAAATCGGACCAGCCGGGATAAATCAGGATGGACCACACGGCTCTGGGGGGGGCAGGACGGGTGGCTTCATCCTGTCAGAATGAGGAGCAGGATCAGATCCTGAACACTGTGGGGTCTCAATGAGGGGCTGCCCAGATAACATGCCGATAAAAGGAGAGACTATGGATCTGGGAGGCGGTACCGGGTTCGAGCTGGACAGCTTCCTACAGGAGGGTGGTGTTCAGGTGGAAGATCCCCAACACCAGAGGGTCACAACAGAATGCATAACAATGGAGTCCAAGCCATTCAGATTTTACCGTGTTTTTAAACTTCACACAGCCTGAGTTTAACGTTATTGTTTCTGTCTCCTGAGATCTGGTTCGGAATTGACTCCCGAGTCATTCTGAAGCATCATATACGCAATACTCTCTTCGTCCCCTAAGATCACAGGATCTATGTGCAGAGAGGTGAGTGCAGAGAAGTTTCAGGGACGGAAAGTTAAATTGAGAAACAGCAGAAGTATTTCCTGAGAATAATTCCTGAAAAGCAGCCCGGATACCTTTGAGGGATTTGTGGAAAACTTCAGCAATCACATAAATCATTGCCAGGTGTCAGAATGGGCCGCCGCCCGTTGGCTGAGAGCAGTCATGAGCAGAGAGACGATGCTGCTCTTCGGCTTTTGGGTAAGAGCAGCGTTTCAGGGCTGATGTTTAGAACCACTGGTGGATTCCCTTTAGCAACCGCTCAGAATGTCACGGATATGCGCCTTCTTATTCTGACCAAACTGGCGTAATTAATTACATTTTCACACTGGGATGAAATACATGATTTCACATGATCTGTAATTAGATCAGGGTAAGTGACTAAAAGCAGATATAATCATCTCTCCAGCGAGAAAGGAGGTGCTGGTATGATCGCCATATTGCAGAGAGCTTGTATTGTATTAATAGTCACTACATTAATAAGTAAGGAGGCTTTAATGGGTATTCCTATTTAAGACTCACTCATTTGTTTAAAATGTGCTTCGGTACAAGTCACAGAGAAGGAAAGATGTCCCCAGGAGATGGGAGGGGGGGGGGAGAGAGGGGGGGTGAGCTCACCGGTGCACCCCGCTGTTGCACATGACAATGTGGCAGGCCCCCAGGCGGTCGCACAGCTCGGACGCCACCGTGAGCAGCCCCACCCCAGACGCGCCGCAGGCTGTGAACTGGCAGGCCGCCGTCCGCCGCGAGCTCACGAAGCTCTCCATCAGCCGATAGAGGTCCTCAAGGGCGTTCAGGGGCCGCATCAGCTGTGGGGGAGCGGGGAGGCAGGCATATGTCAACTGGGGGGGTCATGGGCCAAAGGCTACCCCTCACTTCAGGGCGCACCTACAACACCCCATCTGGGGGTTCATTTACCTTGTCTACTAAAGCCGCTTTTGGTGCTGAGCTGGGAAGCAGGTTGGACTTGTCCAGGTAGAAGGCTCTGTTGGTAAGAAAACACAATTAGCGCTCTTCTCAGGCCCGGCTCCTGCCACACCAGCACTGCAAACAAAAACATCACAGGCTCCACCCACAAAAACAGCACAGGCCCCACCCATACCTACACTGCAAACAAAAACATCACAGGCTCCACCCACAAAAACAGCACAGGCCCCGCCCACACCTACACTGCAAACAAAAACATCACAGGCTCACTCCACCCACAAAAAAACAGCACAGGCCCCGCCCACACCTACACTGCAAACAAAAACATCACAGGCTCCACCCACAAAAACAGCACAGACCCCACCCATACTTACACTGCAAACAAAAACATCACATGCTCCACCCACAAAAACAGCACAGGCCTCGCCCACACCTACACTGCAAACAAAAACATCACAAGCTCCATCCACAAAAACAGCACAGGCCCCGCCCACACCTACACTGCAAGCAAAAAAAATCATAACAGGCTCCAGCTACTGCAGCACTGCACGTAAAAGACATCTTAGGCCCTACCCATACCAGCACCACAAACAATGAATCACAGGCTCCACCCACACCAGCATTGCAATAAAAAAAACATCACAGGCTCCACCCAAAGCAGCAGCCTTGAGACGGCAGAAGCTCCATTCTGCTGATGGGGATGGAAGCATCATCCTGCTCTGATGAGGCTCTGAGAATGAGGGAGGCAATCAGGAAAGAAAGCAGGCAGCGGCTGCCTGGGAAGCATGTGCCCAGGACCAAATGGGGGACGGAGGGAAGCTGGCATGACCCAGGCCACACCCACTGACCCAGAACATGCTGGACCTGCTGTGCAGGGACTCTGCACACACATGATGATGTTCAGTGACTCTGCACATCAGGACGATTCAAATAACGGTCCTCAAGGTCCGAGCCCTGATTATTTTCCAGCCTCCCTGTACCTGTGAGCCAGGTCTGAAGCCTCTAGCCAATCAGAATCAGTAATTATTAAACTAAGTACCTTGGTGAACCAAAAACATGGCCTGCATTTGGAATCGAGGGTCAGATTTGAGGAGCCCTGCTTTCCATTCATGATAATGTTCAGTGGCACATGCATGATGTTCAGTGACTCTCGGTGCATTCTGGGTATCAGCGTCTGCTTACAGCACACACACCTGACATTACTGGCAGCCCAGCCCCCCCGCTGCGATGCATCCTCCCCCTCGCCCTGTTTTCTTGTCCACGGATTTTCCTGAAATGTCAGTGTTTCATTATTCATCTAGCGCCCGTGGTTAAATCCAGCTCTCTCACCCCCCTAAATAAAGTCTTCCTTTATTCCTTCTTCGTGTCCCGATGTCACCAGCTGGAGAAGGACCACCCCCCCCCCACCCCCCCCCCCCATAGCATCTCTGTCCAGAGCACCAGTGGAAGCCATTAACTGCAGTCAAAGGTTTGGGAGTTTGAATAAGTCCTGACCTGAGAGGAGGGGGAGCGGGCAGTGGGGGCAGCGTTGGCAGGATATAAACTGCAATCAGACCGGGGTGGAGGTCTGCTATCATAGTCCCCCCAAACCCCTCCCCAGTGGATCTGCGTGTACACAACCATCACTGGGGCACAAAACTTTGATAGCTAGAGCTATAAAAAAGGTCATAAAACACATTTGCGGTTTAAAAACCACAATAAATACATCTGCAGACCCCAGATGAAGTCTTATGGGGGGGGGGGGGGGGGGGGGGTTTCACTAGCAATAAAATAAACACGATAAAAAAGGTTCACAGTGCAGATTCCTGCACCCGCAGCACTGATGTCATCATCACATGCACATGCAGGCCCCTCACTCCCCATTTACCCATGATGCAGTGTGAGAAGCCTCCCCCCTCTAAAAAAATCCCACATCTCCTCCATAGGCTGCTGCTGATAATTCAAATCCTGGCACTGCGTTATCCTCTCGCACCCCAGATCGCGATGAGGGAGGTGCCGGCTTTGGGCAGGAGTAACACTCCGTGTAATTGGTTTCAAAGCAGCCTTATCTTCCACGAGATGCGGCAGACAGCGAAGTGTTTACCTTCCACTGAAGCGTCCTGCCGCTCGGCTGAATCTGCCCCGTAACTTTCTGCCAAACGCTGGCAGTAGAGTTCACACACTTAACTTTAATAATGCACTCTTTAACTTTAACGTACCGCTGACAAAAGAAGTGTTTTACACGTTTGTTCTTCTGCGAGACAGCGGCATTGGACTAATGACCCAAAGGTTGCAGGCCGAGGTGCTAGAAGCTTCTGCTGGAGGAGAGGAGTTTAGCCAGCCCAGGTAACTTGGAGCTGCGTTACTGGGTAACAAGCCAATCAGCATTTGAAACAGCTGGCTTGGCTTGAACACACCTGCAGGCCCACAGTGAATTCATTAAGTACAATTTAAATAACTAGCGGGGATTTGTGTCTGAAGACGCTTTTTCACGATGCTGTCATGGATTTATTGTAGTGAAGATCATCACAAACAGGTGGGATTTTGACCCCATTTCAGGCGAGTAAACCACATGGTGAGGAGAAACAGTGATGGTAACTGGCTTAAACTGTCTCATCCACTGTGCCTCCGGGATCAGGTCTAGACTACTCTAACTGAACTGCAGCTGTCGCTAAGCCCTCCTACACTTATTCATACAGAAGGTTGTCGGTTCGAATCCCATGCTCAGCAGAAAAATTTCATATCCACTGGCCCCCTGAAAAACCACAGGGGCACAAACCCTAAACTCTCAACTTTGTGTGTGTGTGTGTGTGTGATGTCGCCTACATCCTTAATGCACAATAGGTGGAACCTGTAGCTATTCTCATATAATGAAACACTGGCACTACAAATACTGTATATCCAGCAACAAGATTAAATATCTACTGTACCAACAAATACTGCAAAGCACAGATGCTTTCATTATGCAGATAAGAGAACATCAGACAGGCCAGCACGTCTGGAATGATTTTACCCACGACCCCTGGAGAGGGGGCTGTTCCCCTCTGAGCTCTCACTCTGAGGGGGGGGTTACAGGGAAGTGCTCAATAAGAGCTGTTCCCATGATGCTTTTGGAGAGCCCTTGTCCTGTACTTTCCCACCGCTGAGACTCCCACCCCCAGCCTCCAGGTCTATGTGACTCCTGGCCGTCTGCATTTCCCGCATGGGAATCCCGCCAGAACACATGGGCCGATACCAGAGAGGGTGGGCCGGGGGAGTCGCGGCCTAAGAACATGCGACTGGGGAGGGGTCTTCATGGACACTACAGACCCCAGACTTCCTTTCTGCACACATGTACTGGACAGTAACCATACAGAGTGAACACCGTTTGATAAAATGGACGTACAGACAAAGAAGCTCAGAAATCATACAAATCAGACCCCCACAAGAGGATCCCTAATCCTGACGTTACCACCCCCCCCCCACGAGAGGAACTCTTAACAGTCTCTATATAACAATTTCTAACCTTTACGATGGACCAAAGATGCCTATCCTAGTCAAAAGAGGACACATGGCTGATACAACCTGTCCATCATAGGACACACACACACACACACACACACACACAAAATCTATGGCCAATTTAGAGACTGCGTGACATTGGACTGCAGGAGGAACCGGGGTACTCAGAGGAAACCCGCATGATACGAGGGGGGGGACATGCGAACTCCGCACTCACACAGAGATGTGACAATGTGGACAATGTGTCGTGTCCTAACTACAGTGGCGTGATATTGCATGCATGGGATCATTCATTTCCCAGAGCGTTTCTCATAGCGACATGTGTGTTTGGTAACTGGTCCATAAGAAGAGAAGAGTCAGCAGAGGCTCCCTGTAGGCGGGACAGTGGACAGCCTCACTGGACCATAATCGCTGAATCATCATTTAAATTTCATTTTAAGTGAATAAACTAAAAGACCATGCGGCATTTTGCCACTGGATTCACACCAAAGCGTTCCGTTTATAAGGCTCCTGAGGAGGTTCCGCCTCTGGGTGAGGGGAGGGGAGGGGAGGGCTCCCCCGTGGGAGGCACTTACATCACAAATAAGCTCCACGCGTCATGATCTGAACGGCAAGAAGACCCGAAATCATGGGAAGAAACACAGGAGAACAATAGAACTGGAAGTCGCGGCCTGCTGCTGACCGGATCGTGGCCTTCTCTCCTCCCCCTGCCACCCGCTCCCGGCCCGCTCCGTTCAGGAGTCACAGAGACCCCCCCGCCTCTCCATCATCTGCCGGCTCTGGCGTGGAGGTCCAAGTGGCAGGAGCCAGGTGGCCAGGATCCAAGTTTAACAGGGCGGGCAGAGTCGGGCCGCCAGCCAGGCAGCGTGATGTCACCCCTGAGCTGCGGCGAACACGGACAGCCTTCCAGGGCCCACGAGCCACGCGATGACATCACCACACGCATGATGCCTCCCAGCAAGACCCAGAAATCACCTCATAGCTCTTAATGGATGCGCCACGACGCTGAACGCTAGCAGCTAATGTGCATTTAAGGTTCCAGAGCTCAGAGACAGCGATGGGATTTCACCAAGTGCGAGCTTCTCCCATAAAAACCACGAAGGCCTTGCTGTCTCTAGTCCCCTCCAGTCCGGTCCCCTGTGCCTGTACCGACACCCATTTGGTACCATCCCGTAAGCCGTCAGAACAAAGAAACAGGAAGATCGACCCGCAGTGCTGAATAAAAACAGTGATTAGTGGGAGAGAGACAAACGGAAGTTGCGGTGAATGTGAAAACACAGAGCCCTTTTTCTAGAAAGTTCACAAACCGGTGCTCCCTGGCATCTCAATTGCCCTCAAGGTATTTGCAAAGCCGAACACATGGCTTCTTCTCCTCAATGACCGGTGGTCCCGAAGACGCGGGTAGTGAAAGCCTGCACTGTTGATGCCCCTCACACCACCTGGCAACGGACCAGTCGACCAGAACATTGCTGCTAGCAGCACTTGCGACAAAAAGGAACCCGGAGGAGAAATCGCTTTCGCCGGATAGTCCCGGACCAAAGTGGAACACAAATCACTTTGCACGACATCACTTCCTGCCAGCTTCGGTCAGCTGGCACATAGAGAGCAGATGCCTGGACCCTGAGGATGGACGCAGGTGTTTCCCTTACATAAACTGCTACGAAAGACGAGTGAAAACAACCTCACCTTTCCTGGTATGAACAGCATGCCTTAAAAAGGGACCCAGATATATTTACAGATTGCTTACAAAGCATCCCTACTGAAGCAGCCCCCATGAAGATCATCTCTGGGTACCCTGAGCACCGGGCGCTTCTCTGAGCTACATTCCTCAAGGACAAAGTTTCCCAATCAGAGCTCCTGGCCACAAATGTTAGCAACCTGGAGGCCTGTTAGATCATTCAGAAACAGAAGGAGAATTCCCATTTCTCCCAGCAGGTAGTTGTTAATGGTTATGATACCGATTTAGGTCCCCTGCTCTAATTCAGAAGTTCCTAACTGATGGTCCCGATGCCTCCGGACCGAACCTTCAGCACTGATCTTTGCATATTCATTTTAGAGCTGTAACTTAATCGAGGTAGTTTCGTAGCTATCAAGCCTTCCATTAACTGATCAGACATGAATCAGAGGAGATCCAACACAGGTAATGGCAGATGTTCAGGAGTGAGTGAATGAGTGTTAAGCAGAGTGTTCAGCTGGGCTTCTGAAAGCCTCAAAATGAAAACAGCCAACCGAGCATAAGCATGAATGAGCAACAGCATTGGAAGGCCAAAGGTGGAGTTGTATTGAAGGTAAATGAGGTCCTTCCTGGTCATGCATCCAGATGCGATTCCTCAAAAGGAATGACCTCCCCCCCCCTGCTTTGGGAAACTCCCCACTGGCCCAACAAATAGCCTCCCAGGCCATCATTAGAGGGAGGTCAGGCACAACAGGTTCAGGTGGCATCTGCAAGACCTACCTCAGCCTTTTGCAGTACTGCTTGACCTTCTCCAGGGAGGTCGCGTTGATCTGGGCTTGGAACTCCTCCACGGAGACGCTGTCCCTGTAGTAGTAACCCTCCATACTCTCCAGAGCTGCAGGCAAGGGGAGCGTTTCCATCAGAACTGAACACGGGAACTAGAACCAACACACTACAGGTGAGCAGAGATGTGATCTAAGAACCCTCAGGGAGCTCAGATTTTAGAGGTAGAGCTTGCCTGTATCTGTGTATATATGTTTATGTAGTACTGTAGTACTCACCCTGCATGAAGAGTACCGGGTAGGGCTTGCCTGTATCTGTGTATATATGTTTATGTAGTACTGTAGTACTCACCCTGCGTGAAGAGTACCGGGTGGATCTTGAACCCTGCCCCGTTCCTCAATCTGAGCGGCAGCTCCTCAAAGTAGAAGCTCTCCAGGTAGAAGCAGACCTTGATGGCTTGTCTGGTTCCTTCCACCTGGTAGGAGATGGGCATGTCTGTGGGGTAAAGCAGAGAAGCCGTCAAAAACAAAGACGAAACAACGGAGACCGTGTTTCTACGCTCTGTGGATTCCTATGGGGAGGGTTATGCTCTGTAAGTGCTTTACGTTAAACGTCAGGATGGAGAAATAAAGGCCAAACTGAGAGAGCGCAGGAAGGAGGAGAAACGCCAATGGGCTCCATACATACTGGCCACCTGCGGGTCGCCTTCAAACTGCCGGAAGCAGAAGGTCACTTTCTCCAAGTCTGCGAGGGCCACCTGCGTGTCTTCCAACATGGCCTGCTCATCTGTCTGGAATCACAGGCTTGGGTCAGGCTCAGCAGGCAGATTGGGGACCACCTATCCACCCCCTTCACACTCATTCCAAACATTCATGCAGAGAGAAGATTACCGACGGAATGATCTACGTCAGGCCAGTGAATGGCGTGGAAGTATGCTTTATATCCGAAGCTAGTCCCCAATGATTCTGCCTCGTTCCAGACTCGGCTGAATCCCAGACAAAGTCAAAACGTAACGTCTATCACTCATCAGCTTGTTTGGGGGGGCATGTTGGTCTCCCAGTGGAGGGTGGAAGCGACACATCTGTATGGAACCTTACAGAGCAGGAAGCCCCTAGGAGGCTCTGCTGTCCTCGGAGTGGGTGAGGAGCAGACAGACAGTGGTCCAGGAGGGGTGCGTACCAGGTTTGGGGACAGCAGGGACTGGAAGTGGAAGAGCAGGCCCACGCTGGAGATCTGCTCCAGCCAGAGGCGGCTGGACTCCTGTGCCTCGGCGTCCGACTCGCCCTGCGCCTGGTTCAGTGCGGCCTGCAGGTGCTCTGAGAAAGCACACACCGCCGCCACCAGGCTCTGGCAGAAGACCATGTCCCGTCGGAGCTGGATTTCTGAGTCTGTGGGTCAAGGGAGGAGACATGAGGCGTCGCCCCCGGCCTCTGCACCGAGTACCTGCTCAACTGAATGATTCCAGCATTCCCTGCTATTTTCATACACTTCGACCAATCAGAAGTCAATGATAGAGACCCTACCCAGAATGCACCTTGCTGCATGACCCAAATAAAATTAAAAATAAAAAAAACATGATCTGCATCATCCAGGAGACTGAAGCTGGCAAACAGTATAACGACTGGAACCCCTGGTCTTTAATTAAGGCACTTTACATGCAGACAAGCTTTAAAAAGACTACATATTAACTCCCAGTTCACATATTTTAAAAATCATACACGATTCACACGTTGCCCATGCTATAAAAAATGCCTCACACCTTAGGCACATATTACTGGATCTTTTGGCATCATCGTGCCTATAACTGTGATAGTCTGCTACATCTGTTTTATAGTAGACAGTCCTCCTGAAGTTAACCAGCACAAACATTATTTTACAAAAGCTTCAAAAATCGTAGGAAATAAAAGCACATTACAAACACACCACAATCATCTGATAATACGTCCGCAATGGAAACATCAGGACAATCAAACTTGGTGCATAACTGCATCCAACGTTAGTTGTCGCAGCCACAGAAACGGGTCACATGACTCACCCGTGTACTGAAGCAGCGCCAGGATCAGACGGGTCTTCAGCTCTGAAAAAGGAGACAGGCAGAGGGAACCGTGAGACCGGCCGTCCCAGAAAAGCTGTTTAAAGTCTCCTCTGCGTGCAGAGCAGGGAAAGATGGTCTGGTCTTCAAAAAGAGAACCTTTAACAGTCAAAAGAGAAGCCGTAACAGCCAGCAGACCCCACCGACAGGAGTCAGGGCAGGAATTCAGCATCTCCCTGGGTGCAAAGGGGATGATGAGATGAATGGATGAACCGCAGGCAGGGGGCGCTGGCGAGCAGGTGGCGGGAGGCTGACCTTCGACCAGCTTGGCGACGGTCTGGGTGAGTTCCCGCACGCTGCTGGGCAGGTTCCAGGGGTCCTGCTTCACGTGGAGCCGCAGCTTCCGGGAGCCGCTCACCTTCTGTTCCGCGTCCTGGAGGAACTCTGCCGGGCGGCGGAGGTGGGGAGGAGCACAGAGAGCGGTTACCCAGTGCTGCCCAGCCTCAGCCCTAACCCAGCACAGTCCAGTCAGGCGGGAGACTGCCACATGCTGGCCTGGGGAAGCACGGCTCACTTTGGGCTGTTTTCACAGCTCTAAGACACAGGCAGCTGCACAGTCAGTGTAATGCCAGTATGGGCCACAAGATGGCGTCTGTCACACCCTTCCTGGGTCTTTCCTGGTCCACAACAGGGCTACAATGTCAGCGCAGGGTTACAGCGAGTGTTTCTCAATATCAAGAATGCAAAGATCGTACTTATGGTCTTGGCAAGACCAGTTTTGCTAACTTGCCTTCCAAGAATGAACTTGAGGAGCAATGAGTCATGGGATTGGTCTCGTTCGGCGAGGATGCAACCCATGCATCCTTGATATTTTGGCCAAAGGCCAAAAACACATAATCTATGCCTCAAAACATGTAGAGTGCTGTAGTTAATTAACAGCTGCCCAAGTCCGACTCCAGCATTGCTGTAAGATTGCCCCCTGCTGGCCAAAGGGGTGTGTGACGTGAGCCTTTCAGCAACCTTTCAGTCAAGGGCACAAGAATCGACTGTGTCCATGAGATGCCCCAGAACAAACTTTCCTACACATCTATTGTGCGCTGAGGGTGATATGAACACAATGTTCACTCCAAACCGTCCCAGATGCAGGACAGGGGCCCCCACACATAGGACAGGGGCCCCCGGGGGTTTACCTTGCAGGCCTCGTCCTGGCATGAAACACTTTGTTTGTTCAAACACTCGAGCAACGACGGCACCCTTCAGCATGCTGGTAATGGAGTCGACCTGCGGAGGAAGACGGGGGTGATCAGGAGGTACGAGCAGAAGCAGGGCTGCACATGCACCTCCCCCTTCCCAGCCCCTCCCCAAACACAACAGCTATAAAGCCCATCCCAACATCTGCGCGCTCTACAGGAAGCCGTGGGTGCAGGATCCCATGACCCCATCACCCCTAGCCCCCATAAAAAGCAGACAGAGCCCTCTGACACCCCTGCCCCCCACCAGGTCCCCGTGCAGCCAGACACTCATCGCCCACTGTGCACAGCGGGCGGAATCGGGCCCGTGGTGAAACGCACACCAGGAAACGGTAACTGTGAACAGGGCCTGTGACCCATCGCTGCCTGGAAGCAGCTGTCCCTCTCCAGGCTCTCCCATAGGGCCGTGCAGGGATATTAATACACCCCCACCCCGAATGTGGGAAGGACCGAAAGGGAAGTTTATGCTCCTTTTTCTTTCATCTTTATTTTTTTAAGCAGGGTGTACAAACTGTTACTCACAGAGCAACAGTGGGACTTATGGATCAGGCTAAGAATAGGGCCTGCGTGCGTAACCCCCCCATACAGACCGGCCTGCAACCCGGAGCTAACCCCTCCCCCCCCCCCCCCCCACATCCAACCTGATTGCAGAGATGCTCCAGGAAGCTATGCAGCTTCTTCTGCTTGTCGTGGGAAATCCACATGCTGACAGGCATCTCGTCCCCTAAAGAGGAAAAAGTAGCGGGAAGTTAGTCACAGTGTGCAGGCCTAATGAGGGCGGGGCAGCGACAAGCACCGACAGGGCACACGGCCCGTTAATGATGTCACCAGCGTGCCACAGTCCTCTAATACAGTGTTTCCACCAATACGGAGCCAGAGCCGGAGCCGGAGATGGTGCTGGATAAGGCTTGGTGGCTTTTAAAAACCTGCCCGTGTTCCCACCACTGAATAAATCTTTGCGTAGGTTAAACCGAGAGTAAAGTAAGGATTCATGTGAATTCTGTTTTTTTTGGAGTTATTACAAAAAAAAGAGCCTTTAAGGAGACATAGGTCTCATAGTTTGCCGAATATGACTCTCTATGTCTCTACTGCCTGTATCCACTTTTGTCTCCTTAAAGGCTGCATTTCACCCGTATGTGTGTGTAAGTGAGTTTATTCTCACTCGCTGTTTTACCGCTGTCCTTTTAAGGGTCGCGCAATAAACAATTGAACATTGCTGTCTGTCTTGTGATCTCTTTGCCAATTGAACAGCACAATATTTAATTTATTCGACTCGTGACATGTTTATCATTTATCATCGCATATGGCCAGCAGATTGATCTTTCATTTTCCACAAAATAATAAAAAAAAAGATGTAACATTATTCCGCTAATAATCGCTGGCAGGTTGTTTCACTGGTGATATTAGACTAAACTATATTGGTTATGGATCGGGCTTTTCCAGGAATGTGGAAGATTTGGACACCCCACTTTCGCTGACGTCAAGGTTCCATATTCTGAGACCAGCTATTTCGTGTCGGAGCCAGTTCCAGATTTGGGAAAAGGCCCAGAACCGGTTCCGGCACCACGTTGGTGGAAATAAGGGATAACAACACTCAGTAAGAGCCGGCATGCAATGTGGTAGACAGCAGCATCATTTAGGAAGGCTGAGACATTTATACTGCATATATCCATCCATCCATCCATCCATCCATCAATAATTGCTTATCCTATAGCTTACTGTCAAAATTTCCCATACCGTTACTATTGCTCCTTCTCATTATTTTCTAGTTCTCTGAATGAGAACTGCTATAGCAGCATTCAGTCTACTGTTTTACTTTGTGAATCAAGCTACTTAACATGACGCCATCTACTGTCCGTGGTTGGTATGTCACACGCGTGAATGTTTAGGGTGAGGAAAAGCTGGCTCTTAATGAGTATTGTTTTTTGTTTTTTTTTTTTTTACCTGAGTCCATCTCGTCGCTGTGGACATAGGAGCTGCAGTGGCTGCTACAGATGCTGGTGAAGGAGGCGATGGAGTTCCTGTTACTGTTACAGTCACTGTGGGGAGGGGGACACGTATTAGACAGCAGCTCAGTACCTCATCTCCGGAATAACTACCACAGGAGTGACCTCATCTCCGGAATAACTACCACAGGAGTGACCTCATCTCCAGAATAACTACCACAGGAGTGACCTCATCTCCGGAATAACTACCACAGGAGTGACCTCATCTCCAGAATAACTACCACAGGAGTGACCTCATCTCCGGAATAACTACCATAGGAGTGACCTCATCTCCGGAATAACTACCACAGGAGTGACCTCATCTCCGGAATAACTACCACAGGAGTGACCTCATCTCCGGAATAACTACCACAGGAGTGACCTCATCTCCAGAATAACTACCACAGGAGTGACCTCATCTCCGGAATAACTACCACAGGAGTGACCTCGTCTCTGGAATAACTACCACAGGAGTGACCTCGTCTCCGGAATAACTACCACAGGAGTGACCTCATCTCCGGAATAACTACCACAGGAGTGACCTCATCTCCGGAATAACTACCACAGGAGTGACCTCGTCTCTGGAATAACTACCACAGGAGTGACCTCGTCTCCGGAATAACTACCACAGGAGTGACCTCATCTCCGGAATAACTACCACAGGAGTGACCTCGTCTCCCGAATAACTACCACAGGAGTGACCTCATCTCAGGAGTAAGTACCATAGGAGTAACCTCCAAGAAGTAACTACCTTAGGAGTGAGTTATTTTAGGAGTAGTTACTGCAGGAGTCCTAATCCCAAAGAGAGAAAAAGGGAAAGTTTCTCTTATGTTATCTGTCGCTGGCTTCTTTCAGAGTTTAAAACCAGCCTCGGTTCTGGCTGCAGGATCTGCACCTCCTCCAGCTGCTGACCTCCCCACTGCACGGAGGGAGGCCTGAACCACAGTATTAATGCATTCAGGCATATGGCAGGGAGCCTGTGCACACCCTCTGAGCTGAGGAGCACTGCTGTCCAAGGAAGGGCATCCGATCCAAGGCTGTACTATGTCTGCGCAGACGCCAAAACTGAAAACCGCCGGTGTCAAAGAGGGGGGCGCAGTGAAGGAGGCTGCAATGGCGGCGGTCACCTGTAGGAGTCCCTGTTGCTGATGGTGTCGTGACCTGAGTCTTCCTGCTCCTCCCCGGCCATGTTGAAGCACACCTTCTTGCCGTTGCGTTCGCCCTTCTCGCCCTCATTGTCCCCGGAGACGTCACCCGGTGGGGCTGTCCCGTCAGGCGAGGGGGGTTGTGTGATGGAGGACAGAAGACTGGAGGCAGGGGGTTTGATAAGAAGAAGCAGATGTGGAGCATTTAGGTCGACGTTCTGTTATCTTGATTCCAGCACAGACAGGCCACCCATCAAACACTCGTTTTTGTAGAGCCCGCACAGATATAAACGCACTTTTTTTGAAGACGTACACACCGATTTGTGTGTGAGCAGACCTGGGGGGTGTGGCTACAGTAACACAGTCTCTCCGAACCGCCCCCCCCTCCAATTCCCATCACTGGGGCATCATTTGGAGTGGGGGTGTGTAGAGAGTTGGCCTCAGCCCAAGTCAAGGCTTTTGTAAAGTAAACAACGTGCTCTGCAGTTCACATGTGATGAGGAGGGGGGAGGAGGCCGTGGCCCCCATTCACGCGACCCCCCAACCCCTACTCAAATTCAGGCTGCGCTTCCTCTGCACACGGGCCTCTTTGAGCCGCTCTCGAGGGCACGAACAATGCCAGTGGCATTCCATCACCATGGAGACGGCACAAGGGCCCCACAACAGCCGCCAGGGGCCAACGGTGCATGTGGACGGTAGCAGATCTGCCGCGGAATGGGACCGGACCAAAAGAACAAAACCGCAACCCAGCTGCTCAGAACCACAGCATTTACCTGGGAAATTCCTCTGCGATGATGCACATGGTGTTTTCGAAACACCGGGGTTTACACTCATTATGGTGTGATGACAAGTATTCGTTAAAAAAAAACAAAAAACTCTTAATTATGTATAAATAACATGCAGTTGCAGGATTTCGCAGCTGTTACAATTATGTGTGAGTGGGTGTCTGAAACCAAACTCCCAAAACATCCCTAAACAGCCACACAGGCAGAGCGGGATGGGGCTTCCGACTCCCACGTAACGATCTGATCAAGCTTAGGGTCACAAGCCAGGAGCCTAACAGTTGCATGATGGACTGAAGCGAAACCCCAAGCCCTCTCTTTCAGTTTGCTCTGCATTCCTGTCCTTTACATTACAGTGTCTCCTGTCCGCTCCATGAGCACGCCCCCTGCTGGCCAGGGTGAAAACGGCGGCCGACGGGAAGGTCAGTGTAGAGCAGAGGCAGACTCGCCCCTATGCACCAACTCTGCATCGCCGGACGTGCTTGTGGGAGACATTTACTCCGTGGGGGAGCGGTACATGGAGAAGCAGAGGGAATTCTGAAGTCCATACGTGAAATTTTAAATCATTTGCAATGAACTGAAATGGACTTTAGGCATAAGCAGGCATCCAGTGCATGTAACTCCCTACAGGACAGATACTTCAGACGATGCAGGAGCAGATCAGCCAAAATCAGCAGGAATACATCCCACCCAAACTCCTACCTATTTACCAGGCTGAGGAAAGAGCTTCTGCTGTCACTCAGTGAGAACTGAGAGGCTCAGAAGGAGCTTCTCCCCCCAGGCCATCAGACTTGACATTTAATTAACAGTCGTAATTAAATATTTGCTCCCTAATTATGCACTATGCACTTTATTGGAGCTATTCTGGAAAAATCTGGTTTTCCTCTTTATTGTCATTATCAGTATATTTTACTTTATTATATTATCAGTATTTGTATATTGCCTTATTTGTTACATATTTATTACACTGTTACTTTATGTCTTACTGCTTTCCGGTATGCTGACTACAGTGCAGCTGACCACTGTGTATTTCACTGCAGGTTGTAGTTGGACTGCATATCGAGACAAATAAAACCCTTGAATCCTGTCCTGCCCTCACACTCTGGGTCAGCCACCATCTTGGTCTGTGGCACGGCAGGGTTTTACACAGACCCCCCCCATGCCTGTCAAACCCGGTTTCCCCCTTTCCCAGCCCCCGTGCCTGTCGTACCCCACTTCCCTTGTATCCCCTGTTTCTCCCCCCTGTGCCCGTCGTACTGCGAATCCCCCCTGCCCGTTCGGTCCGTGCCATCCACACTCACTCGTGAATGTGCGTGGCGCAGCCCTCCATCTCCCTGACGACGCTCGCCAGCTTGCCCAGCAGCCGCTGGTAGGCGTCGAGGCCCAGCAGCTCGTCCTCACGCAGCAGGAAGCGCAGCCCGTGACCCTCGGGGCGGCCCAGGCTGTGGCCTGATGGCGCCGCCATGCTGGTGATGGTGTGCTGCACGTGGGCCATAGGGTTCAGCTTGCCTGTTGGGGGGGAGGATGGAAAGCATGTGGGTCACATGAAAGCTCCCAAACAGCCCCATTCCTCTCACCTGTCCCACCCCCGCACCTTGCTCTGTGCTGTGCACGGTCCTTTCGAGCGTGGAGCTCTTCCGACTGTCCAGCTGCACGCCAAAGGCGCTGCCCAGGGAGCTGCTGATCTTGGGGTAGGACACCTCCATGATGTTGATGTGGCAGTTCGTGGGGCAGAAGTCACTGCTGTGCAGAGGGGACACTTTGGTCTTGGCCTGCTTGAACGTAGGCCAGGCCCGATTCTTCAACACCCGGGAGAACTGCAGGCATGCAAGGGACACTCCGTCAGAAAAGTGCCGGCCGTCCCGTATACCGAGACCCTGGAGCGAGTGTCTGCTGGGCGTGTGCCCATAAACACAGCTGTGAAGGTGGGAGCGAAGTCCACGGCGGATACTCAGACCAGCCAATTAACGCTACGTAGAAACGCAAAGTGATGTAGAGGTGAGCCAGTGACTCGACGCGTACAAGCTGACTGGATTCTACATACCCTTGGACTCAGCTCTGGATTTTTGCAGAGTCTCTCGAGTGGATGAAACACATCTGGGCAGCATGTGAATAGCACCCCCCCCCCTCCCCCAGGGGATGAGCCGGGACAATGCAGACAGGAAGCTGTGCATCGGGGGCTGGATGCCCAATGCTATTTTTATCCAGCAAACTAATAAAAATCTGGTGTTGATTGGAAGAGTGTCGAGTCAGACGACACAAACAAGAGGATGTTTCCACAACAGTTGTGAAAAAAAAAACTGCAGTTCCACTCTCTCCATTGACTCAACTGTCACTCGGCCCAGGAAACTAATCATCACGCCAAAGGTGCTTTGTATCTTACAGCAGACAAACACTGAGGTCAGCGAGGGTTTCTAATCCCGAGGTACAGAAACTGCATTGTCAGTCTCACTTCTCGTGTTTTTCACAGCGAGTCTGAGCAGAGCGTTTTACGGGACGTGCTCAGGGTCTCAGGAAAAAAGACACGGATGTCGGTTATTTAAGTTGTATTGCAAATCAAAAAAAAAAACATTTAAAGGTTACTGCCCCCCCTCAGTTCCTCGGCCCAAATAAAGGGGTAATTAGCGTCAGCTTGTTAAATACTTTTATAAACAATCGGGCCTGCCCCTTAAAGCCCAGCACGTGCTCCATCATGCCACGATCAAATGATTCCCAGAGAATTCCCGGGAACAAGTAACTGACAGCCATCGGTCTGGTAAGGATGAAAGAGTCATATCTAATCTCTGGGGCTCCATTGAACCACAGACCATACTGTCCAGATGGAGAAATTCTGGGAAAGCTCTTGGGTAAAAATATCTCAGATGGCAAGGTGAGAAATGGGCCAGGAGGTCAGAAGGAGCCCAGTAACATCAGCTCATAGGTCATGATTCCAGGATCAAATTCTCGGAAAATCAGGATAGAAAGCAGAGCAGCACTGAGGAAACCACTGGCCTCTGAGAAGGACATCACTGGTCCTCTGAAGTTTGAGCAAGCCATCCATATGACTGTCGCAAATCCTGAAATGCGACAACGCCACACCCGCCGTCCACCTGGGTGCACCAGGCCGCCTGTTACCTTGCGATAGTTGGTGATGCGGCGGTTGACATGCTCCAGTCTGTCGCCACAGGTGGCTGTGAAGGCCATGCGAAGCTCCTCGGGAACGAGATCAGGGGCGGAGCTCAAGCGGCTGCAGGTCTGCACCAGCTGCTCGTCGCTCCTCGCCAACATCTCCAGGATCTGCAGGGAGGAGGCGCCTGTGATTCACCTAAGACTGCCTGTTAGAGAGTGATCAGGGGGGGTGACTCTGCTCAGTGGTGAAGGGGCGGGTTCTGGGCGATGGCAGATTAGTGAGGAAAAGTCACTGAAGGGTGAAGCGTAATGAGCGTACTGCCCCCTGCAGGTCGGCCCATTGCCTGCACAGTCAGGCGCACAGCAGCCCATTAAGGCTCAGCGTGCCACGCGGAAAATTACCGTGTGAAAATGGCCTCGTTTCACCTGGCCCTGTGGGAGGTTTATAAGCAACGCGACTGTGCGTGTTCAGGGAGTTATGTTAGACACAATGTGGCCATTTCTATGCAGAACAAAGCCATCCAGCACAATCACAAAATTACACAATTACACAATTACATAAACAAAATGTACAATGACCAAGGCTAACAGTGACACTAAGCATCTCCTACTGCAATGCAGATCAAACCAAGAGCGCAAAACATCATCGTGAAGATACTTGATTGTGCTGATGCTCATCAACGATGCATAGCCAAAGTTCAGCCCCCCCCCCCAGCCCCCAGCCCCCAGCCCCGCTCTGCTTTTTTACAATATTATGTCACCACAGAGTGCAGCAATGAGTCTATAAGGCAAGCCCCAGCCTTTAGGAAAACAACCCCCCCACCCCATCTCTAGCATGTGGAACATTCCCCATTTCTCTCTCATATTCCATTTTTGATACGCCTGCTTTATTAACCTCTCCCGTTGCTCCTGCATGCACTCCACGGTGCCTATTAAACCAGCGAGTTTCAAGCGAAGCCATTTTTCATCAGCTTTCCACCAGAGACCAAAGCTGTGTGAAAACGGGGGCCAGTTCCAATTATCTCCAGCAGCAGAAGCCCATCTCTCCATCCCGCGGTTTTCACTCGCAGAGGCTTTTGTTAAACGTGCTTAGAAATGACAGCAGGAGACACCGCAGAAGCCAAGGTCTCTGAGTTCCCAGCAGCCTGAGCGAGCTTCAATAACCTGAGCTGTTTCAGAAGATGACCTTCAGAGTCAGATGGAGAACAGCTGCCCATGATGGGGGGAGACTACCTAGTACAACAGCAAACCACCACCCCCACCAACCCCAGCATGACTCAAAATCCCTGTCATTCTCAGGTCTTTTTTTATGAGCTCTGTGCCTTCAGTAAGATCGAGTGAGACCAGGAATATCTACCCCCCCGCTTAACCTGAGGTCCCAGAAGTCACCTTGGCGGCCAGGCTGAAGAAACCTTTGGGTTCCACCATCTTTTCCAGGACGTGGCACTTGGTGCCGGCCGTGCTGTCGTACTCGTAGGCTACACCGTATGCCAGGTGCACGTTGTCCACCGTCAGGCTGACGTGGTCCTTCTTGCCATCGATGATGGCGATGGTGTTGAACTTGTCCATGACCTCTGGGAAAAGCAGAGAGCAGCAAGCAGACGTGGGTTTGAGGAACAAGAGGAACTTCTGCATCCAACACCGAAGACCACCACCATGGTCGACACTGTAAATCAGCGATGTGGGAGTAAACGTCAAGGCCTCCAGCAGCAGAAGACAGCACTGTGCTGTCATTTATCATAAATCACTTGATAGATGCTGGTGGAGGATGAGGAATGACTCACAAATCAGCCCCTCCCAGAGACGTCGGCATACCTTCCACTTTGCACTCAAACACCTCCCCGTTCTCCTCTGCTGAGGGCTTCTGCTTGGCCCTCTGGTGGTCCTCCTGGGCACTCTCACTATTGTTATACACCCACTTTATGGTGTCTTGCTACAGTGAGAAGCCAGAGATAAAGAGTGTCAGATCTGGCAGGTCTGCATCAGTTCTTATTTGTCATTGTTGGATGAATTGAGCAGAACTTCCAAGGAACATGCAATGGTGACACTGAAGAAGAGCCGAGGGTCTACAGTAGTATTTCTCAAACCAGTCCTCGGGGAACCCCAGACATTTTTGCTCTCCCCAAATGCCCTGGGAACTGGAAAGGGAGCAAAAACATCAACCGTATGGGGGTCCCTGAGGACTGGTTTGGGAAACAGTGGTCTACAGCAGAAACCTGCTGACTACGTTTCCGGAAAGACCCCCGATACATATGGGCATCCAAAGATTGCTTCAGAATTTTCCCCACCTGCTCAACCCCTTCTCCTGTCCTCTCAAGCAGGCCAACTGTCTCATCCTTGGTCCCATTCGACTACAGAATGCAGGGTTTCCCCTCTGGGATACTGCTAGCCATGGCCATAGGGATAAAGGCTAAACTAGCTGGTCAGCATTATCTCTACAGTTAACTGCAGAGAGGCGCATTCAGAGAGAAAACCTGACATGAGCTGCAGGAGCAGAGAGACCAAAGACAGGATAGAGGCTGTGACAATCACTGCCCCATGTGGCTTCCTGGCGTTCCCAAACCTGCGTCGGCCTTCGGTATTTCCGGCACGCTGTGACGTGGGCAATGACGCTGGCATGGCTCTCCTTGCTGACGTTGATCCCGTTGACTTTGATAATGCACTGGCCAGGATGCAGGCCTGCGATGGCCGCCACTGTGCCTGTCAGGGGCGGGGCATCCCAAGAGTGAGAACCTTCAGGAGACCATTAGTCTTTTTTATTGGCTGATGGTTACAAACCTAAATGAAACAGCCAATCGCAGGACGAATGGGTGACGGATATGTAAATTATTACTGTTTTTTCTCAAAAGTGAAAAAGGCAAAGAGAGCACCCTTACACACACAGACGTGTAGCAGAACCCGGGAGTGAATCACTCAGCTGTTCACGTTCTAGGTTTCTCTGCAGTTCCAAAGGCCAAATGAAAAACATCACAGATCTCAGAAGCTTTTATTTGCTGGCCTGGTCCCTTTCCTACCCGGATGAATTGAACAACTTCAAGGATTAAAATCATGCAGACTAAACATCTGAGGGTTTGCTGGCATTATCTCCTGGATGTACATACAGAGCACCTGCCTGAGTCACTTTCAGTATGAATAAGTGGAACCACTGGTCCATGTGAGCATCTAATTCCGCGATAATGCAACACCACTGGCGTGGTGCCGGATGGAATCGCCTACAGTGCATTTTCCCATAAATGTTTGACATCGTCCTGCAGAAACAGGATCAGTTGCAAAGTGTGCCTGTGAGGGCAGCTGCTGCGTGTCAACGTGTGAAAACGCAGAGGCGGTCACAGCAGTCAGGGCTGCGGCGAGGTGTGGGGGGTGCGTGTAAAATGAAGTATCATATTAGCAAGGTAAATATTCAATGAAAAGTGAATCACAAACTGCACTGCTGCTGGGGAGAAAACCAGCAGCACTAGGACTGGGGGTCATTCGACGGCACCAAAGTCATGGACGAGGACAATAAATAAATCAGTTACAAGAGGCCTCCCAAGGTCCAACAGACCTTCCAGGAGGAAGGAGCCACTTATCACCAGCTGTCAGCGCCCGTCCGACCCTATCTTTGTAGCCCTCCCCCGTTTGGCCAGCAGGTGTCGCTGGCCATCTTGTCCTCCCCCACTGACCTACAGTGTGTTTGTCCTGATCCTTGAACCACCGCATAGCGGCTCAGACTGTCATCCCCTCCGGTCGTGAGTTTGAGGCAAATCAGAGGCCAGCGCCAACTTTTGGGTAATTTATATTGCCAGTGGATTCTGACACTCCTTCCCCGCCGGCACCATGCCCCGCTGTGACAGGCTAAGGTTCCTTCTTAGCCCCAGGACCAACACCACCCCCACCCCGTGAGGCCCTGCCTCTCTCCAACCAGCTCCAGCTGTTCCAAACCAGCAGCCGGCTGTGCCGGAACTGACATGGGTGGCCTGGACCCCGGCCACCAAAATCAAAGCCCTGAGATCCAAAGAAGAGATGAGGGCCATCTCTCCGCAGCCG
Source organism: Brienomyrus brachyistius (assembly GCF_023856365.1). NCBI lineage: Eukaryota > Metazoa > Chordata > Actinopteri > Osteoglossiformes > Mormyridae > Brienomyrus > Brienomyrus brachyistius. Next base: position 19,865,172 of record NC_064547.1, on the reverse strand, counting down.
GGACACTCACCTCGGCCGACTGCATGAACCACAGACGGGCCAAAGCCACGGATCTGGAAGCCAAGTCCGTCTGCTGAGTCGGGAATTTTCACTGTCCTGGAGGGGGGGGGGGGGAGTGCACCAATCAAACCCTGGCAGCCATAGCCAGCTATGAATGTTCATACAACGGCCCCCCCCACACACCCAGGCAAAGTGATGCAGATACAGACATAGGCACAGATATAAATATACAGACAGATACAGACAGATTCTCTGACCCCAGGAAGATGAAATACATGCTCGGCTTCCTCCAAAGGAAACCCCTACCAGAGTCACTACGTACAAGACACAGTGAAAGAGAAACGGGGGTGTAAACTAGCATTTTAAAGCTGAAGCAAAAGACGAAAACTTATGGTGGGGACAAAGTTGGGGGGGGCGGGTAGAGGCCAGGCCAGGCAGGAAGGCCTTGGGTGGGGCGGGATATTCGGCCGTGCTGAGTTATGTAACACGGGGGCTGTGACTCACTCTCGGGGTTTGGCGCTGACAAGCAGCCTTAGCGGCCTGCCGCTGTTGAAACACTGCTTTAGGAAGTTGCCCACTTCCTGGAAGGGCCTCAGGAAGACCAGGTCACCGTTGATGGCGAAGACCTTCTTCCCCAGTTCCAGGCCGGCCATCTGCAGAGGACAGGGAATGGTGCAAAGTGGCGAGTCAGCGCGACATTCGCCCGTTCCCCCTGAAACACGTCTTTGGCCATCTGCTGCTCGATCACACTTCACACAGCCATGACTCCCTGACGTCACTGGGGAACTTTATTTCTGTTAGAGAGATTAGCCGCCCTCGTCGTTGTCATGTTAATGAGGTCAATTTGAATTTGAATCATGGGGGGGGGGGGGGGGTTACAAACAGGACTTGAGGAATTCCCAGTATCCAGAGGGGCAGGTCCTGCGTGTTAAAGAGCAGGCCGGCCTCATTGGGCGTCACAGGGATGCGCTCCTTCAGCTTCAGCGTCAGCCTCAGCTTCAGCCTCAGCTTCCCCTCATGCCTGAATCACTGTTCATTTCTCCTCCCATTAAACCCACCAAACATGGCAGGAGAGCTGCGGCATACTGGTGGTCACACACAGACACTCCCCCAAACACCCCAGCAAATTTTATCTGTCTCACAGGCGGCATAGGGAACCAAATCCAGACCCCCCCCCCCCCCCCCCCGCCCCATTCCTTCCCCCCTCACTCAGACCCAGTGGTGAAAAACACCACCTTTTCCCTCTTAGTGGGAGGAAGAGAAACCCAACAGCTCAGAAAGCTAGCGGTCCAGCAGGTAGATCAGACAGACCGGTCTCTGCTGGAATGACCAGCGGCTCCAACAGGAGATTTATTGAGAATTACACCAGCCACTCTCTCCCAAAATAAAGAGCCGGGCGCTTTTATCCTCTCACTCGCTCAGCCACTGTGCAAACCCAGTCAGGACAGGACCCATGAGCAGTTGTTAAGACCCACCAAGTTCCACCTGCTTTATCTTGCTATACCATTATGACGGACAGACTATTACAGAAAGTTCAGAACGCAGGTCAAACCTATTAAGTCCTGACCGTAGAAGACGTTTTTGTGACCATTTGACAGAGCAGGCCACAAAAGACAAAGCCCTTGTGTCATTCACACTTAGGTTTCTGTCGCTTATCCTAGAGTGGGGGCCAGTTTGCATCTGAACCAGCCTGACCCAAGCAGGCTCACCCCCAGCCTGAAGGGGGGCCTGGTTTCACACCATTCATAGCCCTACTCCTCTATCTTCAAAGGGGAACTAAGTAATTGAGAATCTCCTTGAATTAGGGTTTGTCAAACTCCTGACATGGGTTGGAAAGCCTATAGACCATCAGGCTTGTTGGGCTCACCTCCGCACTGGACCCTTTCTCCACGGACTTGACGATCGGCACCTGGTTCCGGTCCTCCAGGGCGAAGCCGTAGCCAGTGTCACTGGGCCGGATCTGGCAGGGGCCAGAATGTCATATATATACACACACACCCACATCCAAAGCAGGAGAGCGGCTCTCACCAGCAGGGACTTGGCGATGACGTTCTCCACCACCTTCAGGTCATGCTTCATGGGCTTGTGCTTGGTGTTGGAGCCTTCCATCTCCTCATCCGCAAAGAATCGGAACAGAAGGGGCTCGTCCTTGAACTCGCTCTTTTCCAGCACTGCAGAAGCGACACTGACCGTAAGCCCCTCCCCTTCATGTCATGGATCGCAAAGGGGTTTGATTGATTTCCACTTGCGTCGAATCATGTCCTTTTGCGGGCATAACGAGAGCTTAAAGTGAAAAATGGCAGCGTGAATGTTTTTGGCTTGGACATCAAAGACAGGACCCCGGCAATTCTACATGCCGCTGACACGCTACGATGAGGCATTAGATTGTCTCTCTGTCATAAAACACTCGAGAAAGTTGTCTCCATAGCAACAAGCAGAAAAAAACCCTCTAAAACATTCTGCTTTACTTAACTGGTGACAATCGACAGTCACTATAAGTACCAGACAACTCAGATGAGTACTGAAAATGTATGCCAAAGAATGGGCGCTAAATCGCAACAGAGACCATGCCCCGCACACATTTTCGCAATTTGCTGGGAGCAGAACCAAACGGTGAGCAGTCTTGATTACGTCATACACAAATACGGCGTGAGACGAGGCGTGAGACGCGGCGGTGTTTAAGAAGCGAGAGCAGCAGTGCACTCGAGCGTGATTGCAATGACGATTGCTCGTAGCGACGGGGCGCAGACGAGGGGGACAACCTGGCCCTCATTTCCTTGGGCGTTCAGGGTGTGTCCACATGAACACAGAGGTGCCACGGGTCTCCCAGGGTGACATCTGTCACAGGGTGTTTGACACACAATGCAACAAAAACAGCTCAGCCTCAGAATGAATTAATAATAAGTAGCACATTAACGTACGATGCTAATACGTGCTAATGCGCTAACGCTAGAGTCCTACCATGGTGCATGAATCCATTGTCACATAGCTCCAGCCCCAAGATCAAGGCCTCCTCTCGGGTCCTGCAGTCTCCCTGGAAAAGGACAGCAGAGCGGGCAGGCCACCGTCACCAGGGTCCCTGCCATCCTAATCGGTACATGGGCTTCCGGGGAATTTCACCAACAGAACAACAAAATCACAGACAAAGGCCACTCATTATGTGCATAAAACTATACACACTGCAGCCATTGGTCGACCACACGGGGGAGATTTTTAAATCCCAAAGCCGTGCGCTGAGCTCATTAACACCTGGACTCTCTCAGCAGCGGTAAATTTCAGTCTCGTTTGGCCAATTACACTTCAAAATGGCGACTCGCTTATTGTTTCAGGCTGTTTCCTCCGCATTCTTGGAGTGAGCGGCCAGCTTGGAAAACGACGGTTCCCCTGTGCCTCATTCATCTTTTCCGTTTCCTTATGGGAGACGTTTCACACGCAGGCAGGAACAGTATTAATATTCAGTGAGCAGTGATGTAAACAAAGACCCTTACCTGTACAATGAGCCAGTCAATCAGCTTGTTCGCCATTACCACGGATTTTGTACGTCCTCAGGTGGTAATCCTTATCTCTGAAGAGACACGCAGTGGAAGGGAGGTCACTGTCCAGAAGGTTGTGGGTTCGAAACCCAGGGTACTGTAGCGTAATCTACTTCTAGGCCCTTGACCCTAACTATTCCAGGGGTGCCAGAAAAATCACTCCAGAGCAAAAATGGCAAATCAAGTATATCTGACATCATTTCACAGTAATCTTGAGATTTTGGTGATAGCAAGTGGCAATCACATGTTAGACTAGCAAACCCTACTGAGACACCCCTACAGAGTAGATGGGATATCCCAACTGGATACTGAATTAAAGAGAGGTCAGAAAATGAACAGATGATGGATTAGGATAACCCCCAACGTGTCAGAGCACAGACAAATCCAGAATATTCATGTGCGTTCATTATTTGTGGGGGTTTTTGATTGGTCATCTCTCTGTACCAATCAGATTGTAAATGAGGTGAGTCCAAGCAACTAGAGGAGGCGGGATCAAGACCATCTGATTGGTTGGTCCTGCCTCCTATAGTTCCTTGGGCCCACCTCCTCTACAATCTCATTGGTAAGCTCTCTGAACCAATTATTTTTCATTCTGCCCCCAGAACACATTTTTGTAAGTAAGACTCTGAAATGTGTGCATACAGCCAAAAAGCCTCTTAATGCACTAGAGGCGTGTGAAGCACGGCTTCAATTATGGAAGAACAGCATCCCAGGGAAGGCAGAGGTATGTGTGAGAATCCTCCATGGAGCCCTGGCATTTCCTCTGTGACACACACCCCAGACCAGGCACTGCGCGTTAAGAATGACGAGACTCTCAGCTTAGTCATGTGTCGTCCTCTCATGAAAATACCCCAAGACTAGGTGAATAAGCTGCTTTCAAAGAAATATAACCCACTGAGCAGTAAGCACAAAGTCACCGGAGAGTAACACTTCGTAATTAACGCCGGAATGATGCAGTCGTTCCATCAACCGCGTCTAAGACGTCCCAAAAAGCACAACGAGATCCATCCATAATCTGAACATCCTTAGATGAAGGTTGCTGTCTTAATGTTCTACAGACACTGGCAGTAAGATAAATTAGGGTCGATTCTCGCAAGATGTCCTGTGTGATTTTATAAATGAATCCTTCACGAATGTGTTTCTTTGACTCCCTACTGCTGTGCACCTTTTACTCCGCCACATCAGCTGAAAATCTGGCGCATTCCACAGTCTCACGCAGCCTCCAGGAACTGAGCCAATAACCTACTGGTGCCGGTATATCAAAACCCCCTGCTGCCCACCAAGGCCTGACTGGACCAGCCCCAAACAGCCCCAAGATGGTTCCAGGACAAAGCCGCCACTTCCGAAGTGGGATGTTAACTTCTGCTGCGATGCTATTTATAACAAAGGGGAACAGGAAGCCCGGAGGGCAGGAGGCACTAACGAGCGGCTTAACGATGCGGGGGCGTGGAGCCATGCCTTACCTGATCACCGGCGTGAATAAACTATGCAGCCGGCAGAACAGCCTGACGCCCTGTGGGACCAGAGACGCACTCGTCAGAGAGCCCCCCTATGTGCCCCCCCTGCAAGTCTGAACCCAAACGTGCTGGTTAATCACGCTTTGACAGCGGCTGATGACGCCCTTAACCTTGGAGATGACGTCCTGCATGTCGCTGCGGGGGTGGTACGTCCCGTCGTCGTAACGGAAGCGGTACAGCAGTGGCTCGGCCTTGAACTGGTGCTTGTCTGTAACTGAGGTGCAACGAGCAGCATGTTTACTGGGATGAGCCTCGCAGTTGAGAAACGATGGGGAGACGGGAGGCAGACGGGGAGCAGACGATGGGGAGACGGGAGGCAGACGGGGAGCAGACGATGGGGAGACGGGAGGCAGACGGGGAGCAGACGATGGGGAGACGGGAGGCAGACGGGGAGCAGACGATGGGGAGACGGGAGGCAGACGGGGAGCAGACGATGGGGAGACCGGAGGCAGACGGGGAGCAGACGATGGAGAGACGGGAGGCAGACGGGGAGCAGACGATGGGGAGACGGGAGGCAGACGGGGAGCAGACGATGGGGAGACGGGAGGCAGACGGGGAGCAGACGATGGGGAGACGGGAGGCAGACGGGGAGCAGACGATGGAGAGACGGGAGGCAGACGGGGAGCAGACGATGGGGAGACGGGAGGCAGACGGGGAGCAGACGATGGGGAGATGGGAGGCAGACGGGCGCAGACGATGGAGAGACGGGAGGCAGACGGGGCACAGACGATGGGGAGACGGGAGGCAGACGGGCGCAGACGATGGAGAGACGGGAGGCAGACGGGCGCAGACGATGGAGAGACGGGAGGCAGACGGGGCACAGACGATGGGGAGATGGGAGGCAGACGGGCGCAGACGATGGGGAGACGGGAGGCAGACGGGGCGCAGACGATGGGGAGACGGGAGGCAGACGGGGCGCAGACGATGGGGAGACGGGAGGCAGACGGGGAGCAGACGATGGGGAGACGGGAGGCAGACGGGGAGCAGACGATGGAGAGACGGGAGGCAGACGGGGAGCAGACGATGGGGAGACGGGAGGCAGACGGGGAGCAGACGATGGGGAGATGGGAGGCAGACGGGCGCAGACGATGGGGAGACGGGAGGCAGACGGGGAGCAGACGATGGGGAGACGGGAGGCAGACAGGGAGCAGACGATGGAGAGACGGGAGGCAGACGGGGAGCAGACGATGGGGAGACGGGAGGCAGACGGGGAGCAGACGATGGGGAGACGGGAGGCAGACGGGGAGCAGACGATGGGGAGATGGGAGGCAGACGGGCGCAGACGATGGGGAGACGGGAGGCAGACGGGGAGCAGACGATGGGGAGACGGGAGGCAGACGGGGAGCAGACGATGGGGAGACGGGAGGCAGACGGGGAGCAGACGATGGGGAGACGGGAGGCAGACAGGAGACAGATGGAGGGGCAGATGGGGTGGCAGACGATGAGGAGAAGGGGGCAAATGGGGGGTCAGTCAACAGAGACGGTGGTCATACAGATGGACAGCCAATGACGCCTCACCGTGGTGGACGATCCCGTTCTCCAGCAGGGCCTGGCCCAGGTGAACACCTTCCTCCAAGTTATCCGTCTCCCCGATTTCCATTAGCCAGGACACAAACTCGCTGGGGGGAGGTAGGGGTACTGAGGTCAGCTGACTGTCACCAGGATGGCACAAGAGACACGTCAAAGGGACACATCAAAGGGCCACCATCAGGCGTGGATGGCGGCGGAGAGTCTTTGGGATGCCAGTTCTGAGCCGTGTCAGTATGTTATGGGGTCTGTGACCCACGCAGCCCAGAAGCAGATTCGCTTGAGCCAAAGCAAACGCCCTAGACTGTTTGCGGGGTATCATGGGAAAATCTGCAACCATGGTTCCACCCAGGCCCTGGCCTCTGCACTCTGCAGATTCCTCCCCTTCTCTCCCATCACCCATCTGGGGTCATAGCTCAGGAGCAGCACAGCTGGGGGAGATCTTCCTAAACAAGAAGCTCCCATGGCCACTGGCTATGCAGAGGTCAGTCACATAATGGCGGGCGATGCGGAGCAGGTACGAGGAGGGCAGCTTCACAGTGTGACCTACAGCGACCCCCTACAGCACATTCCCACCACGTGCCCCACAGCGCCCCCTACAGCATGCTCCACAACACATCCCCAGGCTCAGACTTGGACGATCCCGAGAGCCAGGCTAGACCGCAAGTCAGCCTGTAATGAGCATCAGCAGCAGCAGCAAACCTCCATGGGGGCGTTTCCCTGACCAGGAGGCTTTGTACTCGTGCGATTATATATTTATATGACATGTTACGTATTTACAAGATGCTTTTATCCAAAACGACATACATGTTTTTTTTTTTTAGAAAGCAGGGTGGGACAAAAGTAGAACACAAGATCGCTAATGAGCCAGACGAGTCTATAACAAAGTCTCGAAAACAGCGACTCCCTCCAAAGCTTCGTTCTAAGGCCTCACCGCAGACGCTCGAGAACCCAAGAGACCACAAGCCTATGTGTTTTTAATCAGGGTAACACCGAGCAGAACCACTGAACTCAGACCACAGTGAGGCGTCTTTCTGTCCCCATCGCAGCAGCTTTATTTCTCTAGCACGTCCTCAGCCATCAGGCCCCATCTGTCCAGCCGACACTCCATTCTTGGTAGTCTCCAGATAGAGAAGGTGCTGCCCTAACTGTCCCCAGCCCTTACACTGGCAGCCATGGGATTTGAACCAACAACCATATGGAACCAGCAAAGTCTCTTCACCTGCAGAGCCAACAAAGCTCTGGTCCTGCAGCCTAAGATGGCCACCGTCTCCCCAGAATCACTCTCCTGACATAGCTGAAGCATTTCCAGCTACATGGGGGAAGCGGGGGGATTCCCGGCTGACAGCACTCAGACGGGAAGCGGAATCAGGAACACGTCTCCTCTGTAGAGAATGTCGACGCAGCGCTGGCTAAAGGCCTTGTTTCTGCTACCTCGCCGTTTGTGGGTTTTCAGCCCAGACTATTGCTGTGTAACTGCTTCCGACATCAGAGAAAAGCTGGGTGGCCACATTCACACGATCTGTAGGCATTCAGATCTTAAACCACCTAAAAGTCCTACGAGTCTAACCAAAGACTTATTTTTTAATTTACGGTGAATAGAAAACACATTTTAAAAATAACAGTCTAAAAATGTTTCTTCAATCCATTTTAAAAATGACATTAAATGGGAACAACAAACAAGCAAGCAAAGAAGCAGAAACCCATGCTGACAAATTCACATTTAACCCCCCAGAGGAGTCGGTGGGACCAATCAGGGTGACCTCTGACGGGTGGGTCTCCACGGCGACCTACCTGCCCAGGAAGCACTTGGGGAAAGTGGTGAGCTTCCTCTTCCTGTCTTTAATCAGGTGACCCTGGGAGCACATCAGGTTGTAGAGCTTCTCGCCCTTCTCCGACACCATCACCCACGTGTCCTGCTCCATCCCCAACCGCAGACCTGGGGGGGGGACACAGACCACACAGCGTGGAAAGTTTACGGAGGTCAAGGATGCTGTCAATGGAGGATGCTGCCCATGACATTCTGGTATTCTCGCAACATTTTTCTAGTGTCACAGTCTGCGGACAGCCAATACTGCAGCCGAGAGCATAATCCCAGAGAATCAGTGTGATAAGCATCCAGTTAGCAGGCTCCGTTCTGACAGGGCTAACTGCACATAGAGTACGTCGATGGCGGGCCTCCTCACTTTTCCTCCTCTCCCTCTCCTTCATGATGGCCTCCAGCCACTCCTTCTTCTCCTCTGGCGTTTTAGCCATGCAGACGAACCACTTGTTCTTGGCGGTATTGTGGATCTTCCAGCCGTTGTTGACGATGTTCCCGCTACTGTGGTAGTCGGCTGCGGCATGGACACAGAGCAGGAAGGGGGGCGATTTACACTCAGGTGAACATTGACAGGTCCCACTCTCCCCAGGACATGCATCAGGAAAGGGGACATGACAAACTGTCTCTCTGCAGCCATTACTGACCATAATCCTAACCCTAACCGATGGATCAAATTCTTCCTGGTACATGCAGCAGGTATTGGGACACGACCCACTGCCCCTCTGCGGCCTTCACCGACCCTAATCCTAACTGACAGATCCCGCTCTCCCTGGTACATGCAGCGGGAATGGGGATGTTACCCATCACCTCTATGCAGCCTTCACTGTGCAATTCCCTCGTCTTCCCAACACCCTCTTCTACTAAACTGCTGGAAGGCTGAAGGAGAAGCGTTTCCCAGAAAAAGGTCCTTGCGGGATTATTTCCAAATTGATTTTGTGAAGCATGATTAATGGTCAATCTGCTGAACGGAAACAAACCCCCAAAAAACAGTGAGGCAGATCTCATTTCCACAAATATGACACCTGGAGATGATAATTTAATATCTAAATTGAAATATGGAAATGCAAGTATATGGATACTTCAGACAACCTGGGGATTCATTCATACTGAAGTTGGCACTGAGTTTCAATCACCTGGATGTCTTTACCGATGCATCAGAAAGGCCAAACACTCATAAGCTCGCTAAAGATAACCAATCAGATCTTGGCCAGATGTCAGACCAACCAATCAGATGTTTTGGTCCCACCTCCTATAGTTGTGTGGACCCACCTCCTCTACAATCTGATTGGTTATCCCTCTGAACCAATCATTTTTTTCATTCTGCCCTCAGAACATTTTAATGTAAGTAAAATTCCCTCAAGCCACAGGCTCAGGCTCAGGCACTAAAGGTCCACTGACTAATTTAAACAATAATACATGATGAATATAAATGGCTGAAGATTCATAATAAAAGAGTTTGCAGGGCTGTGGCAGGTACCATGCATGTTAAGGACAGACCCCAAACCCAGACTGGAAGAAATTAAAAAGCAAGCAGAACCACTCCAGGAAAATATTCCCGGGTAACCCTGGATGTCCTTTTGGGTTATACCATGCCAACATTCTTTGGAGTTTTTCTGCCAAAAACTGATTGTTCACAGAGTAACTCTGAGCTGTTAATTGAACAGAGTACATTCTACAAATCACAGCACCCGGTAATGATAGACACACACAGGCCAGCAAACACATGCAATCGGATCCTGTGGTGCTCTGTCCCCCAAGCCAGACATGCAGGGCTCCATTGCTTTGTAAAACGGAGGGACCCTTACAGGCTCCAGAATCTCTCTTGTAGGACAGATCAGGACAAGCTCAAACCAGACTTCCTGTTACTAGCAGGAGGTTTCAGAACCAAAATCCTGCTATATAAGGAATTTCATTTCTTTTGGTCTCTAATGAGAGTAACAGGAAAACAAAGTCTAAATTATATATAAGAGTAACATATAACTCAGACCATCCTTTACAGCAAACAACAATGTGATGTGACATTAACATCAGACAAACTCACTTACGGGAATATTTTCCAGGAATATTTTCTTTAAAGAGTTATAAAAATAGCTTTCTGCAGTTTCATGGGGTGTGGAGTGCTGAACTAATTCTAAAAACCAAAACGGGCCCCTTTTTTTGCAAAAAAAAAGAGGTTAAAAAAGTATTTTGTTAAAGAGATTAATTATGCAAATAAAATCGGGATGCTAGGAAGTACAGGACAGACTCATAAAATTTAATTACCTCTTTAGAGGCCTTTTTGCATAAGAAAATCTAATTAGAGAAAATCTACATGCACAAAGAATATGCTTTAAAAGGCAAGACCGCAACCATAATGCTCACTCTTCAGTGGAGCAGTTTTCATGTAAACCTCAGAAGAGCTGGACACCCTGTGTTCAATTGTAACGTCAACGCCAGGGCAGATCGGGCCTAAAACACAATCCAAACCGGTGCCTCATTTCTAGCCTAAAAACAAGCCTGCATTGTTGGGATCAGACTGCCAGGAGCCAAACGCCATTACTGGTCCAGGCTTCCGAGTGACTGTGATGAGGGGGATTCGGAAAACGGGACGTCCGCCTTTCCAGCTCTCTATATCTATCCATTTTTGCCATTTTCTAGAGTTTTTGTGTATGGGGCCCTAATTCATACAGAGGGGCCATCTGTATCATCAGCCAATGATATGTTTTGAAATCGGTAAGTGACAGAGGAGGGGGCACTCCGGGAGCCAATCACCTTTCAGCTAGTGCCGGTGCCCCTGTGGCTCCACCCCTATATATGTCGCCGAAACAGAGGCCATCTCAGTTTGCACGGGCCATAAAGCAGAGACATGCCCTAAAGGTGAGGAATCCCTCCCAAGCCTCCACCCAGCGTGGCGGGATGGAGACATTCAGAGATGTTCACCTGTGCCATCGTCCACGTTCTCCACCTCCATGACCTCCGTGTTTATCCGACCTCGGAAGAGGTAGCGTGGGCCCTCAGAAGCCGCCTTACTGTTTTTCAAACGCCTGCACCGATGGAAGCAGATACATGTCACCAGAGGCGGAATCACTCACAGGACATCATGGACATTGTGGTTTTCCGATGGAGGAGATCCCCACGGGTTCCGGCTGCATCATCATCGCGATGAAGGCAGTCAGCCCCAAACGACGGGCTCGGCCAGACTGCCGAGCACCTGGGGAAGCACCTACCGGTTCTTCTTCTTGCAGTAGACCAAGAGATTGTCGAAGAGGAAGAAGATGCGCTCCTGGATGTTCCCGGCCGAGATCTTCAGCAGGACGCTCTGCATGAGCAGCTCAGTGCAGGTGTCCGTGATGTTGGATCCCTGAGGACATCCAAAGGCCACCATCAGAAGGACCAAAAGAAGAAAGCAAAGGATGGGGCCCCATATGCTTAGGGGAAGAAATCACCCTTGGGGAGCCATCACCACCCCACAAGCAGGACACACAGACATCAACTGGCAAAATCTCAGCCAAACGCTTGCAGTCAGCCACACTCCAGGGGGCGATAGAGAAAACACTTAATGTCTTTCACAAAACAGAATACACATTTCCCCCTGCCTGTGAAGCAATCTTCATTGCAGATACATAAGGCTGCTTTTGATCACCCTCGTCATAGCTAAATATAGCCCCCCGATTGGCAGAGGCAGGGAGAGTGTTAAGTATTTCCTTCTGGGAAAATATTCCCCTCTCGCTGTGCTTTGCTTCAGGGCCAGATGTTCTGCAAATTCTTGCAGTGTGTGTGTGCGTCACACACACTCGAGGGGCCAGGTGTGGTGGTGGTAGCAGAGCGAAGGGCTGTTCCTGGCACGGACAAACCAAACAGTTTCCCTAGTGGGGAACTCCTCCGGATTGGGTCTCCATGACGACTCGGGCCTCGTTGAAACCGGAATCCTCCAACAGGATTTTTACAAGTGGCACCAAGCACTCCCAGCCCAGCATGATGCGGAGGGCAGACTTCCTGTGGGCTACCGCAAGTGTCACGTTGCGACCCCGAAACCAAAACAGAACTGCCATCTCACGGAACTCCTGATGAGAACATCCGCCTTGCTCAGTCGGGGCATCCCTTACGAAAACAGAACCGGTGAAGGATTTTCATAGCAGGGGTCTAAACTACTTTTAAGACAGCGGTTCTCAACCTTTTTTGAACCACGGCCCAGTTTTTATCATGCCAGCTCAGTCGCGATCCTATATCATGTATAGGTTTAAATTAATGCTATGATCAAGCACACAATGCACTCAGCAATCTACGCCAATCAATGCCTCTCGCACAAATCCGATTGGATGTGCTAGTGGATTTTAAATTAAGCCTCTGCGATTTGGCTTCTTGGATTGGTTGACTGTTCACTAGTTTTGCGCTGGGCAGTTGCAGACCCAAGACCCATTTATTTAGTTTAATTCTAGGACTGGAACTGGGAACTCTGATCGTGGATCAGCATGAAAATGCTTCCATTTCTCCATTCCATTTCCAACGTTACAGAACTGGCCTCCACCCATGGGTTGAGAATCACCGTCTGAAAGCACAGCAAGCCGTTACCTAGGAAAGAAGCTGCTTCGGTATGTGCCGAGACAACCGCCTAGCTGTGACTTTGACAGGCTGCAGTGACATCGCTGACGGTGATGAAGGACATTTGCACGACATCACATGTATGCCGACACTGCGCAGTGGAATGGCAGGAATACTCGTGTTTTAATACATTTAACCTTAATTTTCAGTGCACCACTGGCCAATCAGAATGTGAGGCAGATCAGAGCAAAATAAATAAATAAATAAAACATAAGCTGTAAGAGTGACAGTGGCCCTGGCCAGTTACATCCTGACAGTGAGTATCTAGAACCCCCCCCCCTCCCCCCACCTGGTGTCCCTCTGGACGGGAACAAATCAGAAAGAAACAGAGAAATGAGCCTTGTCACCTCTGCACCAACCAGAGCAGAGCTCGGACAAACCGAGCTGATGAAGTAACCCTCCGGCAGAAAGTCCCCACTGAAACACAGAGGGTGAGAACATGGAGGCCGCTTCCAGGAGCCGACAGCATACCTAACGAAGGACAGTAACGTCCGAGAACCCAGCGTACTGCTGACCAAACACCGTACTGCTGACCAAACGCCGCACTGCTGACCAAACGCCGTACTGCTGACCAAACGCCGTACTGCTGACCAAACGCCATGTTGCTGACCAAACGCCGTACTGCTGACCAAACGCCGCACTGCTGACCAAACGCCGTACTGCTGACCAAACGCCGTACTGCTGACCAAACGCCATGTTGCTGACCAAACGCCGTACTGCTGACCAAACGCCGTACTGCTGACCAAACGCCGTGCTGCTGACCAAACGCCGTACTGCTGACCAAACGCCATACTGCGGACCAAACGCCGTACTGCTGACCAAACGCCATACTGCTGACCAAACGCCGTACTGCTGACCAAACGCCGTGCTGCTGACCAAATGCCATACTGCTGACCAAACGCCGTACTGCTGACCAAATGCCGTACTGCTGACCAAACGCCGTACTGCTGACCAAACGCCGTGCTGCTGACCAAACGCCGTACTGCTGACCAAACGCCATACTGCGGACCAAACGCCGTACTGCTGACCAAACACCGTACTGCTGACCAAACGCCGTACTGCTGACCAAACGCCGTACTGCTGACCAAACGCCGTGCTGCTGACCAAACGCCGTACTGCTGACCAAACGCCATACTGCTGATCAAACGCCGTACTGCTGACCAAACGCCGTACTGCTGACCAAACGCCGTACTGCTGATCAAACGCCGTACTGCTGACCAAACGCCGTGCTGCTGACCAAACGCCATACTGCTGACCAAACGCCGTACTGCTGACCAAACGCCGTGCTGCTGACCAAACGCCGTACTGCTGACCAAACGCCGTACTGCTGACCAAACGCCATGTTGCTGACCAAACGCCGTACTGCTGACCAAACGCCGTACTGCTGACCAAACGCCATGTTGCTGACCAAACGGCGTACTGCTGACCAAACGCCGTGCTGCTGACCAAACGCCGTACTGCTGACCAAACGCCGTGCTGCTGACCAAACGCCGTACTGCTGACCAAACGCCGTACTGCTGACCAAACGCCATGTTGCTGACCAAACGGCGTACTGCTGACCAAACGCCGTGCTGCTGACCAAACGCCGTACTGCTGACCAAACGCCGTGCTGCTGACCAAACGCCGTGCTGCTGACCAAATGCCATACTGCTGACCAAACGCCGTGCTGCTGACCAAACGCCGTACTGCTGACCAAACACCGTACTGCTGACCAAACGCCATACTGCTGACCAAACGCCGTGCTGCTGACCAAATGCCATACTGCTGACCAAACGCCGTTCTGCTGACCAAACGCTGTACTGCTGACCAAACACCGTACTGCTGACCAAACGCCATACTGCTGATCAAACGCCGTGCTGCTGACCAAACGCCGTACTGCTGACCAAACGCCGTACTGCTGACCAAACGCCATACTGCTGACCAAACGCCGTGCTGCTGACCAAACGCCGTACTGCTGACCAAACACCGTACTGCTGATCAAACGCCGTGCTGCTGACCAAACACCGTACTGCTGACCAAACACCGTACTGCTGACCAAACGCCATACTGCTGATCAAACGCCGTGCTGCTGACCAAACGCCGTACTGCTGACCAAACGCCGTGCTGCTGACCAAACGCCGTACTGCTGACCAAACGCCGTACTGCTGACCAAACGCCATACTGCTGACCAAACGCCATGTTGCTGACCAAACGCCGTGCTGCTGACCAAACGCCGTACTGCTGACCAAACGCCGTACTGCTGACCAAACGGCATGTTGCTGACCAAACGCCGTACTGCTGACCAAACGCCGTGCTGCTGACCAAACGCCGTACTGCTGACCAAACGCCGTGCTGCTGACCAAACGCCGTACTGCTGACCAAACGCCGTGCTGCTGACCAAACGCCATGTTGCTGACCAAACGCCGTACTGCTGACCAAACGCCGTACTGCTGACCAAACGCCGCACTGCTGATCAAACGCCGTACTGCTGACCAAACGGCGTACTGCTGACCAAACGCCGTACTGCTGACCAAACGCCGTGCTGCTGACCAAACGCCGTACTGCTGATCAAACGCCGTACTGCTGACCAAACGCCGTGCTGCTGACCAAACGCCGTACTGCTGACCAAACGCCGTACTGCTGATCAAACGCCGTACTGCTGACCAAACGCCGTGCTGCTGACCAAACGCCGTACTGCTGACCAAACGCCATACTGCTGATCAAACGCCGTACTGCTGACCAAACGCCGTACTGCTGACCAAACGCCATACTGCTGATCAAACGCCATACTGCTGACCAAACGCCGTACTGCTGACCAAACGCCATACTGCTGACCAAACGCCGTACTGCTGACCAAACGCCGTGCTGCTGACCAAACGCCGTGCTGCTGACCAAACGCCGTACTGCTGATCAAACGCCGTACTGCTGACCAAACGCCATGTTGCTGACCAAACGCCGTACTGCTGACCAAACGCCATGTTGCTGACCAAACGCCGTACTGCTGACCAAACGCCGTACTGCTGATCAAACGCCGTACTGCTGACCAAACGCCATACTGCTGACCAAACGCCGTACTGCTGACCAAACGCCGTACTGCTGACCAAACGCCATGTTGCTGACCAAACGCCGTACTGCTGACCAAATGCCATGTTGCTGACCAAACGCCGTACTGCTGACCAAACGCCGTACTGCTGACCAAACGCCGTGCTGCTGACCAAACGCCGTACTGCTGACCAAACGCCGTGCTGCTGACCAAACGCCGTACTGCTGACCAAACGCCATGTTGCTGACCAAACGCCGTACTGCTGACCAAACGCCGTGCTGCTGACCAAACGCCATACTGCTGACCAAACGCCGTACTGCTGACCAAACGCCATACTGCTGACCAAACGCCGTGCTGCTGACCAAACGCCGTGCTGCTGACCAAACGCCGTGTTGCTGACCAAACGCCATGTTGCTGACCAAACGCCATGTTGCTGACCAAACGCCGTACTGCTGACCAAACGCCATACTGCTGACCAAACGCCGTACTGCTGACCAAACGCCGTACTGCTGACCAAACGCCATGTTGCTGACCAAACGCCATACTGCTGACCAAACGCCGTACTGCTGACCAAACGCCGTACTGCTGACCAAACGCCATGTTGCTGACCAAACGCCATACTGCTGACCAAACACCGTACTGCTGACCAAACGCCGTACTGCTGACCAAACGCCATGTTGCTGACCAAACGCCGTACTGCTGACCAAACGCCATGTTGCTGACCAAACGCCATACTGCTGACCAAACGCCATACTGCTGACCAAACGCCATGTTGCTGACCAAACGCCGTACTGCTGACCAAACGCCATGTTGCTGACCAAACGCCATGTTGCTGACCAAACGCCGTACTGCTGACCAAACGCCATGTTGCTGACCAAACGCCGTACTGCTGACCAAACGCCATACTGCTGACCAAACGCCGTACTGCTGACCAAACGCCATGTTGCTGACCAAACGCCGTACTGCTGACCAAACGCCGTACTGCTGACCAAACGCCGTACTGCTGACCAAACGCCATGTTGCTGACCAAACGCCGTACTGCTGACCAAACGCCATGTTGCTGACCAAACGCCATACTGCTGACCAAACGCCGTACTGCTGACCAAACGCCATGTTGCTGACCAAACGCCGTACTGCTGACCAAACGCCATGTTGCTGACCAAACGCCATGTTGCTGACCAAACGCCGTACTGCTGACCAAACGCCATGTTGCTGACCAAACGCCGTACTGCTGACCAAACGCCGTACTGCTGACCAAACACCGTACTGCTGACCAAACGCCATACTGCTGACCAAACGCCGTACTGCTGACCAAACACCGTACTGCTGACCAAACGCCGTACTGCTGACCAAACACCGTACTGCTGACCAAACGCCATGTTGCTGACCAAACGCCGTACTGCTGACCAAACGCCATGTTGCTGACCAAACACCGTACTGCTGACCAAACGCCGTACTGCTGACCAAACACCGTACTGCTGACCAAACGCCATGTTGCTGACCAAACGCCGTACTGCTGACCAAACGCCGTACTGCTGACCAAACGCCGTACTGCTGACCAAACGCCATGTTGCTGACCAAACGCCATACTGCTGACCAAACGCCGTACTGCTGACCAAACGCCGTGCTGCTGACCAAACGCCGTGCTGCTGACCAAACGCTGTACTGCTGACCAAACGCCCACAATGTCCCACTATGTTCCTCAGGGAAGCTCCCCACGCGCCGCAATGTGTTTGGTTTAATACCCCGCAGGATGGCTGTGAGGTGGAATCGTGTGGGCGTCTGGGCATGGGCATGATCCGGTAAGTAACTCCAGAGGTACAAACCAAGGGTGGGAGGAAGATGAAGGGGGGTGAGATTTAAAGGCCAATTCCCATTCGGGCACATTCTCCCCAGATAACTGGTTTTTGGTCCTGCAGGATGTTTTCACTGCGCCTAACCTGGTTGTGCTGCTAAAGAGGGAATCCGGAGTGGGAACACCCCCAAAGCAGCCTGTCTTTCCTCAGACAACGAGGGCTTTGTTTCCAGGGAGGGGGGCACGACGCGGACAACAGCGGGGGGGGGGCAGCTCAGCTACACGCTGACGTCACACGGCGCCCCCCCAAGGCTGCTGAGAGCCACCATTGTGGGCGATTTGCTCACTCTGTGAACGCACCCCCCATTCTTCATCTGCCTACTGGCATGGGGGGGGGGGGGGCTTTTAGGAGGAGCAGTGCCGCTCTGCCCACTTGGCTTGGCATCATGCAGGCCATGTGCCACAGTGCCAGGCTGCGGCTCTCCCCCTCCCCCTCCCATTCTCCTCCACTGCGTCAGCCGCCCTCTGGCTGCCAGGTCCAGTCCGGCCCATCCTACCCGACTCGAACCCAGAGACACAGAGCCCCTGCTTCCAGTTCACCGTGCTGTTCCGTCACCACCCCCCTAGAGGCTGATAGGAATATGCAGCCCTCACACCCCTGACACTCCCCCCAAACCCCCTCCAAAAAATTCACATCATATGCAGACTGTGTTCAGACTAATGGCAGCAAGCGTCCTAATTCAGATTCCGCGTGGAAATGCAGGATTACACGACTCGCACGATAATTACGCTGCATTAGTCACGGCCCCGTGCACAGGCCGGTCACCCATGCTCTGATAATTTGGCAGAAGTTTGTGGTTCTACTTTCTAGAAAGAGCTTTCATCGTCACTGAAGGGGAAACGCCTTCACTTACTATATACGGTATGATCAGCGAGATACATTCAGCCTAAACATCAACCTCAGTTAATAACAGCTTAAAGTGACCTTCTTTCTCCTCTGCCGAATGAAGGAATTAAAGAAAAACACCCCAGTCAGCATGTTTGGTTACACCGAAGTGTGCCGTGTGCACAGCCCCTGATCGACACCCCGATGGATGCATGTAGGGTGTTTCTCCAGTCTCTGCTCGCTGAGGGCCACCCCCCACCCACCAGCCGTGTCCCACGGTGCCTCCCCCTCCCCCAGCCCCCGCAGCCTACGCACCTCCCAGCCCTCGATGTGTGACTGCCACTCTTCCAGCACCTCCAGCTTCTCCATCTGCCTCTTGGCCTCGTTGATGCTGGAGCAGACAGCCTTCATGACCTGCAGGGCCTCCAGCACGGCGGCGTGGTCGCCCTGCTTCTTCGGGGTTCTCTTCAGAAGCTCCTGGGCACCGGAAGGAGGGCCGTTTAGGAGACAGAGGGAGAGAGGAGCGACAGGGGAAATAACAGCACACGCCTCACTCGCTCTTTTGGGAATCTCATGCCGAGAATTCTTGGTTAAATCGTCCAGCTCCTGTGTGTCATGGTCTGATGCAGAGAGATGCTTATCGCACCCACAAGCCTAAACACACACTCTCAACACACCAATTAAATCTGAGTATTTGTATTTACTCTTCCTAAATGGTTACATAACCACAGTTTTCCATCTGCAGCAGAGTTTAAAATACAGGATTTATATGGTCTGTGCCTCAGAAGTTTGTGAGACTTAAAACAAGGCAGGAACGACTAGTAAAAAACTTTCTAGTGTCAATATATGAAATACGTTCATCTATCAGTGCTGCTGGTGCAAAAAGTACATCACTATTGTCTCATAATACCCACTAAAAAGACCATTTCATTCCAGGATATATGCTGTCTAAAAGCTTGACTAAGGACTTAACTAGTCTGACAGAGCAGTTGCACCATGTGAAATCCAACATCATGGCTATGAGAAAAACAAGCAGTCCTCTGTGCCTGTTAATATCCAAGCATGGCCAAACTATTTACTGTTGGGGGGCGGGGGACAAGTCAGAACTGAGTATAAGGCAGCCATGTGTAATGTGGAAATGACAGGTCAGACAGAGAGACAGACAAAGAGATTGAGAGAGAGAGAGAGAGAGAGAGAGAGAGAGAGAGAGAGAGAGAAAAAGACAAAAAGGGAGACAGAGACAAAGATAGAGATAGAAAAAGACAGAGAGAGAAAAAGAGAGATAGATAGAGCCAGACAGACAGACAGACAGACAGATAGATGACGAAGGGCACACAGATAGAGAGAGAGACAGACAGACTTACCCTTAGAAGGAGAGGATACTTGCAGATCCTCTGGATGGGAGCAACAAGATAACCTTCCAGTGGTACCTCTGTGTTCTTCCTCCCTCCCAGCAGCATGCAGTTCTAAAAAACACAATGTATAAGCACACACACATGTACACACACATGTACACACACATGTACACACACATGCACACACACAAGCACACACACATGCACATACACATGCACACACACATGCACACACACATGCACACGCACAAGCACACACACATGCACATACACATGCACACACACATGCACACGCACAAGCACACGCACACACACATGCACACACACATGCACACGCACAAGCACACACACAAGCACACACACATGCACACACACATGCACATACACAAGCACACACACATGCACACACACATGCACACACGTAAACACAAAGCCAAGTGTGGGCATCAGTTGGATGAAGCCACAATTGGGGAACATAATTACCCCCCCATTTTTTGGACACCCCCAACCTGTTAAACTACCAGTACAAAGAGACGGGGGCTGTGGACTCAGGGAATGGGCGGGGGGGGGGTTGGTCTCCCTCTCATCATGCTGTTCCTTCAAAATCCGCCTTCCTTAAATTCATCTCTGCCTGTCCCATTCCGTTTCAGGAGAACTTAGTAAAATGGAACTTAGAAAGAGCCTCGGAACATTCTGTCCTCCCCGTCCCGCCACATCCCGCCCTGCCAGGCCATGCACTCCTCTGTGACCTCGCCCATTGAGCCGAATACGTGCGAGGCGGGGCCGCATGTCTGGGATCCAGGGCTACCGTGTTTAAGAGGGCCCTCAGCTCTCAGAGAATTAATGGCATCTGTATGATAGTGGCAGCAGCCGATCGGGGGGGCACCCACCCAAAGATATATGGGGGGGGGGGGGGGGCAGGTACCTACTAGCAGATATGTAAGGGGCGGGGACAGACACCTACCAGCAGACACATGGAGGGGGGTAACTATCAGCCGACATGGGGGGTCAACTACCAGCAGACATGCAGTGGGGAATCTACCAGCTGCCATGGGGGACATTGGCATCTACCAGCTAACATGGAAGGGCAACAACCAGGAGACATGTGGGGGGGGGGGGGGGGGCACCTACCAGCAGACACGTCCGTACACTACGGATCTTGTTGAGCTCCAGCAGAAGTCTCTGTGCCTTCTCATGGTTTCCACAGTACTCATCATATATCTGAAAGCGGCTCCTCTGAGGTCGAGGCGCAGGGGGAGCAGACAGATAGTCAGCAGTTAGTATGTGCCTGTGTATGCGAGCTCAGAGAGAGAGACAGACAGAGAGCTCAGAGAGAGAGACAGACAGAGAGAGAGACATACAGACAGACAGAGAGTTCAGAGTGACAGACAGAGAGAGAGACATACAGACAGACAGAGAGCTCAGAGTGACAGACAGAGAGACAGACACAGACAGACAGAGAGCTCAGAGTGACAGACAGAGAGACAGACACAGACAGACAGAGAGCTCAGAGTGAGACAGAGAGACAGACATACAGACAGACAGAGAGCTCAGAGTGACAGACAGAGAGCTCAAAGTGACAGACAGAGAGAGGGACAGACAGAGAGCTCAGAGTAACAGACAGAGAGACAGACATACAGACAGACAGAGAGCTCAGAGTAACAGACAGAGAGACAGACATACAGACAGACAGAGAGCTCAGAGTGACAGACAGAGAGAGAGACAGACAGAGAGCTCAGAGTAACAGACAGAGAGACAGACATACAGACAGACAGAGAGCTCAGAGTAACAGACAGAGAGACAGACATACAGACAGACAGAGAGCTCAGAGTAACAGACAGAGAGACAGACATACAGACAGACAGAGAGCTCAGAGTGACAGACAGAGAGAGAGACAGACAGAGAGCTCAGAGAGACAGACAGAGAGAGAGACAGACAGAGAGCTCAGAGAGACAGACAGACAGACCGATAGAACAGAGTGACACATCAGACTACTAGCTTAGTGTCCACCGGGCGGGACCTTACAAAGTGAAGGAAGCAGCGGCCCACTTCATGGTGAGCATGAGGCTCGGGTTGGAGCAGCTCCTCCACCATGGAGAGGAAAGGCCTGTGCACAGCGAGGATCTCGTCGATGTTGGAGAACAAAACCTGGGGGGGCGGGGGGTGGGGTGATGGGACAAAGACAAAATGAGCACAATGAATGCATACAGCATGGGGGCATCTCGTCAGGGCTGGTGTGGGCCTCATCCAAGAAGCAGCCGCCAGATAAAAGCTGAGACAGAAAGGATGGGGAACAGATTAACCTCTAAAGGCCAAAGGTTAAAGGGCAGCGGGATTCCTGGGCAGAGGCTTTGAAGATGGCGTGCCATCCTCGAGGACAACAGCGGCGGCCGAGAGGCTCGCTCGGCATCTCAGAATGCGTGGAATGCAGCCAAAACGGGGACGGATTTTGCAGATGTTAGGGCAACACGCAATGCCGCAATGGCCAGGACAGGAGAGAGGCCAGCTGCTGTCTGAGCCCCACAGGCTGAAGCACGAGAAGTACAGATGGGGGGATGTCGCTAGGACGTCATGAACGGGACACAGCTGGGAGTAGGATAGGCCAGAACTTAGGCACGGGTCACGAGATAAAACCTGCTCTTATCACTAAGCCCAATCGACAGGGTGGATCAGGACTGTGTCAGCCTTCATCACTGGGTAATGGACCATATCTAAAAGAAGGTTTTGTCAATGGGCATGTTTCCTTTTCAAAGTTAAAGTAAACAGGAGAAAACTGGGCTCTAAGAACGATGGTAGTTGTGGGTGATCCCTGAGCTGCGTGCTGACATTTACCATTAGGTCAACGAAAACCCAGACTTCCATCCAGTCCAGCCACCAGACACCTTAGAATCTGCCCATCCACTGGAGGATGGAGGACCATGCACTGACCTTTCACTGTATTTGATAACCTGGCACTGTCCTACCTTTGGAATGCAAAACCTTCTGCTGACATCACAACCCTGTGCACATATCACCAAAACTGGAAGAGTCAAACATTGCCTGGCCAACACACTCCCTTAAATGCTCCCTTAAATGAACAAGTAAATTGTGGTGGAGGACGGAGCCTCGCTCACTCTGCTGTCTATTTATAACACTTGTGTGTTTACAGCTGTTTCCTGTATCTGGAATTTGCATTCATTCAGAAAAATTCTCAACAAACAAGCCCATGTTATTCGGTCATCAGTATCAATTTCTAAGTTCATAAGGAGAGCTTATGTGGCCTGGCCAGGTACAGGGTGGCCCTTAAGACTCATCTCCATGGGTCACCTACCTTCACTGTCTCCTCTGTGATGTTTTTGTCGACCTTAGTGGCTGCATACTGATTGAGGCGATGCAGAAAGCCCTGGAAGACAGAATGAGAAGAGCTCTGACAACCACAGACAAACATTTGGGGAAATGCTTTTGGAAACGTTGATGTTTTCCGCTGCGGCTGGTACCCGTCTCTGCGCAGCGGATATACTACTGACCCTGCGTTCTCAAAAAGCAGAGCATGATGGGATATTCTCATGCTCGCACAACCAGCCAATAAAGTGGGCAGTGGTGGCTTGACGGTTAGGGAAGCGCACTTGTAATTGAAAGATTGCAGGTTCGAATCCCCGACCAGCAAGGTACCGCCCCCAAGCACCGCTCCCTGGGCACTGAATTAGCTGCCCCCTGCTATGTCGCTAAAATCGCATATAGCTTAAATGCAGAGCAACACTGTGTGCTGTGGTGTGTTAACACTGATCACAAAATTCTAATTCTAAAGCATCATGTCATATCGCACACAGAAGGTAGTGCAGTTCCTTCACTGGAGAAACAGAAAGCCAACAGACCCCTGTCCTCTCCCTAACTGCATGTGTCCAGCACGCGGATAAACATCCTGAGCCATTTGCCTGCAGCTCTCCTGCACACACGCATACATCACGGAGGGCAGGGGGCCCGGTTACCAAGGGAGACAAACTATTTCCTGTTTTTAATGCCCACAAACAGCAGAGGCTACACGTCAATGCAGACATCACATCGCTACCACGGGGGAGGGGGGGTGAAATGAGACCCTGCAGCTAGCCGCTCAGCACTAGGGGTTCTTTAACCATGGCGGCATTTCCACGGAGTCTCCAATTACACCGGGGGGGGGAGGGGGGCTTAATTTTTAAGGCAGGGGCTGTGGACATGATCAATTAAGCGGCAGCTCGCATGAAACAATCATAAAAATAAAGCAGATTTTAATTAAAATTAACGGACTTTGCTGGGACGACTGCCGGGATGCCGGTTCTCATTCTGGGGCAACAGAAGATAAAAATCTCATTAGCAATTCTGGAGTCATTGAACTGAAGGAAGCGTCTGTCGTTAGCAGGAAGGTTATGGATACAACCCAGGTGACGTTCCATAGCCAATCACAGCTCTGCTCTAATGAGAGTGTAAACGGGGTAGCATGAAAAGTAAGCACTTCTGGGGGTCCAGAGAACCAAAGCACCCTCCCCAATCCTCGGTGTACTGGATGTACTGACCCAGACTTTGGGTCTCCGATAGACAGCAGACCCTTGGTGGACCCCAAACGCTGTTAAACAATTAAACAAACGAGGAAATGAGTCCCATGCATTTCAAATAAGCCGCCCCATGGAAAGTCCCACCCACTGGGAAAAGGCCCTTCCCAGTCTCCCCCCACACTCTCCCCCTAGCTTCCTGAGACCCTGTTGTTGAGTCACTCACATCAAGGAGTGTGGTGGGGGGGGGGGGGGGGGGCTCAGCTTCCAGTCCCCAAACCAATATTCCGCAGCCTGCGGCAGCCCATGTAGGGAGGCAGGGGATATGAAGAAAATGTTGGAGGGCCACCCTCACCTGAGCCCCCCCCCACCCCAGTGCCCTTCCTGCAGGATTCCATTTGATCAGTAAGTTCAGAAACCTTCTCGAGTGCAGCAGCAGAGCAAGACAGGCAAAGCAGCCCGAAGACGGACCCACGTGATGAGTCTCGGGACCATTAAGAGGCGGCTCACATCCGCGGAGCCCCAGCGGGAGCAGAGGTCTGGGAAAACGGCATCCCGGCCAGCCGCTCCGGACTCCAAAAAGGGAGCGATGGCGCATTGACCAGACATCACAGCGACAGCGAGAGGCATTGCTGAACCGGCCGAAAGCCCGTTCACTTTCTGGCCAGAGCAGGTCTCATGACCAGAACCGCCAAAAAGCGGCGTCCATCCCGGCTACGCTGCACTTCTGTTGATGTGCCAGCAGTACAGAAGACAATCACCACCTTTTATGTCACCTCACGCTTTCCTGGAATAAACTTCATCAGGCACCCTGGAGAGTTTCTGCCTAAATAACGGGCAAAACCCCTCATCGAGCTTCACACTGGATGGATCTTTTTAGAAGGTGCTGTGACACCATGAAAGTGATCCAGGGGCATCCATCTGAACAGCTGATTGGCCACACTACAAGCTCGCTGGCCGCAGACTGGGTGTGGGATGGCCAAGGCCCCATAGCCTCTGCGTAACCATGCCGACGACACCCTCCCCGCCAGACAGGGCCCGTTCTCGCCCCTGGGGTGATGGTTATGTAATGCTGCCTGGCCAGTCGCTCTCACATGGCAAAGCAAATGACAGAGACCGGTGGTGAGTCACTGTCAGGGCATTTGTTGGACACAAGCCCAACTTTACAGGCCGTGGTGCGTGTGAGAGGACACATCCACAGACAGGACACAGGCAGGACACATCCACAGACAGGACACATCCACAGACAGGACACCGGCAGGACACATCCACAGACAGGACACAGGCAGGACACATCCACAGACAAGACACAGGCAGGACACATCCACAGACAGGACACAAAGACAGACAGGTCACAGGCAGGACATATCCACAGACAGGACACCGGCAGGACACATCCACAGACAGTACACAGGCAGGACACATCCACAGACAGGACACAGGCAGGACACATCCACAGATAGGACACAGGCAGGACACATCCACAGACAGGACACAGGCAGGACACATCCACAGACACATCCACAGACAGGACACAGGCAGGACATATCCACAGACAGGACACAGGCAGGACACATCCACAGACAGGACACAGGCAGGACACATCCACAAACACACGAGCACAGACAGGGGATCCCACACGAGGTTAACGAGGGGACGTGACACACAGAAGGAGCGGACGATCGGGGCAGTACAGTGTACCTGTTTTGAGGTGAGGGTTAGGGTGAGGTGAGAGCGAGGTGAGGATCTCAGGTGTAGGAACAATGCTCTACACACTGATAATCCGCTATACAGTTATTATAATGTAAACCCTCTCTGTTAAACCTTCTCTGTTAATCAAGAAATTGCTACGGACACAAACCCTCTCTTTTCAAGCTGAGCTCCTGCAGGAATGTGACCAGGGAGACAGCAGGTTCACTTTGCCCCCCCCCCCCAACACTGCAAGACCCCATGTGAGTCAGACCTAAACAGGGCGATAAACATCTCCGCCATTGTTTCCAGACACAGTTTGCTGATTGCTTATCCGTTTCCTTTCTGTAATGCAGGCATGGCCAGCTGCTGCAGCGTCACATGGTTACTGTGGAGAGCTCAGGGTGCAGGTACCCAATTGGGAGATGGGGAGAGCTCAGGGTGCAGGTACCCGACAGGGAGAGTCAGGGTGCAGGTACTAAACAGAGAGACGGGAAAAGCTCAGGGTGCAGGTACCCGACAGGGAGATGGGGAGAGCTCAGGGTGCAGGTACCCAATTGGGAGATGGCGAGAGCTCAGGGTGCAGGTACCCAACTGGGAGATGGGGAGAGCTCAGGGTGCAGGTACCCAATTGGGAGATGGGGAGAGCTCAGGGTGCAGGTACCCGACAGGGAGAGTCAAGGTGCAGGTACTAAACAGAGAGACGGGAAAAGCTCAGGGTGCAGGTACCCGACAGGGAGATGGGGAGAGCTCAGGGTGCAGGTACCCAATTGGGAGATGGCGAGAGCTCAGGGTGCAGGTACCCAATTGGGAGATGGGGAGAGCTCAGGGTGCAGGTACCCAATTGGGAGATGGGGAGAGCTCAGGGTGCAGGTACCCAATTGGGAGATGGCGAGAGCTCAGGGTGCAGGTACCCGACAGGGAGAGTCAGGGTGCAGGTACTAAACAGAGAGACGGGAAAAGCTCAGGGTGCAGGTACCCGACAGAGAGATGGGGAGAGCTCAGGGTGCAGGTACCCAATTGGGAGATTGCGAGAGCTCAGGGTGCAGGTACCCAATTGGGAGATGGGGAGAGCTCAGGGTGCAGGTACCCAATTGGGAGATGGGGAGAGCTCAGGGTGCAGGTACCCAATTGGGAGATGGGGAGAGCTCAGGGTGCAGGTACCCAATTGGGAGATGGCGAGAGCTCAGGGTGCAGGTACCCGACAGGGAGAGTCAGGGTGCAGGTACTAAACAGAGAGACGGGAAAAGCTCAGGGTGCAGGTACCCGACAGGGAGATGGGGAGAGCTCAGGGTGCAGGTACCCAATTGGGAGATGGCGAGAGCTCAGGGTGCAGGTACCCAATTGGGAGATGGGGAGAGCTCAGGGTGCAGGTACCCAATTGGGAGATGGGGAGAGCTCAGGGTGCAGGTACCCAATTGGGAGATGGCGAGAGCTCAGGGTGCAGGTACCCGACAGGGAGAGTCAGGGTGCAGGTACTAAACAGAGAGACGGGAAAAGCTCAGGGTGCAGGTACCCGACAGGGAGATGGGGAGAGCTCAGGGTGCAGGTACCCAATTGGGAGATGGCGAGAGCTCAGGGTGCAGGTACCCAATTGGGAGATGGGGAGAGCTCAGGGTGCAGGTACCCAATTGGGAGATGGCGAGAGCTCAGGGTGCAGGTACCCAATTGGGAGATGGCGAGAGCTCAGGGTGCAGGTACTAAACAGAGAGACGGGAAAAGCTCAGGGTGCAGGTACCCGACAGGGAGATGGGGAGAGCTGCAGCTGGCAGGACATTTCATGTGACCGCTAGCTTGGGTTACGGTTATGACTGCTTACCTATCGTCAGAGTTTAACTGGTTTATTGATCTGGAAATTCTGGTCTTTTTTCAAATTAAGCCTCCCGCTAAAAGCAGTGCACCTCATGTTTGGTAGCACTGTGTATATCACACTAAGCACGGAAAGAAGAAAAGACCAAAGAGTTGTCCGAGGAGCTTAGAAGCAAGATGACAGTCAAGCATGATTGACGCAAAGGGTATAAAACTATTTCTAAAGGGCTGGATATTCCGGTGATAACCGTGGAAAACATTACCAACAGGTTTAAGGCATATGGCACTGTAGCCAACCTCCCTGGTCATGGTCACAAGAGGAAACATTTAAAGTATATTATGGAAAGTACTTTTAATGATGGAGAAAGAGCCAGAAAAACCTCAAAACAAACCCAAGGTGAGTTTCAACCTCGGCTACAATAGTTTCAAGTTGCACTATGAGGGGAAATTCAAATGCAATGCAGGAGATCCTGGAAGACTCCTCTTCTCAAACTGAGGCATAAAGAAGTCCATCCATCCATTTTCCAAACCGCTTATCCTACTGGGTCGCGGGGGGTCCGGAGCCTATCCTGGAAGCAATGGGCACGAGGCAGGGAACAACCCAGGATGGGGGGCCAGCCTATCACAGGGCACACTCACCATTCACTCACACATGCACACCTACGGGCAATTTAGCAAGTCCAATTAGCCTCAGCGTGTTTTTGGACTGTGGGGGGAAACCGGAGTACCCGGAGGAAACCCCACGACGACATGGGGAGAACATGCACACACATATAACCCAGGCGGAGACTTGAACCCGGGTCCCAAAGGTATGAGGCAACAGTGCTAACCACTGCACCACTAACCACTGCACCACCATGCCGCCCCACCTAAAGAAGTTTGATTGGAATTTTCCAGATTGCAAACGGGGAAGTCATTGGTCCTGGAGAAACTTAATAGGATCTTTTTGGTAGATCACAGAAACTGTATGTTCACAGGAAATTGTATGAGTCATACAAGGAGAGCACCACCATACCCAGAGTGAAGCATGCAGGAGGTTCAGTGATGTTCTGCTTCACTGCCTCTGGAACTGGTTGTCTTGAACCAGTGAACGGGAGAATAAGATCAAAGGAAGGTTAGGTCGTTTTGGAAGGTAATGTACTGACTGCCCAGTGTCAGGAAGTTATCTTACCTTATCTTATCTTATCATATCTTATCTTATCTTATGATGTTGTCTAAAAATAAAAGAAAAGAAAAATAATTACTGCTAAGTTCCCACGGCACGATTTTAACCTCAATTTTCTGCTCGCTGAAAGATTTTGGTGATAACTAACAAGCGATCATTGCTTGGTGCTGACAAATCAGCGTATAATCTGTACTTCTTCAAAGACAGAAGTGGACAGTGTCACCTTAGTGTCACAGACACCTGTCAGATATCTAATAGGCTGGACCTGTTGGCGACTCCAAATAATATGGGGTGCGAAGTCTTGCTACTGGCAATGAGTGCGGCGACGAGCTACAGCCAATGAGAGTGACTGACAATAGGTGTGGCAATGAACTACCGCGAATGAGATCGAATGGAAATGAGTGACTGGCAATGAGGCCGGCAACAGCTACAGCCAATGAAAGCGCAAGACACAGGGCGGGGTGAATTAAAATTTTGCATCCTTGCGGTTAGTTGTCATTGACATGATGCAGGAAAGTCTCTGCACCCGCCCTCTCATTCATGATAACACCGTGCCAAACTCACACGTCATTCACTTAACAAAATCAGGCTCTGTGCAACTAGGCAAATATACTGGCAGTACCAAAGGTGAACCACATAATTTCATGTTTAAATCAATGTTTAGAAATCTATTTTTTTTTAATCTCACGGTGATATTAAAATCACCACTTTGAAGGATCACAGTTTGCGACAGAATTGATTCGGTCTCAGCTGTGCTCAGAGCTATTAGTCAGCTGGTTTTCTCAGAAAGGAAGTGACCTTCCCATTATAATCCACCACATCTGTAAAACTCACCAGGATTAATTTCACATGTTCATTTAATTCTGAATGAAGGGGGAGACAGTAAGATAAACGGCACCACAGACCTTCTCCTTCATGAATGGAAACAGGGGTCTGATACCAGCCTGGACCATCCTGTGCTTGTTTAACAGTGGCTGAATTCCACCTCACTGGTTCCCAAAGAAGCTTCTCTGACACGAAAAGTTCAGTGGCCAGTTTTTAAAACAAAGATCCAGTGAAACTCCAACCTACTGGAGGTGTTAACCCCACCCGGTATCAGCAACAAGTGTCCCGCCCCCCCCAGCGGCACTCCTGCCGCCACAAAGCTGGACGCAGTCGATTAATAAAGTGACTGTGTGCCTTGGTTCAGGGAGCTGACGGGGCGTGAATACCAATGACAAGCTGCTGGGAAGCCCGGGATTGCGGGCCGCCCGATAAATGCCATCTTTGTGTGCGGGGGAACAGCACGGAGCTCCCTGGGTGCTAGCCACCCCCCTCAGCCGTGCCTGGTGGATTCCAGCCTGTTGAGCAGCACCCCCGTGAGACCAGACCCACACCCCCCCCCCCAACACCAGCCCAGCTGGGGCCCAATTGAGAGGTCAGGCAGCCCCCCAGGTTCCTTACACACCAAAGCAGGATGTCACCGTTTACCGCATTTTCATAATTACAAAGCAGGTTTTAGGCCACGTGAGTTCAGGCCTGCGTACCACATTCACCCCACAGAGGGGGGGACACCCAACTATCTTTATGGGGCGGATTTCCAGGGCCTGTTCTTCCCAAATAATAGCCAGTTCAGGGTATGTTATGCATAAAAGAAAACAGCTACGAAGTTACAACACTAAAGCTCACTAAAGCCCCAACCTTAACCCAGTCACTCTCTCCCAAACCAGAACCAAACACTCACTCCCAAACCAGAACCAGTCACTCTCTCCCAAACCAGAACCAGTCACTCTCTCCCAAACCAGACCCAGTCACTCTCTCCCAAACCAGACCCAGTCACTCTCTCCCAAACCAGACCCAGTCACTCTCTCCCAAACCAGAACCAGTCACTCTCTCCCAAACCAGACCCAGTCACTCTCTCCCAAACCAGACCCAGTCACTCTCTCCCAAACCAGACCCAGTCACTCTCTCCCAAACCAGACCCAGTCACTCTCTCCCAAACCAGACCCAGTCACTCATTCCTAAACCAGACCCAGTCACTCTCTCCCAAACCAGACCCAGTCACTCTCTCCCAAACCAGAACCAGTCACTCTCTCCCAAACCAGACCCAGTCACTCATTCCCAAACCAGAACCAGTCACTCATTCCCAAACCAGAACCAGTCACTCTCTCCCAAACCAGAACCAGTCACTCTCTCCCAAACCAGACCCAGTCACTCTCTCCCAAACCAGACCCAGTCACTCTCTCCCAAACCAGACCCAGTCACTCTCTCCCAAACCAGACCCAGTCACTCATTCCCAAACCAGAACCAGTCACTCATTCCCAAACCAGAACCAGTCACTCTCTCCCAAACCAGACCCAGTCACTCATTCCCAAACCAGACCCAGTCACTCATTCCCAAACCAGAACCAGTCACTCTCTCCCAAACCAGAACCAGTCACTCTCTCCCAAACCAGACCCAGTCACTCTCTCCCAAACCAGACCCAGTCACTCATTCCCAAACCAGAATCAGTCACTCATTCCCAAACCAGACCCAGTCACTCATTCCCAAACCAGAACCAGTCACTCTCTCCCAAACCAGAACCAGTCACTCTCTCCCAAACCAGAACCAGTCACTCTCTCCCAAACCAGAACCAGTCACTCATTCCTGAACCAGACCCAGTCACTCATTCCCAAACCAGAACCAGTCACTCATTCCCAAAGCAGACCCAATCACTCACTCTCAAACCAAACTCAATCCCTCACTCCCAAACCAAACCCAAACCCCACCCAAATGCTCAAATCTGCTCACCCCAGTATGACCTCGGGGAGCACAGCTAGCCCCTTTCTAGAGGTCAGAGGTCAGCACCTAGGGCAGGGCAGGCTGGGCAGATTAATAGCTTGCCTGGATATACGATGTTACCAGATTAGACTGGATATACAGCCACTCAACGAACACAAAATAAACATCCCCTCACCCCATGTCTATGCACAGGGCCGCAGCCCCTGCCCTGCCACTACCCCGACACGGGGGCTCTTGTGCCACAGACACTTGTCAGACACAGCACGGCATGACGGGGTCAGCTGGCAGCCGCTGTGACACCCCCACACTGCCCCCCACCGCTGTGTGACGGACGGCGGGCTCACTGTCAGGAATGGAATGAGAGTGCTGCAGAAAGCTTATGTTTTCGTCAGTAGGATCGTTAGGGCCTTCAGGGACATCCTGAAGAGTCACTCTTTGGCCAGTCTTGGTGAGTCTGTGTGTGCATGTCTCTGTTGCTGTGTGAGAGTGTGGCCAGGCTGTGTGTGTGTGTGTGTGAGTGCCAGGTCTGTATGTGTGTGTGTGTGCCTGGTCTGTGTGTGTGTGTGTGTGTGTATGTGTGCCTGGTCTGTGTGTGTGTGTGTATGTGTGCCTGGTCTGTGTGTGTGTGTGTGTGTGTA